>NC_140962.1:54406183-54486183 GCF_056783735.1 Eptatretus burgeri
TTGATACCTATTGGAAATGTTTCAAAAGCTTGTCCAAAATGATTTCATTGAAAAGGTCCAGGCAGAGTTTCATACAGAAAAACGGAATCCCTGGGAGACGGGGACTTCCTTGTTGTCTGTTGTTTAATTATGCAGGATGCCATAAAGTCCTTCCACTGGAACAACCTTCAATCAACAACACAACCTTTCCTTGTGTAACACAAGGGAATGGATGGCGATGTTGATCATGTTTGCTTTCTTTTGATCCCCAACAGCATGTTCCATGTTACCATTGCCTTTCAGCTGTAGTGTGTGTCGGGGTGGTGCTGATGTGTCGTCCACCAGATGACGGTCTCCTTGGGTTAACCTGAGGCGGTCCCTTCAGATGGGTGCCTGAAATGTCCTATCCCTGAGAGGATGATCACCTGTCTCTGTTATCATCTGAGCTCTAGCGTTTGAACATTGGTATTGCAGCACTTTCTGAGGTTTAGAGAGTGGATAGTGGTGAGATCATCATGTGAAGTTACACCTACTATTGGTCTGGTCACTCTGATGGTTACCATGCCCAAGTAGTTGCTGTAGCTGCGTCCAATAAGCTGACTCCTATGATAATTGAGGTAACACCGGTCAATGACCGTATTATTAGACAAAGGCTTCTTCACTCCTTGGGTGTCGTTTCCGTGGTCTCTGTTCAGGCTCTGACTGAGGAGAGTGATATCACTATGAAGGATGCATTCTATGCCATGCTCGAGTCTGTGGTTGATTAGTGCCCCAGGTGAGATATTCTTCCTGTCCTGGGGAATTTCAGTGCATCGACTGGGTCTGATAGGGATGGTTATGAAACATGCATTGGTCCCTATGGGTCTGGAACTGTGAACCAGCAAAGCACTAAGTTCCTTGACTTTGCATGAAGGAATGGACTTAGGGTGGCTGGTCCATGGTTTCAGTGCGCACAGGATCATCGCTGGAATAGGTATTCCAACGCTGGCGTTGTGGTGAAGGAGATTGACCATGTGGTTGTTGATGGTCACTGGAGGATGATCCAGAACTGCAGGGTCTACCGGAGTGTTCAGTTCCTCAATACCGACCACAGGCTTGTGTTAGCAACTCTGAAGTTGCAGATCAAATCCGGGAGAATGGTACGATCCCAGCTGAGGCTGGATGTTGGCAAGCTGAAGGATGAGAGGGTAGCTGAGGAGTTTGCGAACAGGCTAAGTGGGGATTTGGGGGGTCTGGGTGTTGTTGGGAAGACTGAAGAGTTGTGTACCTTCAAGACCACCATCCTTGATGTTGCTGGTGGATGTCTTGGAACTCACCAGAGGGCGAAGAAGAATTTTGTCTCTGAAGCGACACTGGATACCATTGACCAGTGTCGCAGGCTGAGGCTTAATAGCAGAGCTGAGCTGTTCAGAGAGTTGAGGCATAAAACTGTACATGCACTGAGTGTGGACAATAATGCGTATGTGTGAGCAATCTGTGAGGGGGTAGAGCGACACCTGTGGTCAAGTGATTCTCGTCCTGCTTACAAGGGAATTCCCACATTGCTTTCCTCCAAGCGCATCCCTCGGTGTACTGCAGTTAGTGTAAAGGGTGGTGGGCTCTTGACAGAGGAGTCCGAAGTGAAGGTCCGCTGGGCCATTTACTTTGAGCGGCTGCACCAGGCTGATCTACCAACTGTTCAGTTGGTAGTCAGGGGTGTTTCTATCCCTATTACTGTCCCTTCAATCAACTGTGATCCACTTTTGTTTGTGGAAACACAGGCTGCGGTGAATCGGTTGAAATGGCGTATAGTTCCTGGGATCTGTGGCATCCATGCTGACCTTCTCATGGCTAGTGGAAATGCTGTACTTATGTCGTTGCATGCATTTCTGTGGTCTGCCTGGAACACGGGAATCATCCCAATTGACTGGAAGAGTGGCCTTGTCGTCCCTGTCTGGAAAGGGAAGGGTGACCGCCAGGACTGCAACAACTACCAAGGGCTGATGCTGCTTTCAGTGCGGGGCAAGGTCTTTGCTCGGATAATTCTTGATAGGGTTTGCCACCATCTGCTTGAGTACCAGTGCCCTGAAAATCAGGCTTCACACCAAAGAGGTCAATGTTTGACGGTATCCTTGCTCTTCGGGTCCTCACCGAATGCAGACAAGAGTTTCAGCAGGGGCTGCTTGTAGCCTATGTTGATCTCTGCAAAGCGTTCGATTCAGTGAATTGGGATGCCCTCTGGAGGATTCTTGGTCTTCATGGGGTGCCACCAAAACTGATCAATGTGATCTGAACTATACTCTGGTAATGACAGTACTGTGAGATGTGGTGGTACCATGACAGACTTATTTCCAGTTGTTATTGGAGTTTGTCAGGGATCTGTACTTGCCCCCACACTATTCATCGCTTTTAAGGATTGGATTATGGAGTATGTTGGAGAGATCACACTGTGGTGCATCGTTTGTGAATGTCAAGATCTCTGACCTGGATTTTGCAGATGATGCAGTCGTCTTTGCGGAAACTCTGGATATCCTTTAGGGGGCCCTCGAGGTGCTCACCCTCCGAGGTAAGTAGGAGCTGCTGGGATTATGTGTTTCCTGGGTCAAAACTAAGATCCAAGCTTTCAATGACATCTTGGATGCTGCTATCTTGTCTGTACCTGTTTGTGGTGAGGATGTTGAAGTCATGGAGAGATTCACTTACCTGTAAAGTGATATTCCTGTATCTGCTGGCTGTGAGTCAGAGGTCAATGGATGTCTGGGTCGGGCCTGGAGAGTCATGGATTCACAGGATCAGGGGGTGTAGCACTGTCGGTACCGAAGCAGGATGACGAAAGTCTGAGTCTTCAGGTCCTTGGTGATTCCAGTCTTGCTCTGCGAATGTGATACATGGACTCTGATCAGGGGTCTGAGAAGGAGATTTAATTCCTTTGGTACCATGTCTCTTCAGAGAAGCCTTCGCTATCACTGTTCATACTGTTGTGTCCAATGAGCGGTTACTGAGAGAGAGTCTCAAATGAGATTTGTTACCTGCATTGTCTGTGCACGTCAGCTGCAGCTGTATGGACATGTGGCTCGTTGTCCTAATGCTGATCCTGTTCACCAGATTCTCTCAGCGAGGGAGCCTCATGAGTAGAGGAGGCTAATGGACAAACCACATGCTTCATGGTTGCAGCAGATTGATCAACATCTCAAGGAGATGAGGATGGGTCAGGCATTTGCCTAGAGGATGGCCAGGCGGAGGCCCCTGGAGTACCGGAGGAAAGTGGACGCAGCGACGCGCTGCTCTGGCGCATGCTCCTATACGTGACCTGACCTGACCTATTGCCAGCACCCCGAACAAGTTCCAAATTCCTGTAAACTTCGTCGATTATCTTGGGTTTGAGTGGTGACCCATCCAGGATTGTAACTGCAACCAATAAACTGCTGTGGTGGAACTGATCATGAGTATAGAATGTGATACAGAAGACAAGGCATGCAACAACCACATGATGACATTGATGGAACTGATGTACCATACCGCCGAGGCAAACCTTCAAAGGAGCCCACAATGCCTGAGTATCCAATACTTGCGCCATTATTTTCTCTTCAGTCGGCATTCACCAGCAAAGATTGGAGAATTCTGAAACCAACATTCTTTAATAGCTTCGTGTATACACCCAAACAAGTCTGGTGTTGGCTTAACTGCTAAGGTGGCTGGCTTAAGATCCTCGGGTCCTGAATCTAAACCCCTGTCATGCCTTTGAAATAACTCCAGGTGGGTTGACTCAGCCTGTCATCCTTCTGAGGTCGGCAAAATGAGTACCCACTTACTGGAGTAATAAGCCAGTTGAGTATCCTGCTGCGGAGTGATGACTCGTCCAGCACTGTACTCCTTCGCCAAATGAAACTGCATCGGCAGCCTTATGCACCTCATGGCGTGAAAGGAATGGCTGGACACATAAATTATTTGCAGGAGGACTCTGGAGGCCTTCAGATTCCTTCTTCTGACAGATGATGCAACATGACCAATCAATATTGGCAGCCATGTTTACTCTGTTCAAGCAGAGTTATCAACCCCCCTAAAAAATGATTTGTCATGGTTGAAACAGTGTTTTAAACATAACAGCAGGTAATAATTGTATAATAGGTATAATGGCCATTGTGAGCTAATTATACAAACATGACTGATCTGTGGATCTGGTTTAGACTGAAGAGATACATGTAAACTGGTTTTTGAAATGTTACCGTATTTTCACGACCAAAAGGCGCACCGTGCCAAAAGGCGCAGTCTCAGTTGTGTGTGCCGTTCCTGTATTTGACACACACATAAGGCGCTCCTCACGATAGGGCGCGGGTTTTATATGAATATCCTCTACTACGTACGTCCGCCGTACAACAACACACTCACACAAGCACACAAGTGTGCGTATTTAAAAATAGATCGGGAGCAAAATTGAGTTTGGTTGTGCTTTATTAAAGTATTAGTTACAAAAATACTAAAACAATCAAATACCGGTAATAGTCTTTAATCAAATCCATCGAAATCCTCATCCTCTGTTTCGGAATCGAACTGCGCTAAACCCAACCTAGCAGGTCCACCTTCCTCGCCGTCAGAGTCACTTTCTGCACCGTGCGGCTCCTCCGAAATGATGCCGGCTTTAGCGAAAGCTCGGACAACAGTGCCAGCAGACACGTTAGCCCAGGCATCAACAATCCAGTGGCAAACTGTGGCGTAACTCGCCCGGCACTGCCTTCCACCCTTTGTGAAGCTGTGCTCTCCTTCGGTCATCCACCGCTCCCACGCCGCTCGCAGCCTCACTTTGAACGGCCGGTTCACGCCGATGTCCAGCGGTTGGAGTTCCTTTGTCAAGCCTCCCGGAATCACAGCAAGCGTAGCGTTCATCTGCTTCACTTGTATTTTCACGTCGTCGGTGAGATGAGCACGCATAGAGTCATAAATCAGGAGCGAAGGTGATGCGTGGAAAAAACCACCCGGTCTTCTTACATACACACAAAGGGCGCACTGCACTATAGGGCGCGTCGCACATTTTGACAAAAATCTAAGACGTTTATATGCGCCTTATAGTCGTGAAAATACGGTAATATTGTTGTGGTTGACCAAATTCGCAAACCACCATTCAGGTCCCTTAGGTGAGATATCTCGGTAAGTATATGTTTAGTTAGGCCCAAACCCGTTGTCTAGAGGGAATAAATGTCATTCATGAGGGCTGCGACTCTTCAGGATAGCCGTTTTTCTTTTACTATCTTTATTTTGGACCAGCCGCCATTATTACCACCACCAACCACGTCTCAACAGCCATCACACAACAACCACCAACCACAACGCGGCCATCACAACAACAACCACCAACCACAACGCCGCTTCACCACAACCGCCACGACCTTTACCGTCACAACTCGCCACCATCGCATCACCGTCATCTTGCGCCACTCGTGGGCACCGATGCTGGACTCGTGCGGGGCGCGCACCGAGCAGCGTGTTCAAAAACATCACGGACTTTCCACAGAAAAACGGATCAAAAACGACTCACGCCCACTTTTGTTCCGTCCAATCGGTGAGTGAGGAGCGATTTGGCCCCGCCTCCAGGGCGTTGGAGGGCGGTCGCTATATGCAAATTCATGGATCAAAAAGCATTCACGCCCACTTTTCCTCGGGCCAATGGGGAGCCAGGTGAAGGGTCGGAGGCAGAGGGTCAAGGGTGAAAGAGCGAAGCCACGGGGCTTATAAAAACGACTGCGTTCGTCAGTCGAGGGCAGTTCAGTTGGAAGTTGAGAAAGAGTTCAGTTGGAAGTGGAGGAAGAGTTCAGTTGGAAGTAGGGTGGAGTGTGCGGGATTCAAGAGAGTCGTCGGTGGAGCTGGAAAGAAGTGGTACTAGTCGGAGTGAAGAGGACGGAGCTGTGGAGAGGTGACGGCGGCGAAGGCGGACGAGGGGGTGCTCGCGTCGGTGCCGGGAGCGGCACAGGGAGAGGCCAGCAACGCGACCGAGGTGGAGGAGGAGACGCTCGCCGCGGGACCCGAGACAGGGTTATATCCTCCTTTCCCCGAGCATCAGCAACCCCCTCCTGTTTCCCCCCGCGCTGAGATAGTGCGACAAAGGGGGCCCCTTTTCCCACCCCCTACCAGACACTGTCCGCGAGGCCCGCGGAGTTGAGGCACCACCGCCGCTCCGCGTCTCATCATCAGACGGGTAGGCCCGACACGGTCTCGGCCCCAGGCCCGCCTACCCCCCTCATCCTGGAGGGTGGTTCTCTTTTCTTTTGCTTTGGGAATATGTGTTGTCGGCGCCGTCTGTGAAGTAAAATTGAATAAGTGTTGCCGTGTGCCCGGCAGTCGGATAGATCTGCATTGTTGCATTTGCTTTTTGTGTAATATTGCATTGTCTTCTTCTTTTACATGTGCTTTTGGTGGAATTGTATATGTGTGCTTTCCGTTCATCGCGAAATAAATGTGCTTATTGTTGAACTGTTTTCCCGCTTCGCTTCGTCATTTCTTTCATTGAATCCCCATCTTGCTTCACGTAAAGGGTTGGTCGTGGGCTAAGACGCCCGATAATTAATCGAACCGTCGAGCCGACGAATAACACCGCTCGGTTATCCCGATAGTACGGAACGGGTCGCTTAAGTGGCCCGTGTCCGAAGTCGACCTGCGGCGAGGTGCGATCGCCCGGTCTACCCTCCGTGTGGGTACTTAGGTAGGTCGAATTTGGCGAGCAACCCTATCCCACGCGGGGGCCGATTGGCACGATCGCGGTGAGACCGAAAGGTCCACCCGTGACTGGTTCCCGCGTTAGTCCGAGAGGGTCACGACTGGATTGCCCGTCCGGTGGGCGACGTGCCGCGATTCGAGTTACGTGGCCGTCAGCACGCCGGCGGGCGCGAATCCGCAACACTGGTGTCAGGTCGTGCGATACAAACTCATCGCCCTCCTCGCGGCACTGGTAACGGAGAACGGGAAAACGGGCTCTCCTGTCTCCGGCTAAATTCACGGGAATCGGTCCAGGGGTGAGAGAAGCGACCCCCGATTCCCTCCAAATTACGAGCGAGCTAAATTAACCCTTTAAGAGAAGCAAGATGGCGTCTCAAGGCGAGCGGGAGCCGGGGGTATTAGAAATGGATGTAGAATGTGTAGAATCCATGGCTCAGGATGAAATCCCCGTGCAGAAAATGTTGGTTGTACAGGAAAACGAACTCGCCCAACTGAACCCAGAGCCCGAAATGGGTGCGGCAGCAGCCGCGGTGTATGACACCTCCCCTCCCCCTCTCCACCAAAACCCTTCCCCAACCCCTGCCGAAACGGCTCACCCAAGCGCACCTGACATGGCCCAGCTATGCGCCATGCTGGCGGAAATGACAGCGAACATGAACAAGCAAATGGACGAAGCGAAAACGAGGATGGATACAAACGCAAATGAATTTATAAACGAAATAAAAAGCATGAGCAAGCAAATGAAGGAAGAAACGAAAAAGCTGCGGGGTGAGACGCAGAACATGAGCCGATGCCTGCAGGCGGGCATGAAGGCCGTGACCAGGGAGATAAAAATGGCGACTCCACGTGTAGGAACGAACGAGCTGGGAGGGGGTGCAACGTCTGACAGGCCCGCGGTGGAGGCGGGTGACAAAATAATTCGGGGGGCGTGTTGGGCGAGGGTCGTGACGGTGACCGAAAGGGAAAAATTAAATGGGGAGACCAAAACGTGTGAGACGAGAGACGAGGTGACGACAACGGAAATAATAGTTGAGACAAGGGAGGTAAAGGGTGAAGAGTTGGCAGAGACACGGGAGACAGAAAAAATAGAGGGAAGACTACACGATGAAGACGGGGTAAGTGACGCACACACACACACGGAGGTAGTGGAGGACAATGGGGGTGAGCTCGCGGAGCGTGTAGGGACCCAGTGCGAGCAGCTGGATGGCCTCCTCCAGGAACGAGGGGAGGGAGTATGCCCCCTTGAGGCGAGTCACGACCAGGTGAGTTCGGTCGTGCTTCGCGAGGTTGAGGGGACGAGTGCTGCGGACGGGTGCACGGAGAGCTTGGGGGATATAGAGGCCCCGGAGACCCTTGTGGGGACACGAATCCCCAGTGTGGTTGTCCCTGTGTGTGTGGTGCAAGGTGTGAGTGCGTCCCCGTGTGTGGAAGCGACCCCGTGTGTGAGTGGTGTGGTGGCGATGGTGCCGGAGTACGTGCTTCCCAGCACGCCGTGTGTGGATGAGGCACCGTGTGTGGAAGAGGCCGTGTGTGTGGATGAAACGGCCAGTGTGGATGAGGCACCGCGGTTGAGTGCCCCCGCGTGTGTGAGTGAGGGACGGTGTGTGGATGAGGCACCGCGGGTGAGTGCCCCCGCGTGTGTGAGTGAGGCACGGTGTGTGGATGAGGCACCGTGGGTGAGTTCCCCCGCATGTGTGAGTGAGGCACCGCGGGTGAGTGCCCCCGCGTGTGTGGGTGAGGCACCGTGTGTGAGTGAGGCCGTGTGTGTGGATGAAACGGCCAGTGTGGATGAGGCACCGCGGGTGAGTGCCCCCGCGTGTGTGAGTGAGGGACGGTGTGTGGATGAGGCACCGCGGGTGAGTGCCCCCGCGTGTGTGAGTGAGGCACGGTGTGTGGATGAGGAACCGCGGGTGAGTGCCCCCGCGTGTGTGAGTGGTGTGGTTTGTGCAAGGGAAATGCCACGTGTGAGTGGTATGGTTTATGCAAGGGAGACCGTGTGTGTGAGAGAGCGGTATGTGAGGGAGATGTCGGTTGGCATGCGGGAGCACGCAGCCGCGTCTCCCGGTGTGAATGTAATGGAATGGAGTGTGAGCGTCGTAACACGCGGGAGTGCGTGTGTGGAATGGCGACGACGGCGACATGTGAGGAAAGAAAGCCGAGTAGCGGCTGTAGTTGTTTCGGGGACCGTGCCGGGTTCACCCAGCAGTGAGCACGCGGTCCGTGCTGTGCAACGCACGAGGCCGCCACGTGCTCGCTTGCGAGAGTGAAGTCCCGGTCCGGAAACGCACGCGGTGGATTTGCCGATCCCGCGGACGGACAAAGTTTAGGCAGGATAATGGATTTGGACCGGACGGGTTCTCCACGCGATCGAGTGTGTTAAGCTCCAACGGGCAAAGCACATGTGTTCGCGTGGGGAACCCCTCGAGACGTGGGGCTTGTGTTTTTTTATGCGCACGGTGACGTCATGGCTGCACATGGGGTTGGAATCCGGCAGGAGGGGTATCCCTGCCGGATGGTACCGTCCAAGGAGGGACGAGGAACACGTGCAGCTGCATGACGTCACGGGCAGGTGTAAAGTGCGCGAGTTGCCGCGCAGGTGCTGCGCATGGAAAAAAAAAAAGCAAGCCTCACTTTCGGGTGCACAGGATTCCTGGGCAAGGGGTGGAAGACCCCCTTACCCGGGGCACAGGATGGAAACTAGTTAGGGGGAAGGGTTAGCTTAGCTAGACCGACTTCATGGGGCAGGGGTAAGTCCTCATGGAGTCCGTGGAATGGATTAGTTAGAGGGATTGTTGCCAGATTTAGGTTGGGAAAGTTATTTTAGAGATTTTGGAGACAGAGACAGACTTTGGATGTGTAGAGGGGAGGTAGTTTAGCTACGTAGTGTTAAAAGGAACGTGCTATAGTGTAAGGGATGACGTGGGAGCACGAGTTAGTTAGGGGATGTAGTTAGGAGGATAGCAGAGTTCAGCGGTGTGTGTGTTGGTGAGTACTTTTTGAGTGAGTGAGGCCAGCGGGTCTGTGTGAGTGGAGCGAATGGGGAATGCATGGTGCGATGAGTGATTGGGGGGAGGAGTGACTCCCGCCCAAGGGACCCCGGGGTCAGAGTAAAGTGAGTTAGGTGGTTAGTCAAATTGAAAAATGGAAGTCGTTTTGTTGTTGGTGGGGAAGTAGGCTCGAAACCCGTTTGGAGGGGTGCAGGAGCCCTGTTGACGGGCTGGGAGCGTGGCTGCGAAAAGTGAGTATCGCTGAGTGGGTACCCCGGGCACCAGGCTAGTCGGCCGTGGTAGGCCAAGGGCCCATGGGGGGCCGGGATAGCGTAGTGGGCACGGGTGCGCCTGCTTGGTGCGGGGGCCCGGGGCGCCATTAGCCGCGTGGGCAGTGTTGTGGGCATGGGTGACCCTCGGAAAGGGGCCTGGGAAGCCAGCCTGCCACGTGTGCGTTTCAGGGGAGGTGCCATAGGGGGCACTCCCCGGTGTTAGGGAGCTGGTAGGCTCGGAGGCAGTGTAGTGCCCGGGGGTGCCATAGCGGGAGATTCGGCAGAGGGTCGTGCCTGCCAAAGGGAGCCACGTGAGTAGGGTAAGAATACTGATTCTGGCTCACTTTTCCCCATGTAAATGAATGGGGGATTTTCAGCGATTCATATTTTTTTTCCCTAAAAATAAATCCCCTTTTTATCCCAAGGTATATTTATTTGTCTCCCCTTTTAACTTGGAGGTTGAACCTCATTGAATTGAACACCTGGGGGTTGAACAGCTCACTCATTGAACCTATAAAGATTTGTTCATTCTCAAATTCCTTCAATAGTTTAATTTTCTTTGCACAATAATCCCCATCTAAAATATTGACAAACAAAACATTTGAATCTTTATATTTTTGAAGATACCCCATTTGTGCCATTACGAAATGATAAACTTCTCTTAATGCTCTTGTTTGACCACCTCCTGAGCCACAGGTTATTTTTTGTTAAGCCCCGCCCACTTTTCTTTAAGCCCCGCCCACTTTTGTTAAGCCCCGCCCACTTTCCACAAGGTATTCAATAAGCCCCGCCCACTTTTCTTTAAGCCCCGCCCACTTTTGTTAAGCCCCGCCCACTTTCCACAAGGTATTCAATAAGCCCCGCCCACTTTTGCTAAGCCCCGCCCACTTTTGCTAAGCTCCGCCCACTTTTCATGAGGTATTTTTTCTAAGCCACGCCCACTTTTCCTAAGCCCCGCCCACTTTTGCTAAGCCCCGCCCACTCTTACATCATTTCCAGTTCATCTCTGACTCACAAAGAAATCACTAGAAAATTACAGGATGTTATGGTTTTGAAAAATTTCCCAATGAAGGCTTGCCTAGGCTTGCCCAGGGAATTTCCAAAGGAAACCACACCCACCAGTCTTTCTCTATAAAAGCTTCAAACCCAGGCTCCATTTTAAACATTTGTTTTTGCTGGCAATGGTGTTCTGTGTGCTTGTCTCGAACTGTCTGTCTTCTATGGAACTAAACCTTCAAGTTGATGAACTGGATTCAAACCTCTTATCTATTGAGGTAAGATTTTTATTTTCCTATTTTCAAACTTTGATTGAAGCATACTCATTTAATAATTAAATAACTTAATTAATACATTATTATTTTCTCTCACAGGAAATTGTGTCTGAAATACGAAATGAAAATACTGCTTTTGCTACAACTTGGGGGAAATTGTTGGCTTGGTTGAAGACCTTGAGTGGGATGACTTTGGTGTTCCTTGGAACTCTCTGTCTTCTATGGAACTAAACCTTCAAGTTGATGAACTGGATTCAAACCTCTTATCTATTGAGGTAAGATTTTTTATTTTCCTATTTTCAAACTTTGATTGAAGCATACTCATTTAATAATTAAATAACTTAATTAATACATTATTATTTTCTCTCACAGGAAATTGTGTCTGAAATACGAAATGAAAATACTGCTTTTGCTACAACTTGGGGCGAAATTGTTGGCTTGGTTGAAGACCTTATGAGCGACCAAGACCCACAGAACGAGTTGGTCCTTGATGACCCAACCAAAGAGTTATACCTTGGAGACCAGCAAAATCCTGAAAAAGAGTTTTACAGCAATAGTACTCATTGTGAGTTATCAAGACAATACCCACTGAACAAGTTATACCTTGATGAGCCAGAATACAAGTTTTACCTTGGAGACTCACAAATTTTGAAAAAATCAAGAAATGAGTTCTGCCTTGATGGTTTAAATAACTACCTTGGAGACTCAGGAAAAGGGTTCTGCCAAGATGGTTCTAAATATGGGGCCTACCTTGGAGACTCACAAATTTTGAAAAAATCAGTAAATGAGTTCTGCCTTGATGGTTTAAATAACTACCTTGGAGACTCAGGAAAAGGGTTCTGCCAAGATGGTTCTAAATATGGGTCCTACCTTGGAGACTCACAAATTTTGAAAAAATCAGTAAATGAGTTCTGCCTTGATGGTTTAAATAACTACCTTGGAGACTCGGGAAAAGGGTTCTGCCAAGATGGTTCTAAATATGGGGCCTACCTTGGAGACTCACAAATTTTGAAAAAATCAGTAAATGAGTTATCCTTAAGAGACTTTGTAAGTTGGTTTTACTTTGAATACTTGAAATGTGGGTTCTGGATTGATAACTCACAATGTGATACATATCTTGGAAACTCAACGGGAATGTGGTTATACCTTGAAGACTTGGAAAGTTGGGTTTATGTTGGACACTTGAAACTTTTTTGGGGGCTTTTATTTATTTATTTATTTATTATTATTATTATTTTATTTATTTATATTTTGGAGACTTTTGGAGTTGCTATCACTCTTTGGGATCTAAACCTATCAAGAAAGTTCTTACTCCCTCTTTCTATGTCATCAAACCTGAAAGCCTTAAAAGACAGAATTGGAAGAAGAAAAAAAAAACGTAAAAATATATATATATATAGATGGAAATCTCATTTTGAAAAAGACATTGTGTTGGGCGAGGATTGAGTTGGGGTTGAGATTTTGAATGTGAGGGTTGGGGTTGAGATTTTGAATGTGAGGGTTGGGACACACACACATACACATCAACAAACAAAAGTTAAGCCTTGACTATTCAGTTGAGGATTCTGTGTTTGGGGTTCACAGATGTAAGAACGTCCACCCCTTGACACACATTATATACTGTTATACACCTCGGACTTGGCCCTCGAGTGTCCACAAAGGTGTATTATCTGCTTAGTTTTGTCTTTTGTAATTCCTGTGAATAAAATGAACCTAAAATCTCTTCCCCTTCCAAATCATATATTTTATAAGTCCAAGGAACTGTATCTATTACATCAACAATTTTAAAAAGTTCTTTCGTCCATCGTTCAGTAAAACCCTTTTCAAAATGAGATTTCCACCTATATATTCTTACGATATCACCAACTTTGAACTTAGGTTTTCTGACATTAATCTCTTTCATATTTTAATTTTGTAAATGTTTCTGATGGCTTCATATTCGTTGACGTGTGAATCGTGTCATTATACTTATCCACAATATCCTGAATAAAAGATAACCATTGTTGTGAACCGAGTTGTGTGAATTTTTTATATAGTCTCTCTTTTAAGGTATGATTAAAACGTTCAACAACAACTGCCTTCCCTTCATTAAAGGTACTGTATAATGTAATACTGTTATTTTTTAGAAGATTCATAAATGTCTTGTTATAAAAACTCTCTACCCTCATCAGTCCACAATTTCTTAGGTTTTCTCTTACTTTTATTAAATATCTGTTGAAAAGCTAACATAAGAGTATTACCTGTTTTGTTTTTTAAAGGGACAACCCACGCATATCTACTCCTCAAATCAATAACGGTTAAAGCATACTTGTACCCCTTATCATTATTGAGTTCAATCAAATCAGCAGACCAGATATAATCAACTTCCTTGGAATAAACTTTCCTTCTCTGAAACTTTGTGAATATTGGTTTATGTAATTCATCAGCTAATTGCTCTTCAGTCTTAATGGCATCATTAGAGCCTATAAGTTTTTTGAATTTCCAAGTCCAAGTTTCAATTTAGCACTAATCATCTTCTTCACGATGAACCTATCAACTTTTTCTCTCAAGGTTGGATTTTGTATCAGAGACAAATTATACAACATTTCTCTATCGGCTTCATGCTTTTCTTCCAACGTTGTGGTATTCCCATAATCAATATCGTGTCTCATGCACACTTCATCAACTCTATTGATTGGTTTACTCCAGGATTTAGGATTGTCTGCCTCATCTAATCTTTTATCCAAGTTTGTGCCTGGACCACAGAAAGAATACCCTGGAAGATGTAATTCCCCTGGTATTCCAGTAGTTGTAAATTTACTTCCTGATAAAAACTTTTGTATATCTCCTCCGAGTTTGTGTTTGGAGATAAATTGATTTTTTTGAACCACACACCGAACATATACCTTTTTGTATAACCCTGTTATTTTTACTTTTAATATATGAAATATTTTTAGTATTAGTTTTCTTTTTACATTTGAGACAATAACTCATTTATTTATGAGAAAAATTTCTGCAGAGTGCAAAAACCTTTTTAGTTTCCAACATGCACATTTGAATCTTAATTTTTAAAACATAAAGAATCCTTAGAAATGCCTTCACTCTCTCCTCCATTTATTTAAGAAAAAACTTGAATTAAAATGAATAGCCTGACGATGCTAATAGTTTTGTTGAAAGTATTGCAAATAGACTTGTTAATTCTTTGTATTCCTCCTTGGTGGGTTGAGTTATTTTCTGTAATACCTCTATTCTTTTTTGAATCTCACTGGTTTCCATACTATAATATTTATTTATTCTCTCTCTTTCCTCCCTCTCCTCCCTCTCTCTCTTCTCTTTTTCCTCCTTCTCTTTCTTCTCCCTCTCCTCCCTCTCTCTCTTCTCTTTTTCCTCCTTCTCTTTCTTCTCTCTTTCCTCCTTCTCTCTCTTCTCTCTTTCCTCCCTCTCTCTATTCTCCCTCTCTCTATTCTCTCTTTCCTCCTTCTCTCTCTCCTCCTTCTCCTTTTCCTCCTCTTCCCTCTCTTCTTCAACTCCTTCCTCATCCCTTACTATCCTTGAATCGTTTACACCCCATAGAATATTATACATATATTCATCAGGATTTCTTGTTATTCCTGTATCCAAAATAATTTTTTTTTACAACAGGAAACCAATAAAATTTCTTTTGAATTTCTAAAAGAGCCTTACCTTTTCTTAACCTTATAATTTTTTCATTATTTAACATTCTAATTAAATCTAAAGTTGTCGGTTTATCAACATCAGCATAATGCCAATCTTTTATTGAAAATACCTCATTCTTATGTTGTAGAACATATTTATTAAAATACCGAATACCCTTTTCTTGAAGGTATGCTTGAACACAGAAATGATAATTTTCTTGAAGCCTTCTTGCTGTCATTTATGTATTAGAAATATATGTTAGAATAATATTATGGCACGAAACACCTCCCCATCTTCCCATAGTTAAATCATTTTGTATTTCCTTACTTATTATATATAATCCTGTTTTTTCTGTTTTCATGAGATAAACAAGGGCAAAACCATTATTATATTTACCCTTATTAAATTCTTTTTTATTTGTTGTTTACTAATCGTGGCTCCACAAAACTCATTCTCGATACCAAGTGGATAATATTCTTCCTTACGAGACTGATTTAATTGTTCCAGGTCTTCGAGGTTAATTTTAAATGACCAATTATACCCTAAATCATTCATATCATACCCCCATTGTTCTATTCTCATACAAACGATACGCCCTTCTTTATAAAAATTTATTTTAATTTGAACTGTGAATTCTGTATGACCTGGAGATAATATCAACACTTCTGTATCTTTAGAATACACAGCCGTTTTATTTAAGTATATATATTGTGATAAATCGCTTAATCTCACCAAGTCATTCGCGTCAGTCGGGCTTGGATAATTTTTTAATTTATAAGCATTTTTCATGTTAATATTTTTGTTTATATTATATTTATGTCGTTCAGCCTGTGCCTTTGTGTAATAATTTGATAAATCAATATCCAGTTCTTGAGATACACCAAAGATAGAACCATCTTTACCAACATAAGTCATTTATATTAGATTAAAAATAATATCATAAAATTTTTTTATTTTTGTTGAGTTGAAATAACACATATAGACATAATTTACCACAACACTTGGAATTTAATTCTTGGACTTGAAATGTTTGATAAACACCATTCTGTAAGAATTTTATGACTTCAACAGGTGGTGGAAGACCAAAACTATCAAAATAATATTTGTCTTGACTATTAAAAATACAAACCCAATGAGAACCGTTCCCATCATTATCTTCTAAGTTCATAATAATATTCTTTGTATGTTTTGACACATTTGTTAATTCATCTCTCATACAAATAACCACATTATGAATTTTTAATTTCTTACAATATTTGACAAGTTGTAAATTTGATGTTGTATTCTTTCCAAATTCTTTCAACCACTCATCAATGCTCATTTATTTATTAGAAAGATATAATCCATTACCTCTTTTCGTTAATTTTACACCTGCTTGTGCTATAGAAGAAAGCATATCTCCAACTAACAATCTCGCTTTATCAGGCAGACCTTCAAGTTTTTCAGCAAAATCTACAATTACACCACTTCCACTAATTTGTTTCTCCAACTCTTTGTTATGTCTTTCCAATTATTTTTGAGCCTGGAGTTGAGCCTTCCTTTCGTTGGCAGTTTTGACCGCTGTTGAAATACCACCTGTCAATGCTCCAACCGCACTTAAACCAGCAAATAAAGGAATTAGAAATGGGAGAAATCCTCCACTCGTCTCTCTTATTGAATATTTTTTCAACATTGGTTTTGTCATTTTAATTTTAAGTGAGCCAGTGTCATTCAAGATTTTAACCTGTTCTCTTGTGAGCAAAACATCAATTCTTACTGCTCCTTTTCTCTGAATTGTATTAACGTTAATCGTACAAGGCTTTTGATTTTGAACACAAGATGATAGTTTATGAAGATTGATTTGATTAACATATACCCCAGTTGGTACTTTACCACTCATTTATTTAACAAAAAATTATGTGAGACTAATCATCACACCATTATCTGTATTAATCTGCAATTCTGTTTCTTCCAAAAGCAAACAATATGTATCAACTTCTTCACTCTCTCCTCTTTCAATGTATAGGGAAGTATCCACTCGATTAGACTTTATAGTTTCTTTTTGAGCGCTCAGGTCAAACGTATAGATTGTATACAAACTTTTAAATGCTGTCATATCCAAAATAGGTTCTTTATTTCCATTACTTTCACACACCTTTTGGTAAGACTTGTATGCTTCAGCAAAATCATTTTTTTCCCAATTAATTTCCAATCTATCTCGTGGATAAAATGTTCCATCTAGAGAAACGCCTTAGCATTTTTTCACCTTAGCATTATCACTCAATGCATTATTCTTATCAGTCGCAGTATCACCATCTGGCTTTTTTAAAATCATCCACAGATATCGTGGCTTTCCTTCCAGAACACCCAAATTCCACGTGTAAGTAGTTTGATTGAGTTTAACGTGTTGACATCTTCTTTTGAGGTATGATACACTGAGTGGTTTCTTTGAGTTAAGTCTTCGATTCAACATCTCTTCTGTTTTAAGATTAGGAGTATATTCACTGATATACCAACTCATCTCCTCAATTACAAATTTATTCTGATCACCAAAAGCATTACCAACACCAAAAAGCAATCTATTTTCATTATCATTCCTTTGTAGTTGAAATCTAATTTTAAGACCATACAGAACTTTATCATAATCACAAAATCCAAATATACCTTTAAGAGGAACTGCCACAGTAAAACTATTTTCTGCTTTTGTATCATCATTATACATTCCTTTCCTTTGAATATATCCAGGGTCTGTGTTTGTTCCCGTTGACATATCAGGAATAAAACCTTCGACAGACCCCTTTCCCATTCTATCACTGAATGTATAGAGTGTAAATTTCATCATTTCAGATACAGCAGAGACATAATCAACCGCTTCAACTTCTTGTGTTCCAATATACAATCGCACACTATCAAACATTTTCCAGAAGAAATCATTTACAAGTGTAGCGTTTGTGTTATTCCCAGCCTTAGTGAATTTAAATTTACACAACAAGAAACTTTCGGAGAGATTCAAATAGGTTTGTTGATTATTTATTTCAAAACTTTTTGTACCATTTGTATTCCAGTCTGTTCCAGTTATTGCATTTACCTTGAAGTAATCTTCTTTTTAGTGGAGTTTGAGATAATAATAGTATCATCCAAATCATAGATACTATCAATTGCTTCCATACTTGTATTTATTTAGGAAAAAGATGTTAAAACTTTTGAAACCCTGATCCAAGTATTTGAATTATTTTCTGTCGTTCTTGGGGGACAACTGAGTTTTACCTTTCTTAATTTCTTTTATTGCTTGTAATTTATGAGATTCTTTCTGAGCATCTTTTATACTCTTTACAGCACCTGCTACATTTCCCACAGCAGAAGCAGTTGAACCAATTAGGTCTTTATGTTTAAGAATAGTTGAACCAATACCCATGAGAGTATCAATTATCCCATCTCCTCTAAATTGATGTCCAACACCCCTTTGTCTCTTAGGTTTATAGTATCCTCTACCAAGATACATACCTTCACCCTTGTAGTACGGGAAAGGAACATCCCATCCCCTGTAATTATTTTATATTTTCCCAACTCGTGCTTCCTCACAATAACCATCGTATTTATTTATTGAAAAACTTCACGTAGGTGAATTCTGATGGATATAACTTCTCCATTAAAGAAATCACACGATTATCTTGGTCGGTTATCCTAAAATTTACTCTGTGTATGGTTTTTCCTGACACAGGTAGATAAACCAAATTTTAGGCTCCATATTGAATTTATAACCAATTGGGGTTGAGTATGCGCTGAATGAAAATATTGTATTTGTTTTTAATCCATCATTATAAGCACCATCAATCAAATCACAGTGAATTAACACCGAATTTATTCCTGAGGATATTTGAATGACATTATCACTGTAAAACGTCCCATTAGTTTCAATCTTTTTGAGGAGAAACCTAATAACTCTCTAAATGAATTATCAATTGTGAAATCAACCTTGTAGTTATTTTTAACTTTAATCGTTGATTTTGAAGTATGTTTTTGAATGTTTATAACAATATTTTTTGGTTCATCACCCTGTTCTTTCATAAGACGAGCAATTTCGGAAGATATTTGAGAAATCTCGTATGCTCCGGGTGAGACTGTTATCGTTTTGTATCCACTTCCCGGATTATAACTAAACTTGTCATTTTTCTCGGTTATATTAAATAAGGTATTATAAGTCTCCATGGACAATAAAGATGCCTCATATTCTTTTGTTGTGTCAAGTTGTAGTGGGTATGGGAATGAAGATGTGTGGTCGCTTGTTGTGAAATTAAAACTCAGGATTGTGCTTCTCATCTTATTTAATATGAGATAAAATGTCTTTATATTGAGATTTATTAATTATTTTCATGTTCATCAACTGGTCTAAAATGGCTGATGCTTCATTAAAACAATTGTTATTTCCAGCCTTCTTACTGCCGAACAACAATAACAGTCTATTAACTAATTGTGATGGGTCATTTGGAAGAAAACTAATACCTGAACCAAGGATACTTAAAGCCTGAATAATGTGTTTCTCCTTCTCATTCTTCCTACTTTTACCAGAAAGAATAACCTTATAATTTAGAGTGTTCAGCAAATCAATATATACTCTATCATCATTATTTTCCATATCCAATGGTTTATCAATATACTTTGATTCATCCCTCACAGTTGAACCTTGTCTTCCATCTTTTGTGAGAAGAAACATTAATCTCGGAGTTAGTTTAACAGGGGGTTGAGCAGAACTTAAGAACCTTAATTCATCATTAAATATCAATACCTTTTCTTGAACAAGATGAAATATTGCTGGTTGTTCTGTTGGAATGAGTCCTGCTTTGGTTTTTGAATCCGCTGAATATTCATTGTTTTGAACAGCATTCACAATATAATCAGGGGGTTGATTAATCTCTTCCAGTTGTTGAAATAAACCTTCATCATGTTCTAATTCTCCAATATGCTCTAATTCTTCCTCCGTCATTTGACTGAAATCTTTTAACATTTGAAGCTTTCTAGGAGTATATTCTACTGTGGGAACTGTGGAAACATCTTTCATTTTTTCTTGGGAAGTTTTTAAAAGTGGTTTAAAAATTTCTCTTGTTTTTTTCAAATGCTTCTTCGCCTGCTAGTTTCTGTCTGCGTTTCTTCTTTATGTCTTCCTGTTGTTTTACAACTTTTGAAACCAACTCTTGATGTTCCTTAAATCTTCTTGCTCTTTCTTTTGTATCCATTTATTTATTGTAAAATATCATTTAATGAATTGTAAAGATCAACAGGGAAATTTTCCTTTTCTTCATCATTCAAGTAGATGTGTTCAAATAAATCCTTTTCTTTAAATATTTCATCAAATTCTTTATTAACATTAATGCGAGTTGTAATTTCTTCTTCACTAATCCTTGCATCTCTGCTTTTCATACGTTTGTGTTGAGTTTCTTCATCAACATCAAAACCGAATGATAAAATCTTCACTCCGCTCAGATATTTAATAATTTGTCTCGTTCCTTCTGGATTAGTTTCTAATATCCCAACACCACCAGATTTTAGTTTCTTTAACTCACTCTTACAATGTGAATATTTTGTTGTACCAAGAGAAACCTCCTCAAATATTTGTCCTTCATTCCTCAATCGCATATGTTCCTCCACTGAAATATAGTGATAATCTTCACCTTTTACTTCTCCAGGTCTTATTGCTCTAGTTGTTGTTGATACAATGCGTATCACGGGGTGTTTTTAAGTAAATTTACAATATTCTCATTTGTACTACACAAGAACCTTGATTTATGAAAGTTTTTTCCAGAAGCAGATTTACCCACAAGATTTATAATAATAGTTGTCATTTATATATGTAATTGTTTATAAAACAAAAAATATATCCCTTAATATCGCATCTTGTTTCACAACAATATATTTATATTTTTCAGTCGTGTGCTTCATATAATCCTCAAATTTCTTTTTACTACATAATGTAGAACAATTATCTCTCCAAAAATTATTGATATCTATTGAATTTAACTTGAATAAAATAAAAGTATTAGCATTGTTTCTGATGGAACGACGAGGAAGTTGAAAGTACGATTGACTAAGATAAATACATTTACAAGAAGAATGTCTCCCTCTTGTGTAGTAGCTGTCCATTACCGTTTGGTTTCTCTCATTAACACAATCATCAAAGATAACGAGGTTCTTTTTTGATTTATCCAAATCTTGGGGAGACGGTATATCATCCGTATTATCACTAAGAATACAAGTTATAGGATTTGATTTCTTTTTACATCTCTGTGTATCACAAAATAGTTGAATTATATCTTCAATGTTATAATCATTTAGGTTTTTTTGACGTTTAAATAAACCGATTATATCTTCTTTTTGAAGACCAGCATTAAAACCTTGTGAGAGTAGTTGATACTCTGGTTGAAAACTCGACTTTGTGAAAATTATTAAATTGTCATAATCTAAAAGTTGGGAGTGAGGAGCATTTTTAAAAGTAAGCAGGTTTTTCCACATCCACTTGAACCAACTATGAGACATCTTAATGAATTTGGGAGATTTTTATGGTTGTTAAATTTTATCTTATTTTCCCAAATAGGTAAAAAATCATTCATTTATATATTTGAAAAACAGGTTATTTAATTTATTATTAGCTTTTTTAGAAACTCTATATTTTATCCTAAGTTCAGGTTTAATTTCAAGATAATCCATTATTTTATTTATACAATATCTTGTGTTGATATTTCCCTGAAAATTACATCCATGAATAATATACAACAACAATCCTTTGAACATTTCTCTTATACGTTCAGTTTCTTCCCTTGTAAGGAAAGGTGTGTTATCATCCTCATACTTTACATTCATTTCTCTAATCAATCTTGTAAAGTAATTCATTTTTGGTGTAAATCTAAAAGAATTATTTTCCTTTTTATATTTTTTTATTATCATTAATTAGAAGATAATCACAGAATATACATTGTTTATAGGCTTTTGACTCTGTGTTTAATCCCCGTCTTTCACACGCAGGACAATTCTCAAATTTGTCATATGGAGAATCAGGAAAGTCTAGCATATTTATAAAGTAAAACTTTTACTTAAACTGAAATTCATCTATACTTTCAGTTGTATATTACCATCGATATCGATATACTTTTTTCATTATCAGATTCAACGACAACATTTTTTTATATTAAAGGTAATTTTAAAATTATCGATTAACTACTATTGAACGAAATGTCATTTCACCTGATATATTAACATCCTTTATTTCATCAAGATTTACATCTTTAGGGTTGTTGAAAAAAATACAAATTTCTCCTTGCATATTACAGATGGTCTTATCTTTTCTTTCTAAAGCTTCATCCATAAGGTTTTTGTTCTTTGATACTTTTTCTTGTTTCATTGCTTTTTCTAGTTTTGAATATATTACTAGAAGGAGAGGAGAAACTTTTGTTAGAGATACTTTAATTGATGTTCTACCAGGTATACTAAAAGCCCTTCCACTGAAGGAAATTGAAGAACTCATATTATTTACCATAATAGTTTTTATCCAATAGTTGTTATATTTATCTTTGTTCAATTTTACATCCTTGACATATTTCTCAGTATCTTTAACAGATGAAGAGATTGATTGAAACTTGTCTTTTGTGTCTTGAAACATTGTATTTATTAAGTGAAAAAGTTGGAGGATAAAATGTTTTTAAGCACAGATTCACCTATAAATTAAACGAAATTTTCATCAAGAAAATTTTAGTTTAAGCAAACATTTTATTCTATAAATATGGTGAATACAACGTACTGCGATGTTTGTAATCACGAATATAAACATTATAGAAAACACCTCCGAACCAACAAACACACATTTAATCTATTTCATCAAATATCTCCTCTTGAGTTGGAAAGAAAACATTGTGATATCTGTTCAAAGGATGTTTTGAAGAGTAGTTATAATCAACATCTTCAATCACAAAAACACAAGAAAAATGAGTTTAAAGTAAAGGGAGACTATTATATTAAAAACACTGATGAGGCATTTAAAGGGCATATAAAAATAAGGATTTTTCAATTTGGAGAACCCGGTCCATCATCAATAGCTGAATCAATTGAAATAGTGAAACCCGATGTTGAAAATTTTATTAAAAAGACATTAAAAGAAATGAAAACTTTAAAGTTTTATATGGGAGTGAAAATGAATATGAAAAGACAAGATGAAGAACAAACTCCTTATATGAGAACAGATCTTCATTTTATAACATCATTTCAAGATTTTTTGAATAGTGGGGTTTATGAAGAACTATCAAGACAAGAGGAGGATGTTGATAATACAGTGGTAGGAAGTGGATTCAATATTAAAAAAATCATCTTTTTAGATATACACATTCTAAAATCAAACCCTCTTAAAGCTTCTTCTTATATTGAATTACCAAAAGAAATAAAACTAAAGAAGGCAGTTGTTAATATTAAGAACAATGATAATAAATGTTTTCTCTGGTCTGTTCTTGCTCACTTACATCCACCAAAATGTAATTCAGAAAGAGTAAAACAATATATGAAATATGAGAATACCTTGGACATTAAAGATTTTAAATTCCCAATGCCATTAACAGATATTCCTAAATTTGAGAAAAAGAATAATCTTTCTATTAATGTATATGGATTAACGGATACAAACAAAGTTCAAATATTAAAAATTTCAAACAACTATAAAAATGAAGAAACACACATTGACCTTTTATATTTTAGTGTTGGAAAGAATTCACATTACACATACATCAATAATTTATCAAGATTAATCTCTTCTCAGGTATTCAGAACAGCAAACAAAATATATCCTTGTAAGCGATGTCTTAATTCATTTCATACAAAGAACGATTAGAACAACATTCAAAATATTGTAGTAATCATAAATCAGCTGTAATTACAATGCCTAAACCTGGTGAAAAGATTTATTTTGAAGATTATAATAAATCTATCATGCACCCATTTGTGATATACGCTGATTTTGAATGTATCCTTAAAAAGATAAATACTGCTTCTCCTAATCCAAAAGAACCATATACAAATAAATATCAAAAACATATTCCTTGTGGTTTCTGTTATTATATCAAATCATCTGTTGGAGAAAAGTATAACAAACTTGAACATTATCGTGGAAAAATGCTTCACAAGAGTTTGTAAAACGATTAGAAAAGGATTGTATAAGACTCACTAAATTAATGAAAGAAACAAATGAACCGATGAAATTAACCAAAGAAGAAAAATTAGAATTTGGAATGAACAATATCTGTCATATTTGTGAGGGGAAAATTAAGGAGTCTAAAGTTAGAGACCATTGTCATCTTACTGGTAAATATAGAGGTCCCGCTCATTCCTGTTGTAATCTTAATTATAAATTACCTTCTTTTATTCCAGTCTTTCTTCACAACAGCGCCAACTATGATACACATCTATTTATAAATGAACTTTCAAAAACACCAGGGAATATTTCTGCTATAACAAACACAAGTCAAAAGTATATTTCATTTTCAAAAATGATATTCACAAAACCTTTAACTCGTATTAGGTTTTTAGATTCTTACAAGTTTATGGGAACACCACTAGCCTACCTCGCATCAAATCTAAGCTCCACGGACTCTTTTCCAAATCTTAATTCATTCCTTCCCAAAGAGGAAATTCTCACTAAAGAGGAAATTCAGATTAAAGAGAGAATTCAAAGTAAAGAGGAAACTCTAATTAATGAAGAAATTCTAACTGAAGATGAAATTCTAATTATAAAGAAAATTCGAACTAAAGAGGAAATTCAGATTAAAGATGAAATTCTGATTAAAGAAGGAATTCTTACGAGAGAGGAAATTCAAACAAGGAATGAAATTCAAAGTAAAGAGAAAATTCTTACAAGTAAGGGAATTTATCCTTATGATTATATGGATTCATTTATGAGATTTAAAGAAACACAACTTCCTTCAAAAGAAAGTTTCTATAATAACCTTTATGAAGAAGAGATAAGTGATAAGGAATATAAACACGCACAAGAAATATGGAAAATATTTAAGATAAAGAACCTTGGAGAATATCACGATTTATATCTAAAAACAGATGTTTTATTGTTAGCTGATGTGTTTGAAGCTTTTAGATCACTCTGTCATAATAAAAATTGTTATGGATTAGATCCTGCCCACTATTTCACAGCTCCTGGTTTAGCTTGGAGTGCAATGTTGAAAATGACAAAACAAGATATAGATTTAATCAGTGATGTGGATATGCTTTTGATGATTGAGAAGTCCAAGAGAGGTGGAATATCACAAGTATGTTCAAAAAGATATGCTAAAGCAAATAATAAATATCTTCCAAATTATGATAGTGAAAAAGATAGTAATTATTTGATGTATTTTGATGCTAATAATTTGTATGGATGGGCAATGTCTCAATCTCTGCCTTATGGTAAATTAGAGTGGGTGGAAGAAAAGGATTATGAAAAGGCTTTGATGAATATTGTTATTTCTTCTCAAGAGGAATTGAATGACGAAGAAGAAGGTTATTATTTTGAAGTTGATTTGAGGTACCCGAGTGATCTTCATAATAAGCATAAAGATCTTCCTTTTGCATGTGAGAAAGAAACTCCAAAGAAAGAATGGTTAAGTGATTATCATAAAAGTTTTAATATTAAAGGTAAATCAACAGAAAAGTTATTAACAACATTCTATGATAAAGAGGATATGTTTTGCATCAGAGAAGCTTAAAACAGTTTTTGAGAGAAGGATTGAGAGTAGCTAAAATTCATAGAGTTTTAAAATTTAAACAAAGTCCTTGGGTGAAAAAGTATATTCAATTCAATACAAATATGAGAGCAAATACAAAAGTAAAATTTGAAGGGGACTTTTATAAATTAATGAATAATGCTGTATTTGGAAAGACTATGGAAAATGTTAGAAACAGGCAAAACATTAGATTCGCATAACATCTTGGAAAGAAGCTTCGAGATTGATAAATAAACCAAGTTTTGAGAGAGAAGAGGTTTTTTCAGAGAACTTTTCTGCAATTCATATGAAAAAGGAAAGTATTGTAATGGATAAACCAATTTATATTGGAACAGCAGTTCTTGATTTATCAAAGATATTGATGTATGATTATTTGTATAATGACTTAAAGAAAGAGTATGGTGAAAATGTTTCATTGTTGTATATGGATACTGATAGTTTTATCCTAGATATAAAAACTGATGATGTTTATGAAGATATGAAGAAAAATATTGGAGTATATGATACAAGTAATTTCAGCAAGAAGAGTGAGTTATTTTCCAAAAGAATGAAAAGGTTATTGGTAAGTTTAAGGATGAGTTGGGTGGAAAAGTAATGAGTGAGTTTATTGGATTGAGAGCAAAGGCATATGCTTATAAGTATGGTGAACAGATTGATAAGAGGTTAAAGGGAATAAAGAAATATGTAATAAAGAAATCAATAACTTTTAGAAATTATTATAATTGTTTGATGAATAAGAAAGAAGAATATAGGAAAATGAATACAATAAGAAGTTATAAACATAACATATATAGTGAAGAAGTAAATAAAAAGGCATTAGGAGCCTTTGATGATAAGAGATTTATTTTAGATAATGGAATAGATTGTGTTCCATATGGATATTGTATGATAAAGTGTATAAAATAGATTATGTTTTAACGATGGAAAGATGGGTTAGGGTTTTTTAAGGGCTACCACGTTTTTCACAATATATAAATGGTTAAACCAAGTATTAATCAAACTAAAGAGTGGAGAAAATCTCAGTCTTGGTATATAAATGGAAAACATAATGAATGTGAAAAATATCAAATAAGTCTTATTGAAAAAAATAACTAAAACAAAGGTAAATAAAACAAATAAGCGAATTAATTTAAAAACTAGTAAGTTAGAGGATGTAAAGAAAAAAATGAATATCCTTGAATGGACTGAAAACTTTGATGGTTATCAATTGAACAATGAAAAAACAATTTACTATAATCTCAAAATGATATGTGGCTCAGGAGGTGGTCAGATGAGAGCATTAAGAGAAGTTTATCATTTCGTAATGGCACAAATGGGGTATCTTAAAAAATATAAAGATTCAAATGTTTTGTTTGTCAATATTTTAGATGGGGATTATTGTGCAAAGAAAATTAAACTATTGAAGGAATTTGAGAATGAACAAATCTTTATAGGTTCAATGAGTGAGCTGTTCAACCCCCAGGTGTTCAATTCAATGAGGTTCAACCTCCAAGTTAAAAGGGGAGACAAATAAATATACCTTGGGATAAAAAGGGGATTTATTTTTAGGGAAAAAAAATATAAATCGCTGAAAATCCCCCATTCATTTACATGGGGAAAAGTGAGCCAGAATCAGTATTCTTACCCTACTCACGTGTCCCAGCCATGAGACCGTGTGAGGGCACGGAGAGAAAATTGGGGGGCAAGGCCCGAAATTGTGAGGACACCAACACAGGCGACGGGAATCTGGGTTGTTAGAACCAATAGTTTAAGCGAGAGGCGCTTGTTGAAAGCCCCGGGGTAGTTTAACAGTTAAATGGATAGGGTAGATTAGGAAGTGTACCCCTCCGCACCATCCATCCCCTCGCTCTCGTTGTGGGCCGCTGGACCCACTTTGGTTATAGATCGCTGAACTCTGGGGATGCCATCCTGAGGCTTGAATTGGGCCTCGACACAGGACGTTAGCTCTCCCTTATTCCCCTCCGGGAAGGGAACGTAGGGGTTGGGAGTAGGCTTGGTGACAAGATAGGTTAGCCGAACAAGGACGATAAAGGGGGTTAGGGGACGATTTATAGTGGGGAAGTAAAAAAAAAAAAAAAAAAGTTGGGGCTAAATTGGGGTTTGACAAATTAAGGGAGTGGGTATAGACAGTGACAGGCAAAGGCGATAGGTTGGGAGGGAGACCGTAGGGTAGGTCCGAGCCTGCCTTCCAAGTGGCCAGCACCACCGCACTCCCTCCACCAACCTCCACGGAACGGCAAAGGCTGGCCAACTTCATCGGCAGCTGTTGTTTTGCTGCGAGGCCTGTGCCGGCTGGATCGTCTGCAGCTGCTGTGCTGCAAGGCCTGTGCTGGCCCACTTCATCTGCCGGCTGGCTGTTTTCTTCAAGGCCTGTGCCGGCCAGTTCGTCTGCCGGCTGTGTTTGCCTGCAGCGGCCTTCTTCTGCGGGCTGTGTTTGCCTGCTGCCTTTGCCATGCCATGCCCACTGCCCATGTTCACCAGCCCCGTTCAATTTTGCTTTGCCCGCCCCCCCCCTGTTCATTGCCATGTGCGCCAGGATCAAGGCAACAGTTTGCAAGCTGCGAGAACTGCCCTGTTGGCAGCTACAACACGGGCCTGCACTGGCGGCCCGTGCACCGTGTTTGCGTTCAGTGCATCCATTCATCCATCCATTCGTTGTGCTCATTGCGTGTGCCACTTGAGCTGGCACGGAGACTGTGTTTGTGCAGCCCATGCACCGTTGTGGTTCACTGCGTTCAGTTCAAAGGGGAAGGCCTTGGACTGCGTGTGAGCAGCCGGCCACGTTCCCTGTCACCTGCATTGTTTGAGTCAGAGACTGCATGCGAGCAGCCTGGCTCCCTGCTAACTGCTTTCTTTTTGCAGAGTTCATTGATCCTGGGCCATGGTTTAGTGTAAAATTTGTAAGTTAAGGTTAAGATGTACTGTAAATATGAGTGCGCCCCGGCATGTTTGTCTTAGCGCCGGCAATTTTATTTAAGTCGTCCGTGTGAGTGAGTTTGTTTAGGTAGTTACTCAGCCCTTAGGTTATTTATTTTGGGGACACGAATACCATGAATGTCGCACTCAGGGATCCGTAGGTAAAATGTACTAGGGGAAAACTACACATGATGGCACACGAAAATTTGACGACTCGGGACGAGTCTGTAAAAAGGGGAGGGGGTAGTGTTGTGGTTGACCAAATTCGCAAACCACCATTCAGGTCCCTTAGGTGAGATATCTCGGTAAGTATATGTGTAGTTAGGCCCAAATCCGTTGTCTAGAGGGAATAAATGTCATTCATGAGGGCTGCGACTCTTCAGGATAGCTGTTTTTCTTTTACTATCTTTATTTTGGACCAGCCGCCATTATTACCACCACCAACCACGTCTCAACAGCCATCACACAACAACCACCAACCACAACGCGGCCATCACAACAACAACCACCAACCACAACGCCGCTTCACCACAACCGCCACGACCTTTACCGTCACAACTCGCCACCATCGCATCACCGTCATCTTGCGCCACTCGTGGGCACCGATGCTGGACTCGTGCGGGGCGCGCACCGAGCAGCGTGTTCAAAAACATCACGGACTTTCCGCAGAAAAACGGATCAAAAACGACTCACGCCCACTTTTGTTCCGTCCAATCGGTGAGCGAGGGGCGATTTGGCCCCGCCTCCAGGGCGTTGGAGGGTGGTCGCTATATGCAAATTCATGGATCAAAAAGCATTCACGCCCACTTTTTCTCGGGCCAATGGGGAGCCAGGTGAAGGGTCGGAGGCAGAGGGTCAAGGGTGAAAGAGCGAAGCCACGGGGCTTATAAAAACGACTGCGTTCGTCAGTCGAGGGCAGTTCAGTTGGAAGTTGAGAAGGAGTTCAGTTGGAAGTGGAGGAAGAGTTCAGTTGGAAGTAGGGTGGAGTGTGCGGGATTCAAGAGAGTCGTCGGTGGAGCTGGAAAGAAGTGGTACTAGTCGGAGTGAAGAGGACGGAGCTGTGGAGAGGTGACGGCGGCGAAGGCGGACGAGGGGGTGCTCTCATCGGTGCCGGGAGCGGCACAGGGAGAGGCCAGCAACGCGACCGAGGTGGAGGAGGAGACGCTCGCCGCGGGACCCGAGACAGGGTTATATCCTCCTTTCCCCGAGCATCAGCAACCCCCTCCTGTTTCCCCCCGCGCTGAGATAGTGCGACAAAGGGGGCCCCTTTTCCCACCCCCTACCAGACACAGTCCGTGAGGCCCGCGGAGTTGAGGCACCACCGCCGCTCCGCGTCTCATCATCAGACGGGTAGGCCCGACACGGTCTCGGCCCCAGGCCCGCCTACCCCCCTCATCCTGGAGGGTGGTTCTCTTTTCTTTTGCTTTGGGAATATGTGTTGTCGGCGCCGTCTGTGAAGTAAAATTGTATAAGTGTTGCCGTGTGCCCGGTAGTCGGATATATCTGCATTGTTGCATTTGCTTTTTGTGTAATATTGCATTGTCTTCTTCTTTTACATGTGCTTTTGGTGGAATTGTATATGTGTGCTTTCCGTTCATCGCGAAATAAATGTGCTTATTGTTGAACTGTTTTCCCGCTTCGCTTCGTCATTTCTTTCATTGAATCCCCATCTTGCTTCACGTAAAGGGTTGGTCGTGGGCTAAGACGCCCGATAATTGATCGAACCGTCGAGGCCGACGAATAACACCGCTCGGTTATCCCGATAGTATGGAATGGGTCGCTTAAGTGGCCCGTGTCCGAAGTCGACCTGCGGCGAGGTGCGATCGCCCGGTCTACCCTCCGTGTGGGTACTTAGGTAGGTCGAATTTGGCGAGCAACCCTATCCCACGCGGGGGCCGATTGGCACGATCGCGGTGAGACCGAAAGGTCCACCCGTGACTGGTTCCCGGCGTTAGTCCGAGAGGGTCACGACTGGATTGTCCGTCCGGTGGGCGACGTGCCGCGATTCGAGTTACGTGGCCGTCAGCACGCCGGCGGGCGCGAATCCGCAACAATATTATTTATCCAGAAGGAAAAGTAGTCAAAGCAGGGGTCTTACATCCAAAGAGTGGTGAATGCATGGAATGGTCTCCCTGCAAGGCTAGTGCCGGTAAAGTCAGTGGATAGTTTTAAAATTGAATTGGATAGTTATTTGGAAGTAGTGGGGATGGGGAGTACCAAGACATTGGCATGATTGCACAGGCTTGATGGGCAAAATGGCCTCACTTTGCAATGAAGTCCCTTGTACAGCATTCCCTTGTATCCTAACATATGAGCTGGTGACGTCAGCTAAAATATGTGATGTCACAGCAATGAATAAAAGGAGATATTTGGTTGTGGATACCTCCGCTGTGAGCGATTTCGAGCGACGGCAAACTTTGAGCAAACCAATCCCAAATGATGGTAAGCAGGTTAACATACAACCCTGGCATATACCTTCTTGACACAACTCCTCTGAGTGCCATCGGTGACCTCTGTTAAACAGCCAAAGCCCTTAAGTCTCTTGGGGAAAGCAATATGGCTGGCTGCAACAAAAATATTCCAAACAAAGATAATCAACCACAGAAAAAGACGAGAGGTACACAAACCCCTCCTACGCAGATGCGTAGGTCTGTCTGGCCACAGCGAGCAGCCAGAATGTGTGCTGAAAGGATAATGACTGCACCACCTTCAGTGAGGAAGGGGATTCCTGCCTCATGACAGGACAGTGCTCTACACCCAAGCTAAAAGCTAAAATAGTGTCGCCTGTTAAAACAACTAACGATTACGAGGTTTCAGATGAATCGTAGAATATTAAATGACCAGAGCTGGAGCTTAGAGGAGAAGGAAATCATCTTCCATTGCAAAGTGTATTCTGCGCAGGAAGCACAGCAGAATAGTGGTAAAGGAGAAAGAGTCATCAATCATTTGAAAAGAACAAAGCTGGTAGCCAAGGCCAAAAGAGTTCCACTGAAAAAATTCACTGCAGTAGATTCAATGATCCACAGATACTTGACCCAAGAAAAAAAATTAAGGAAATAAATGACAAAGCAGGACAGCAAACAATTGAAGATATAAATCAGATGAATCAAGAAGAGTGAGTAAGCATTAGAAAGAAAATCTGGACAAAGAAGGAACAATGGACGTTATTATAAGCAATGGAATACACCAGAGGAAAAGGTGTGAGGAAAGAAAGTGCAAACACCTGGGAACAGATAATCCGAAGACAATGCCATGATAAAGGTAATTTTAATAGGGCAGCACTAAACACAAAGAAAAACGAGAAGGGCACTCGGTGGAATGCATACCTCCGCCACGTAATGCCTGATCCATGAGAAAATATCTGGTCCAATACATTTGTTTAAATATCCTGCTTTTTATCGTTTTTGGCCCAATCTTTCAATGGCCCAATCTTTTTGGCCCAATCTTTCAAAGAAATACTTTAAAATTAAATAATTCTCACATCTAGATTCGGATTCAGATCTTCACCAAAATTGAATAAACTCATCACCGTCACACACCCAACATGTCCACCAAGTTTCGTCCGAATCCGTCCGCAACATTTTGAGATATTGTGCGAGAAATCGGTTTCGCCCTATCTCTCAATGGTGAAGAATCACTTTAAAAATTATCAGATCCGGATCAGGATTCGGATATTCACTAAAATCTAATCAATTCTTCCTTGCCACACACCCAACATGTCCACCAGGTTTCGTCCGAATCCTTCCACAACTTTTTGAGATATCGTGCAATATATATATATATATATATATATATATATATATATATATATATATATATATATATATATATATATATATATATATATATATATATATATATATATATACATATATAAATATTTAGCCCCATCTCACAATGGTTAAGAATCACTTAAAAAATTATTTTACTCGGATCCGGACCGGATCTTCACCAAAATCTAATCAGTTCGTCCTTGTCACACACCGAACATGTCCGCAAAATTTCATCTGGATCCGTCCAAAACATTTTGAGATATTCCACACACAAACAAACACAGACAAACAAACAAACAGAAAGGGGTGAAAACATAACCTCCTTCAACTTCGGTGGTGGAGGTAACAATATCCTCAAACAAAAATCATTCACAGACGAGGAATTAAGAACCAGAGACGAACAAACTGAAGAAGCAATAAGAAATGACTGGTCATCTATAAATGGCAAACTACCACTAATGCCACAATGGATTGATGGAACAAACGTTTGGGATGAGATTCCCAGAGTACAAACTCCCAAAGAAAAGGAACAACCAACATAACATCCTGGAGTTATACAGAGAATCGAAAAAGAGAGGAAAACAGAAACAGATGAGATTTCAAATTAAATCACAACCACTGAAACAGAAATTGGACTGAATCTGAAAACAGAAATAGATTGCAGAATTGAATCAAGAAACAGGACTGGAAACCCCACAACAGGACCAGAGAATGACAGGAGGAAATGCTGTAGCAGCCCCCGTAGAGATAGATTTACCTGAAATCACTAACTTATATCAAATAGCACCTTTGCAAACAGAACAAATTATAGCAACCAGGATAGATTACAATGAGGAGGAGAATAATGGGAAACAGAATGAAGAAGAGGAAGAGGAGGTTGACAATGAACAGCATAGGTAAGAAGATGAGCTGGCTATAACATAGAGGAAATAAAATTAATATCACCCAAGCACAGACCATGTCTTCACCTAATAAACAACCTTAAACAGTTGAAGATACAAGTAAGGAGAATAAATCAAGCAGTCATTAAAATACTCCCAAAATCACCTGATTTAAGAGAAATTAACGATGTGAGTTTTGCAGCAGCACTGTACCACATGTCCAAGAGAAAGTAAGAGGTAAACAATGACACAAAAAATATAGATCTGAAAACCTGACCAGAAACAAAACACCACCATGGAAACAGAGACTTGAGAAGCAGAGAGACCAACTGAGGGTGGAAACGGGACACATAGAACAATTTAAGAAGGGAAACAGAAGTCCAAAGCTTATGAAAAGGATCAGACAAATAAAAAATAAACACAACATAGAAAACAATGGACGAGAACCATTATCCGCCCATAATAAACTCCAAATACAACAGATAGCGAGGAAAGTATAAAAAAACACTGTGGTGATGCCAACAACAGAAGAAATCAAAATAAACGGCTTGAAAACAACACGAGAAAGTTATACCGAGAGCTTGGGAAACAGAAAATAAATGTGACAACTCCTTCGAAAAAAAGAGAGAACCTAGAAATATTTTGGAAAGGCATATTTGAAGACATAAAAGAACACGACAAGAAAGCAGAGTGGATGCGACACTTGGAAAAGAAAAAGCAACATCTACAGGAAATGCATGCAATGACAATTGATGAAGAGACAGTTAGAAAACAGCTCGCAAAAGCACCGAACTTAAAATGCTCAGTGATTCAAATGTGATTCCAAACTTCTGGCTAAAGCAACTACATGCACTCTGCCCTCACTACGCTCAAGCATTTAACGAACTCATCCAAGGGGAACAGTCAATGGTTGAATGGCGCACAGAAGGCAACACTCTTTTAATCCCGAAATCTGAAGAAACCCTTCTACCCAATGAATATAGACCAATAACATGCCTACCAAGACCATATATACTTTTAACAGGTATAATCACCGATGCAATTTACAACCACCTCAGTCAACAAGGAGCTTGATAGACAGAGCAGAAAGAATATTAGAGAGGATGCTATGGAACAATAGACAATTTATTGTTTAACAAAACCATCCTCGAAAACTAAAAGCTCTGACAAACCAACTTATCCCCAGCCTGGATGGATGACAAAAAAGCCTTTGGTGGTGTTCCACATTCATGGATTATGAAGTGCATGCATGTGTACAAAATGTACCTTCAGATAGTCACACTGATTGGGAAAATAATGACGCTCTGGAGCACAACTATGGTACTACCTTATGTGGAAGGAAAGATTGAAATGCCAGCAGTAAATATATGACGAGGTATTTTACAAGGATGATAGGAGCAGGGTAGGATGACAGACTGCATCAAAAGCTCAAGATATGTCCAGAGAGATGGCCCTGATCTCATGTGTTAGGTTAGATTCGGTTAGGTTAGCTCTGGGAGCATGCGCCGGAGCAACGCGTCACTGCGTCCACTTTCCCTTGGTACTCTAGGGGCCTCCGTCTGGCCATCCGCCAGGTATATGCCTGGCCCATCCCCATCTCCTTGAGATGCTGATCAACCTGCTGTAACCATGAGGCACCTGGTCATCCTGTTGGCCTTCTCCACTCACGAGGCTCCCTCGCTGCGAGAATCTGGTGAGCAGGATCAGCATCAGGAAAACGAGCCACATGTCCATGTAGCCGCATCTGGTGCTCACAGACTATACAGGTAACAAATCTCATTCGAGTCTCTCTCAGAAACCTCTCGTTGGACACAAAGTTTGACCAACGATAGCCAAGGATTCTCAAAAGAGACCTGCTACTGGGGGAGTTAAGTCTTCATCTCAGATCCTTCTTCAAATTCCAAGTTTCACATCCGGAGAGCAAAACTGGAAGCACCAAGGACCTGAAGACTCGGACTTTCCTCTTTCTGCATGGGTACCGACAGCACCACATCCCATGATCCAGTGAAACCATGACTCCCCAGGCCTGACTCAGACGTCTATTGACTTCTGGCTCACAACATGCGGAGAGATGAATATCACTGCCAAGGAAAGTGAATCTCTCTGCGACCTCAACATCCTCACCACAAACAGGTACAGACAAGATGGTAGCATCGAAGATATTATTGAAAGCCTGGATCTTCGTTTTGACCCGGGAAACCCATAACCAAAGCGACTCAGATTCCTAATTCAGTGCCTCGAGGGCCCCTGCAAGGATATCCAGCGTCATTGCAAGGATAACTGCATCTTCTGCGAAATCAAGGTCAGAGATCTTGACATTCCCAAACGATGCACCACAGCACGATTTCTCCTACATATTCCCCAGAATCCAGTCAATACAAGCCTTGAAGAGTTTTGGAGTCAATACACACCCTTGACAAACTCCAGTAATAACTGGAAATAAGTCGGAGATGGAACCACGACACCTCACAGCACTCTCTGTCCCAGAGAAAAGTTCAGAAATCAGATCGATCAACTTTGGTGGCACCCCACGAAGACCGATATTCTTCCAGAGGGCAACCCGATTCACTGAATCGAATGAATTGCAGAAATCAACAGAGGCTGCGAGCAGCCCATGCTGAAACTCTCGTCTGCATTCGGTGAGGACCTGAAGAGCAAGGATGCAGTCAATCGTTGACCTCTTTGGTGTCAAGCCCAACTGCTCCAGGTGCTGGTGTTTAAGCAGATAGTGGTGAACCCTTTGAAGAATTATCTGAGCAAAGTCCTTGCCCGGCACGGAGAGCAGCGTCACCCCTCAGTAGTTGTTGCAGTCCTGGCGATCACCCTTCCCTTTCCAGCGAGGGACAACAAGGCCCATCGTCGAGTCAGTTGTGATGATGTCTGTGCTCCAAACAGAACTGCATATTATGATATGAGTGCAGCATTTCCACAAGCCTTGAGAAGTTCCGCATGGATGGTACAGATCCCTGGGAGTTTACCCTCTTTCGACTGGTTCACCGCAGCCTGTGTTTCCACAAACGAAGGTGGTTCACAGATGATTGGAGGGTCAGCAATAGGGATAGTAATATCCCTGACATCCAACTCAACAGCCAGCGCATCAACCTCAAACAGCCGCTCAAAGTAACCGGCGGAGCGGGCCTTCACTTCGGATTCCTTTGTCAAGAGCCGTCCAGCCTCTCCTCCAACTGCATCACACCGAGGATTGGGTTTGGAGGAACGCAATGCACAAATTCCTCTGTAAGCAGGATGAGATTCACTCGTGCACAGGTGATGCTCTACCCCTTCACAGATTCCTCGCACATCGGCCTCCTTGTTCGCCCTCAGCGCACGTACAGTTTTGCGCCTTATCTCCCTGAACAGGTCAGCTCTGCCATTCAGCCTGGCCCTGTGACTCATGTGTGGAAGGACACCAAGGCCCAAAGGAGCATTTTTGAAACAATTCGTTCACTCAACCACTACGCAAGAAATTAGAATTATTTCACAAATCTTAATTACAAAAAAAAATTAGAAATATTGTTGATCTGCATCATTTTGCATCGAACAAGCTTATTGAATGGTGTTTGCGAACAATTCCTTCTACATACCGGAAGTTGTCGGCTTCACCACGTGACCAAAACAATGACGTCAACATGGCATCCCCCACAGTTGGTGTTATTTCCTCTACGACTGCATTTCCTGCGGTCATTGGTATCTACTGTATATTATAAAAGGAGCTGTGTCTGTTTCTTTGTTTGTTAATTGCCGAAATCCGAATGTTGGTCGGTTGTGTGTGTCATTCTGTGTGTCTGTCTGTCTGTCTGTCTGTTTGTTTACCCTGCAGCAGCCACACCGTTTCAGCGATCATGACCAAACTGGGTACACACGTCGGCCATCTTCCAACTTAGACACTTGTCGTTTTTGGTGAATCTAGGTCAAAGGTCAAGGTCAAGGTCACCGAAAAACCGAAATTCTTTATTTCGCAATAACGTCCGCTAAAATTGGCGTATCGACTTCAAACCAAATCCAAAATGTGCATCTTCCAATTCTGCATCCAACCATATGTCTCATTGGGGTGTCACACCAACACCCTTCTTCGCGGTTGGGGGTCGAATGTCAGGGGGGTCGGGTCAAAAATTTAAAATTGCGATAAAAACGCCATTTCAAATCCGATTGACTTCCAAGTCTTCCAAGATTGACTTCCAAGTGCAATAACTCATTAAACAGTAGCACTTTTGACTTATAAGAACCTAATTGATTTGCAGGTTTTTGTTTTTTCAGAGATCATGGAGATATTGTTACGAATTTGGAAGCCTTGTGCACACAGACAGACAGCAGTCCCCAAGTTTAGTTATCTCGATAAGTATGTGTTTATAGTTAGGGTCCCCTACCTGTGTCTAACAGGAATTACATGTGTACGCTGCGAAGTTTCTTTATCGTTAGTTTTTTTTACAACAAATCTCCTTCACTTCACTTCGCACACTGACGCCATTGTCCACGTGTGTTCGACCACGTACGTGGGTGGAGATTTCCATCGCCTCAGATTGAGACTTCACCCAGGAAGGCAGGGGTGTGCCCCCTTGTCCAATCACGCCACAGAGGGCGACTTTCCCATGACACCCTGGCCAATGAAGGTGAAGATCGCCTCAGATGGCGATTTTCTCACCCCGGAGGAAAATGGAATAAAAGGAATGCCAGGCTGGGAGCGTTGGTCGTCTTGGGGATCGCGGGTTTTGGTGCTGGCTGGTTCGTCTGGTCCTGGGTCATCGTCGTCTCTGATCTTCTCATTGGTCTTGGTTTATTGGTGCATGGCCGGTTGGAGAGTGCGGTACCTGGTGCTTGGAGCAGCATTGTGTTGCGGGTTCGAGTCCTGCCGAGCCGGATGTAAAGGGCCGCACGAGGCAGGAAGGTCCAAGCTAGCATCCTTACCTCCAGGTCACCTTCTCTCCGAGCTGGGGGTATCAATAAAGACCGCGGCCATCATTTCTTTTGGGGGGTGTGTGTCTGTGTCTGTGTCTGTGTCTGTGTCTGTGTCTGTGTCTGTGTCTGTGTCTGTGGGCCCCATCTTTAAATAGGATTGATTAAGTGTTTTTCATTGTACATTGGTTGCATTGCTTTTATTCTGTTGTAACTCTGCTCTGTGTCTCCCTTCCCGATTATTCTCTATTGTAAATAAATTCCCCTCTTGTTGAATGTCCCAGCTCGTTCCCTGTCATTTCTGCCATTGGTTTGCCACGGTGCGTATCGGGGATTAGGAAGGCCGTTGTTGCCGTAATCGTGCAATTGGCTCGGCAGGATTCTGGTACTCTCCGCTCGGGGTACGACTCGGATCCGGCTCGGTAACGGCCCGGATCGCGCAGATCCTGCCGAGGGTGAATTTCCCCGGTAGTTTGGAGGACGTGGGTATTTAGGTATATTGAAATTGGAAACTGACCCTGTCCCACGTGGTCGACCTATTGGCGATCTTCGGTCCGATAAGGGACCCGTGACCTTTCGGATTTATCTGAAAGGTACGACCTAAATTCCGGGTGTTGGGTGGAGCCAACTCTACTGCTCCCTCTAGCGGTCTTGCTCGCCACCGAGACCCGGCACCACAACAATATGACAAAGTTATTCCGGCAATTCCTTGTTCAACGAGCAATTTCATTTGTCTGTTTGTTTGTTTGTTTGCCTGTCGTGTTATAACTTGAGAAAGGATTAACAGATTTCAACAAATCGAACTACGGTTGATTTAGGAAACTCCCGAGAAGGTTTGTGACGAATTTTTTTTCTTCTTTTTAAATTTTTTTTAATGAGTACATGGGCACACGTAGCGAAACTGCAAACGCCAACTTGCGACGCTGGTTATCCCCTTATTCCCAGGAATATTTTTTCCTTCTTCCCCTCTTGATTAGCCATCACAGCAAAGAATGGTGTTTCCCTCAGCAAAGCCACGGGTCTTATAATATAGTTTGCATAAAAAGTTAGGGTGATTTATTGATCTTTACCTGCAGAGGGCTCTGTTAATTTAGGCATAACTATCTTCCTGACCCCATGTCCATTCAATCGGTCTGGGAAGAGCGAACTGAAAGAGACCAATTTTTAGATCCTCCTGGAGGATCTCCAAGTCTTACTCACGTTGTTGTTCTTCATCTTGTTCTTGTGGACTTTTTTGTTTCACAGCCTACAGTTTTCATCGAAACTTCCTGAAACTTGGCATATTTATGTAGAAATACTCTGCACAGACAGAAACCATCTCTGATTTTGAAAATTCCTCTGAGAAAAGTTATGACGTCAAAATATCTCCGCAAATGGAAATCGCCGAAAAAATTATCTCCAAAACTGGGTAAGCTTTTTGAATTCTGTTTGCGGGACTCGAACAGGGCATTAGCAGAGATGAATTTCCGGACATATGATACATCACTATGACGTCATATCAATTTTTATGACGTCATTCCTATTTTTTGACATTTCTTGTTTCACAACCCAGAGTTTTCATCGGATCTTCGTGAAACTTGCCATGTATATGCAGACAGCCCATGCGCAGGCAGTAACCATCTCCGATTTTGGGAATTCTTCCTAGAAAAAAAGTTGACGTTATAATATCGCCGCTAATGGATATCGCCTATACCATTATCTCCGAAACTAGGCAAGCTGTTTGAATTTTGTTTGCGGGAATCAAGCCGGGCATTAGCACAGATAACACTGAACAACAAATTTCAAAAAATTTTTTTTACTGGAGAAGTGTAAAGTGATTAAGACTAATTTGGGTATGCTGATTTCAAAAATCATAACCGTTTTGCTGTATCACGTCAGGATTTTCAGGAACAGAAATATTCCCATTGCCTAGAAGTCAGGATTTCAATGAAATTTACATATGTCTTTAACATGTCTATATCGTACAATTGTTGTTAACTTGTGTTATATTTCTTTCTTTCAGATAAAGATGAGTAGGCGTTCCTGTACCAATCATCCTGACAACTTCTGTTATGTCTGTGGTCGGTATACCAAAAAAGATCAACAGCGAAGTATATCTACAGCAGTGAAAATGAAGGCCGCCTACTTTCACTACTTCGGGTGTAAGGTGGGGGACCAAGAACAGAGCTGGGCACCACACATCTGCTGCACAAGCTGTCACACAACCTTGACTCAGTGGTTGGTGGGCAAGCGCGCGAGCATGCCATTTGCGGTGCCCATGATATGGCGTGAGCCGCAGAATCATCATGATGATTGTTATTTCTGCTGCACAAGCATCGCCGGCTTCAACAAGAAGAATAAAGGTCACATCAAGTACGCTGACTGCGTCTCTGCTCGTAAACCTGTGCCTCATGATGACGAGAACCCCGTTCCAACACCTCCAGCTGATCAGAACATAGCTGTAAGCAGTGGTGAAGAGGATGGTGATGATGAACCTTTTGAACCCGACACTCAAGAATCACACCTTCTGAACCAGGGAGACTTAAATGATCTTGTAAGAGATCTCTCGCTGTCAAAGGCGAAGGCAGAGCTGCTTGGATCAAGGCTGCAGCAGTGGAATCTACTTGAACCTAACACCAAGATATCCTTGTTCAGAGCACGTCACAGAGACATGGCTGAGTTCTTTGAGATGGAAGACACGATGACATTCTGCAGTGACATCAACGGTCTGTTGAAAGAACTTGGGTGTGATCACGATCCTGCAGACTGGCGCCTCTTCATCGACTCGGGGAAGAACAGCTTGAAGGCTGTTTTGCTCCACAATGGCAACGAGAAACCATCAGTCCCACTGGCTCACGCGTTCGGCATGACAGAGACCTATGAGACTATGCGGCAGCTGCTTGATTCCATCAAGTACAATGACTTCAACTGGCACATCTGCGGACACTTGAAAGTGGTGGCGCTGTTGTTAGGGCTGCAGTCAGGCTACACAAAATACATGTGCTTCCTTTGTCTCTGGGATAGCAGAGACGACAAGAATCACTGGACGAAGAAAGATTGGGAAGAGCGAAAAGAGCATGTACCTGGTCGACACAACGTGAAGCATGTCGCCCTTGTCGACCAAGCCAAGGTTTTCCTTCCACCACTCCACATAAAGCTCGGCTTGATGAAAAGTTTTGTACGGGCAATGGATCTGAATGGGCGTGGGTTTTTATACCTCAAGGAAAAGTTTGGCAACACCTTGTCGGAGGCCAAGATCAAGGCTGGTGTCTTTGTTGGACCGCAAATCCGACAGATTATGAAGGACGAAACTTTTCCGACAACTGTAAACCCCAAAGAGCTGGCAGCGTGGAGGAGCTTCAAAGCTGTGACGGACAACTTCTTGGGGAACGAGCGCGCGGACAACTATGAAGAAATAGTGCAGCAGCTGCTGGAGTCCTTCAGGAAACTTGGCTCCAGGATGTCCCTGAAAATCCATTTCCTACACCAGCACCTGAACTTCTTCCCTGACAACTTGGGAGCAGTCTCGGACGAGCACGGCGGGCGATTCCACCAAGAGATTTCACTCATGGAGACGCGTTACCAAGGGCGGCACAACCCGAACATGATGGGCGATTTCTGCTGGTTCCTGCATCGTGAAACTGACACAGAGCAGCACAAACGCAAAGCCAAATGCCTAAAGAATTTTTAATTACATTCTAGTGGAGTTTTTCTGTAATTTCTATAATTTTGAAGCATTCATGATGAAATAAATGAATAAATGAATTTTTGTAAATTTCATTGAAATCCTGACTTCTAGGCAATGGGAATATTTCTGTTACTGAAAATCCTGACGTGATACAGCAAAACGGTTATGATTTTTGAAATCAGCGTACCCAAATTAGTCTAAATCACTTTACACATCTCCAGTAAAAAATTTTGTTGTTCAGTGTAATTTATTGCAAACCTGATACATCACAATGACGTCATATTCGTTTTTATGACGTCATCATTAAGAGGACGAGGATCTTAGCTCATTAACCTCCACCATCGAAGATCGGAGGGTACTGTTTTCACCCCTTTCTGTTTGTTTGTTTGTTTGTTTGTTAACATTATTACGGAAAAACTCCTCGACGGATTTCGACGAAACTTGGTGGGGTGGGGTGGGGGGGGTTAGGTATGGTCCAAGGATCATGCCATTAGATTTTGGACTTGGTCCCCCCCCCAAAAAAAATAAAATTTAGAGAAATTTTTTTTTTGCATTTCTACATGTTTTAAGTGATTTCCAACCCCCCCCCAAAAAAAAATTGTAAAGAGAATTTTTTTTTTTTGCATTTCTACGTTTTAAGTGATTTCCAACTCCCCCCCCCTCCCAAAATTTTTTTAGAGAAAAGACATTTTTTTTTGCATTTCCACATGTTTTAAGTGATTTCCAACCCCCCCCCCAAAAAAAAATTGAGAATTTTTTTTTTGCATTTCTACGTTTTAAGTGATTTCCAACCCCCCCAAAAATTTAGAGAAAAATTTTTTTCTTTGCATTTCTACGTTTGAAGTGATTTCCAATCCCCCCCAAAAAAAGTTCGAGAATTTTTTTTTTGCATTTCTACGTTTGAAGTGATTTCCAACCCCCACCCCCAAAAAAAATTTAGAGAAAATTTTTTTTTTTGCATTACTACGTTGTAAGTGATTTCCAACCCCCCCAAAAAATTTAGAGAAATTTTTTTTTTTCCATTTCCACGTTTTTAGTGATTTCCAACCCCCCCAAAAAAAAAATGTAGAGAAAAAAAATTTTTGCAACTTTTTTTTCAACAAAATTTCGATTTCTATTTTTAGCATTTCTACATGTTTTAAGTGATTTCCAACCCCCCCCCCCCCAAATGTTGGAGAAAAGAACTATAACCGTTGGCACTGTTGACATCATATTTAATGAATAAGATATAAGGTTCACTTGAGTAACCCAGCAGTATTGGCGGAGTAGGTTTTGCACTCTCCCGAGTGCTCCCCCTCTCGTTTGAGCTTGTTTTTAGGGTTTTCTGTATATTATTGTGATTCATAAATTCGATTCATTCGTACTCATGTTACGTCCCTGCTTCGTAAATTTTCCAAGTTTCGCGCAGCGAATATTTAAACCTACAGCATTTTACTTGCTGATCGCAAATCATCTTTGTATTGAACGCTGTTTAAAAATGCTAAAACCAATTACATGCATTGCCTTCCATACCCGAAAAAAAATACAACAAACAACAACAACAACAACAACAACAACGACACTTACCGGAAGTGGATCCAAGACACTTACCGGAAGTGGAATCGAGACTCTTCATCACGACTATGGATTGGAAGCAGTTGCTGAAAGATCGTCTCGCAAGTGCTGCGGCTCCCAAAGCAGGTAGCCAAATTTTATTGACGACGTTGTGAGCCTTCATAATAACAGACAACGTGAAATAACGTGTATACGCGGGTTTTTTTCGTTTATCCAGACGAGCGTTCGAAGGCGGAAGCGAAGGAGGAGGAGGACAAACTGTTTGCGAAGTTGTACACGGAATGGAAGGGCAGCAGGAGAGATTCGGAGAAGTCCTACACGTCGATACCTCGTTTCTACTACCGCGTAAGGACGTGAGGCAAAGAGGTTTCGGAATGCTGTATTGTCCGGGTCCAATGAACCCTCATTTTAAAGGCATCCTTTAACTTTGAAGTTTACATCCAACTTTTGTGACGTGTCGTCATGGTTTCTTTGGCAATGATGCTGACCAATTGGCGAGAGGTCAACAATAAACTTGGTAACCGAACGCACCCCTGGACGGCCTGCTTAAAACCACTTGAAAGGTTGATGTACAAGTCACAACACCTTGGCTGTCGCATCACCACAACGGCAGTTTACATGTATTCAGATTCCACTCCTTGGATCGAAACCAGAAGTACTCCACCATCAATGAGCTATCATCCTGCTTCAAAAGTTACTTTGAGGATTCAAACCTGAGATTCCAGCCTTTAATATACTTGTTCATTGTCTTCATTATAGCATCATCATACTTATTGCGTGTTGTCAATGGTTTATTCAAGATATCGTACAATATGTAAGCGTACAGGGTTACGTGTACGCTTGAACCAATGCATGATAGATATGCTGGTCTGGTTCCAGAAGTTGGGGGGTTCTCAGTTGGAAAAGTTGGTGCAGAGGAAGTACACTTTCCTTTCATCTGTTTAGGGTGGACAGGGGTGCAAATTAACATTTTTATCCACCGGCCAGCAGGGCCGGTGACTAGAAAAAGTTACCGGCCAAGCAGAATTTCTACCGGACCGATAAAATAAAGACAAAAGTCACACATTTGATATCAAACACTTTTAATATACTCGCATGAGTGAGTTTGATGAGTGAGGTTGGTTGGATGAGTGAGTTTGATGGATGAGGTTGGTTGGATGAGTGAATTTTATGGATGAGTGAGTTTGATGAGTGTGGTTGGTTGGATGAGTGAATTTGATGAGTGAGGTTAGTTGGATGAGTGAATTTGATGGATGAGGTTGGTTGGATGAGTGAGTTTAATGGAGGAGGTTTGCAGAATGAGTGAGTTTGATGGAGGAGGTTGGGTGGATGAGTGAGTTGGATGGATGGGTGATGGGTGATGGGGTGGTTGTGGCTGATGGGGGGGGGGGTTGTGGGTGATGGACAATGGGGTGGGGTTGTGGGTGATGGACAATGGTGGGGGTACTACTCGTCCACCCAACATCACATATAAACTCACTCATCCACCTAACCTCACCCATCAAACTCACTCATTCACCCAACCTCACCCATCAAACTCACTCATTAACCCAACCTCACCCATCAAATTCACTCATTTAACCAACCTGGGCGTGAGAAAATGCGTCCAAACCGCGCCAAACCGTCAAATCTCGCGCAATCACGCATGATTTGGAACGAGGTGAAAACAGACAAAATGGCCGCCGCAGAATTACCGGTGATTTCTATGGATTTCTGCCGACAAAAACAGTAGTTCTAGTTGAGAAAACTAATGGAGAAGCTAGTTCAAATTGTACAAAATAACAGGAATCGCCAATAATTTGCCAGCCGGGCAGGTAAGGCAGTATTGTGTACCCGCCCAGCACAAAAGTTAAGCGCCATTGGCGACCGGGCGGCCGTTAATTTGCATCCCTGACGGATTTTAACCTCGAACCGATGATTGATGCTTCACAGGGTGTTGCATCACAAAGTACTCCATCCCTCGGATGGATGTTAAACTGGGGCCCCTATCTCCTGGCATTACCTGTTGGACATTAAAATATCCCACGGTATCCTTTGTGAAGAGCAGGCGAGTTCTCATCAGCACAATGAATAAATTCCAATTTTTTTTTTTGCCAAATTTGACTCCAATTGAACATCAGACGGAGCCAGCAACTTTGTGAAAGATTTGGATCACAAACGCAACTTCAATATCAAATACACCATTCCAAACCTTCATGTTAAGGTATTGTATCTGCTTTTCGTGTTCGGTTGAAAGCGCCTTAAACAACTGATTTCATAATTCAAGGACGATGTCATTCATTGTAGCATACAAAAGTTTCAGATTGCATGTTCATTTGACGAGCAAATTGTCCGTGCCTGCACGGAACTCTAAATAGGATAGGGATGTTGTCGGCAAAAATGCAAATTACGCCTTTTGTCATCGAGCCGGCAAGCTGGGAGCAACGATTCACATTTATTGCCACATCTGATGAACTTTTATTGCTCTAATGGTGACGAGGTGCTCCATTTGAAACGATTTGTTCGATATGTGCAGCTGTTTTTATGCCTAGGGTCTGCAATAAAAAAATTGTATTGGTGTCAAAGCCAGTGACCAATTTCAACTTTATCGTAGGAGACCTCCATGGAATCTATAATAATTGGAATGGAATGGAAATACTAAAGTGATTGACTCCTGCACCGTGCCACCTTGTCAAATAACTTGAACTGTGCATGCACATTTTCCCCAAATTTTCTGTGCAATATTATTTCCACACGATGGTTGGTCACAATAAACACTTGCAGTTACTAATAAAATTGATTTTGAAAGATGAGATACCGAAACTTAACGGTGAGATGGGCAAGTACCGTGAAGTGTGACACGCATGTCACGTCTGAACGTAAATCCATCTCAATGCTACACTATTTTTCATACATGTACATGTATTTATGACGTTGCTTGTTAATGATCAGGCGACCAACTTTCTGTCATCTTTTTTCTTCTTCAAAATATATTGAGTGATCCTGCTCTTCCCCATTGTGCTACGTCAGCATTTTTTTTCGACCTTTGACAAATATTCTGATGAAAAAAACAACAATAAAATTAATCACTTTCCGTAAATTGTGTCTTCTTTATTGACGTAGTTACATCATCTTTAAGCTGTCATCAAAATTGATGACGATACAATCTTGGCTACGTTGGCACTAGTTTCCAGTTCTCTAGCATTGCCTGTGACAATAAATAAGGCCAAAATAAACTTCCATCCTGAGTATGAGGCACAACAGGGTCAGTATTATATCAACATCAAAAACTTGGTGTGTATCAACAAATAATCTCTTTCACGATTTACTAACTGCCATTTCATCAGGTTCCTTGTGAGTAAAATAAAAAATAAAACCATATTGACCAATGATATACTATTTTTCAGCTACCTGGGGAGGATGAGTTGTTGCTGCAGAAACTGCGGGAGGAATCTCGAGCCGTCTTCCTGCAGAGGAAGAGTCGGGCACTACTTGACAACGATGAGCTCCAGGTAGAGGATCTTTTTTGTTGTTGTTAAAAGCCTCACCAAGTGACAATAGTAAATTGAATGAAAATACCTGCATGTGCACTATGTTTTTCAGCATTCAGTTGAAGAGTGCCATGATTTGGTTTCCTGAGATTTTAAAGTTACGGATCACCAGACTCGGTGGTGTTATAGCTAGGGTTTCCGCTCCAAGTCTGGGAGGTCTGCGGTTAAAATCCCAAGTCATACCAAAGATTTAAAAATGGTACGTGCTGATTCCTTGCTTGACGTTCAGCATTTACAAGGTGAATCCAAAAAAATCCAAATCCATTAGGACCATACAGAGTGTTGGTGCTGCCTAAGCATTCTCCTGGGCTATTGGGCACAATCCTGGACAGGTCACCACTCTGACACAGGATACGCGAATGGCTTAATCATCCCAGCAAGCTGGTTCTCATTTTGCTGACCTCAGAAGGATGACAGGCTGAGTCAACCCCACGTGGTATTAAGTCAATGGCTGAGCAGGATTTGAAGTCAGGATTGTAGGATCCAAAGCCTGCCACTCTAACCATTAAGCCAACACCAGGTAACAAGGTTAAGAGCACATACATTCCCCATAGGTTGGCATTCATGGGGAGGAGGAAATTCCTCCTGAGAAAATGCCCTACTGAGTGGGGTGAGAAAGGTGGGGCCATTGTTGTGATATCACTGGTATCCAGAGTGCCCCGGGAAATCATGGCACTTCCCTCAAATTCAATGGCTGTGTTTTATATTGTCAGTATGTCCACGTGTGTGTGTGTGAGATGTGTGAGTGGCAGCTCCATTACGAGCCTAAAGGCCCTGTCACACCTTGACGATTTAGCCAGCGTATGCCTGACGTATGAAAAATTTGGCTAAAACGCTGGCACACGTCGAATACGTTATGGGTAAGTTTTGTATACGTTAAGAGCACGCTGGCACATGTCGTAGTACGCTGGCATACGTCATAGTATGCTGGCATTCGTCGTAGTACGCCGAGCTGTTAAACAAATTTTCCATGCTTGAAATTTTACGACGTATGCCAGCGTATGACTCGCACGTTCCGCTACACTGGCCATAATTTGTAGGCACGTTACACGATCGTTGACACACGTTACTTGTAAGTTACTCATAAGTCGAAACACGTGGAGGTAATGTTTAGCGTACCCGAAACTTATTTCTAACCTATGAGTAACGTGTTGTAGGCACGTTACGCGATCGTTGACACACGTCCACACACGTTACTTGTAAGTTACTCATAAGTCAAGACACGTCAAGGTAATCAGGGGTTTCCTTAGAAGCCGGTTACCGGTGACCCGCAGCCGTCTACTCAGAGAAAAAATGACAAAGGTCACCGCCTACTTCAGCGCCGATTTTTCTATTTCTTTTTTATTATTATTTTTTTTGTCACCACGAAATCTCGACACCCCGTTTTGAAATCCGAGACGAAAACAGGAGTATTTCGATAAAAGCGGGCTTACTTTTACTGTTAGTACTCTCGCCAGGTCGAGCACAACACTGAACTAACTCAAAGGGGAGCACTCGGTAGAGTGCAAAACCTCCGCCGCCAATACTGCTCGGTCAATCAAGTGAACCTGATATCCTATTCATTCAATTTGACGTCAACATTGCTCACAGAGTTATAGTTTGCAACTTTCCCTTTTACTTTTAACTTTTACATACTCAATTCATTCGTCATAACTAGATTCCTTGAGACAGAAATTGATTTTACGTGGGTATATCCACCTGAAGTTCCAAAATTAGCCGCAATTATAATTTCGGCATGTTTTTTTTTGTTGAAAATCACTTAAAACATGCAGAAATGGAAAAAAAAATCGAAATTTTGTTGAAAAAAAAATTGCAAATTTTTTTTTTCTCTAACAAATTTTTTTTTTTTGGGGGGGGGGGGTGGGTTAGAAATCACTTAAAACATGTAGAAATGCAAAAAAAAAATTCTAATATTTTTTTCAAATTGGCCGCCATAGCGGCCATATTGGATTTTGGACCAAGTCCAAAATCTAATGGCATGATCCTTGGACCAGACCTAACCCCCCCACCAAGTTTTGTCAAAATCCGTCGAGAAGTTTTTCCGTAATACTGTTCACAAACAAACAAACAGAAAGGGGTGAAAACGGTAACCTCCATTCATCTTCGATGGCAAAGGTTAAAAATAACACAAGCAGCTAATACCGCCTCCTGCAATGGAGAGTTCTCTGCTTTAGCCTCGTTTTGGACTGTTGGCCTGATACCCTGATTCCATACAGCAATGACCTCAAGAAAATAAACTTTGTAGGCCTCGCAGTTTCGGTGTCGAAATGATGGCATCGAAACGAAAATCCCTGTTTGACTTTGGATTTTCAAAGAAGTCCAAATACATGGGAGGTAAGCTTCTGGCCATCAGTAATGGGTCTAAACTTGCACTTTCGCAAGTGCGACGTTGTTGTTGTTTCACGAAACACGTGTTTCTCCTCGTCCATTTTGAGCTTTTCTCAAGTGAAGCGGCTCCAAAATACACGATCACCTGTTGTGCCTTTTTAATTTATAAAGTAATTAGCCTATAAGCTTAAAGCAGCTTTTGTACATCTTATTATTCGTGGTTATTTGCACTGAAAATCGCTGTTTATTCACTGAAGTGAAGGCCAAGTATGAGCAGCTGTGAACTGGCCAACTGAATACTGGTACCGCAGGTACATGCATGTGCCACAGACTTGCGAGCTTTTCTTGACGGTATAACAACACGATATTGGCGGATAATGTAAGGTTGAAGTTTAACAAAATTGGGATTGTGACTGTGATGCAGTATTCACACTTAGACTGTTTGATTGGTTGACTGTTTGAAGCAAGCTGACATCGAATAAAGAAATTATCAGAAAACGTCTGAAGTTAAATACATGTTTATCATTCATTTTCAAACAATAAACTAGTCTAAAGTTATTCGTTTGATCTGTTTATTAAATCAAAACAAAATACAACTAGAGGGGGAGCACTCGGGAGAGTGCAAAACCTCCGCCGCCAATACTGCTGGGTCACTCAAGTGAACCTTATATCTTATTCATTAAATATGATGTCAACAGTGCTGACAGAGTTATAGTTTTCTCCAACATTTTTTTTTGGGGGGGGGGGGGGGGTTGGAAATCACTTAAAACATGCAGAAATGCAAAAGAAAGAAATCGAAATCGTTGAAAAATAAGTTGCAAAATTTTTTTTCTCTAACAATTTTTTTTTTTGGGGGGGGGGGGTTGGAAATCACTTAAACATGTAGAAATGCAAAAAAAAAATTCTCAAACATTTTTTTTTTTGGGGGGGGACCAAGTCCAAAATTTAATGGCATGATCCTTGGACCATACCTAACCCCCCCCCCCCACCAAGTTTTGTCGAAATCCGTCGAGGAGTTTTTCCGTAATACTGTTCACAAACAAACAAACAAACAAGCAGTTATAGACTGGTACTTACTAAATCGTCAACTTGACCTCTGACCTTGTCTCATAAAAGCTGTCTCTAGAGAAGGTAGCGACGCAAACCAAAAGTTTCTACGATGATTCTCTCTGTATCAAACCATCAAAAATCGTAACATTGACCGAAGCAAAAATCTCCATTTCTCCACGCAATTAAACCTAAACGTAACTCAACGACGCGTCTGCTCGAGCGCACTGCATCATGGGATGACGCGTGACGCGTCGAGTGAAATATTTTTTTATACAATCTTAAAACGTCTCCAAAACATCCGATTTTTACCAGAATTTCGACAACCGAGTTTTAAGCGTCCTAAGCAATCGCAAAAACCGAAGACAAAATTAAAATCGAAGTTAAAACGAACTCGTAACGTCGAGCGAAGCAAAAATCTCCATTTCTCCACATGAATTTACGGAATTATGTTTGACCTCACTGTGACCTTGACCTTCAACCGATTTTGACCAAAATCTAATCAGCATGAGCCATCACCCTCCTGAATCACGTGGTGTAATTTGACATTGGTAGTTTCTTCCGTTCTCGAGTTATCGTGCCTACAAACAAACAAACAAACAAACAAACAAACAGAAACAGAAGACATCAATATACTTACGAAATCTTTAGATTTCGTAAGTAACAAACAAACGGAAGTCATCAATATACTTACGAAACCTTTAGATTTCGTAAGTAACAAACACACAAACAAACTAGAGGGGGAGCACTCAGGAGAGTGCAAAACCTCCGCCGCCAATACTGCTGGGTCACTCAAGTGAACCTTATATCTTATTCATTAAATATGATGTCAACAGTGCTGACAGAGTTATAGTTCTTTTCTCCAACATTTTTTTTTCGGGGGGGGGGGGGTTGGAAATTACTTAAAACATGCAGAAATGCAAAAAAAAGAAATCGAAATTTTGTTGAAAAAAAAGTTGCAAAAATTATTTTTTCTCTAACAATTTTTTTTTTTGGGGGGGGGGGGGGTTGGAAATCACTTAAAACATGTAGAAATGCAAAAAAAAAAAATTCTCTAACAATTTTTGGGGGGGGGGAACCAAGTCCAAAATTTAATGGCATGATCCTTGGACCATACCTAACCCCCCCCCCCCACCAAGTTTCATCGGAATCCGTCGAGGAGTTTTTCTGTAATACTGTTCACTAACAAACAAACAAACAAACAGAAAGGGGTGAAAACAGTAACCTCCATCCATCTTCAAAGATGGCAGAGGTTAACAAACAAACAAACAAACAAACAGAAAGGGGTGAAAACAGTAACCTCCATCTATCTTCAAAGACGGCAGAGGTTAAAAATGCAAAAAAAAAAAATTTTCTCTAACAATTTTGTTTTTTGGGGGGGGGGGTGACTAAGTCCAAAATCTAATGGCATGATCCTTGGACCATACCTAACCCCCCCACCAAGTTTCGTCGAAATCCATCAAGGAGTTTTTCCGTAATACTGTTCACAAACAAACAAACAAACAAACAGAAATGGGTGAAAACAGTAACCTCCGATCTTCGATGGCGGAGGTTAATAAAATAATAATAAACAATATTTAACAAAGTAAAATGAAATTGAAGAGGGGAAATATGCATAAAATGAATGAAAGAAAAAAAAACACCTGTTTTTGTGGAGTTTTCCACCCCAACAGCATGATATTATGAGAACAATTTCATGTCGGAAATCATGCTGGAATGCATCTCCAGCCATCTAGGATCCTCTGGCTTCCAGGGCCTGCCTAAGGCCCTGGACCCCGGCCATACAGCTTCACTCGTGGTGATGGTAACCTGCTACTTTTTAATGGTAGCCTCCTACTCCAAAAAATAAGGAAACCCCTGGGTAATGGTTAGCGTCAGTGTTCCAGACTCCCTATTTTTTTGTTTTTTTTCTTCGGTATGACGGTGATATTGACACTTCGATTTCTAGATTTCAACATCACTGTCATACTGAAGAAAAAAAAAAACCAAAAAAAAACCAGGGAGTCTGGAACACTGACGCTAACCATTACCTCGACGTGTTTCGACTTATAAGTAACGTGTGTCAACAATCGCGTAACGTGCCTACAACTTATGGCCAGCGTATGCGGAACGTGTGTCATACGCCGAGTACGTCGATAAATTTTCAACATGCTGAAAATTTCTCGACGTACTCGGCGTATGACGACGTATGCCAGCGTGCTCTTAATGTATACAAAACTTACCCATAACGTATTCGACGTGTGCCAGCTTGGTTCGGCAAATTTTTCATACGTCGGCATACGCTGGCTAAAACGTCAAGGTGTGACAGCGGCTTCACACTTTGATGTCTAGTGCGGTTATGATTTGAATCGTCGAGCCGCAGCCTATGAATAGCCTATGCCACGTGATCGTCGGCGATACGCTGCCGCGCTATGCATAAGTTAGACTATCGTTGGGCCTAGGTTGTGAACGCCGACAACACGCTCAGCATTCGTTGGTATAAGTTATCTATATGTGATTGAAATGTTCTGTGTACATTACTAATACGTTATGCATACGTCCAACACGTTATTATACGCCCAAAACTTCAAAAAAGACATCAATAGTTCAGCGTACGCCAGCATTTTACATACATTTTGAGACCTTGCCATACGCTGGCTAAAACGTCAAGGTGTGACAGCCCCTTTAGACCTTGTAGAAAAAAACCCCTGTATATTGGCTTTGAGGTGACTGTGTAGTACATCGAAGCTCAAAACTTTAAATTTGTCATAACTCCTTGATTAAAAACATTTTTGGGGCTTGTTTCAATGTCCCACAGAATCTTTGGTTTCTTCTGGACAAGTACCAAACACCACCGATGATCGGTGAGGATCAGATGATCAACTATGAGAGTTTCCTGAAGGTTGGAGAGCAGTCAGGGTCAAAGTGCAAGTAAGAAAGTCATAGGAAAGTATTTTGGACGTACATTGTCACTATGTGGACTCTCTCTCTCTCTCTCTCTCTCTCTCTCTCTCTCTCTCTCTCTCTCTCTCTCTCTCTCTCTCTCTCTCTCTCTCTCTCTCTCTCTCTCTCTCTCTCTCTCTCTCTCTCTCTCTCTCTCTCTCTCTCTCTCTCTCTTGAACAGGGTGTGGCATTAATATGTAACACATCTATTTCTGTTAAAAAACAAGACTGAACAAAGTAAATCTTGTTTTTAGTACATTAAAGTGAAGTGCAGGTATGAGAGATTGTGTGACATCATAACAGCATACACAACCCAGCTCTATTACTTCAAAAAAAAACTTTTAAATGGTGTCCATTACAACTGATGCACTCTCTGCATCGAAACAGCACATTGTTCATTGCTGCTTTCAATGTGTCATTATCGGTCGCAGTGATGGCTTCATTGATCCTCATCTTAAGTTCATATACATATGTGGACGTGTTTTGTAAGCCTGGTTCTTAAAGAATCGCCAGAGGAAGAAATCTTCGTGGATTATATGTCTGAGACTCCTTGGGCAAAGGACACTTTCTGCTGAAAGGCGTTGGATCGACTTCTTTGGACTTTGGGAAATTGCTGCAGCTAACGGCAGCAATTGTTTCGTGTCCTCACTGTATGACATATCAATATCTCAGATGGACAAACACCACCATCTTCATAAGATTTTCCGACGAAGGAGAGAATGGTGTTACGACAGGGGCATTTCTGCTTGTAAATTCCCTGCTAAATGCTTGCTGAGTTGCATTAACAGAGCCTAATTTAATATTGAGTTTTTAATTTTAATCCGCTTGGCACCACGCTTCACCCGTAATGCACAAATGTACATAATTAATTCCACAGATATCTCGTAAAAATACATTGCAAAATGTGTCACCTAAAAATGCCACACTCTGTATTATAAAAGCTTATTTTAAGATGCTAGAACTATTTTGTTGTTGTTATGCACATGAACATCACATAAATATATACAGTGCCTATAGGAAGTCTACACCCCCTTTCAAAATTTTCACCTTTTGTTGCCTTATAGTCTGGAATTAAATTAGACTTTTTCCACCTTTATTTACACACCATAAACCCACAAATTCCAAGTGAAAAACAAATTCTACAAATGCCAGAAAATTAATTCAAAATACAAAACTAGAATATCTTGGTTGGATAAGTGTCCACCACCCTGAGTTAATACTTGGTGGAAGCACCTTTGACAGCAATTACAGCTGTGAGTCTGGTGGGATAGGTCTCTACCAATTTTGCACACATTGATTGGGCAATATTTGCCCATTCTTCTGTTCAAAACTGATCAAGTTGTGTTGGGAGCGTTGATAGACATCAATCTTCAAGTCATGCCACAGATTTTCGATCGGATTTAGGTCGAGGCTCTGACTGGGCCACTCAAGGACATTTATCTTTTTGTTCCTTAGCCCCTCCAGTGTAGCTTTGGCTGTATGCTTCGAGTCTTTGTCATGCTGAAAGATGAACTTCCATCCCAATTTCAGCTTTCTTCCAGAGAGCAGCAGGTTTTCCTGCAGGATTATTCTGTATTTTGTTCCATCAATTTTCTCTTCTACCCTGACAAGTGCCTCAGCCCCTACTGGTGAGAAACATCCCCATAACATGATGCTGCCGCCACCATGCTTCACAGTCGGGATGGTGTTATTTGGATGATGTGCTGTGTTGGATTAGCGCCAAACATAACGTTTTGCATTTAGGTCAAAGGGTTCCATCTTCGGTTCGTGAAACCACAAAACGTTTTTGTCAAATGGCTTCAGAATCTCCGGAGTGTTTTTTCTTGCATATCTCAAATGTTACTCATTGTGGGATTGTTTGAGTAATGGCTTCCTTCTTGCCACCCCACCGTACAGGCCAGATTTGTGGAGTGCTTGGGATATTGTTGCGACATGCACACAGTCACCAGTCTTTGCCATAAAGGCATGTAGCTCTTTCAAAATTGCCATTGGCCTCTCGGATCAGTGTCCTCCTTGCTTGGTCATCCAGTTTGGAGGGATGGCCTGATCTAGACAGGGTCTTGGTGGTACCATACACCTTCCACTTCTTAATGATTGGCTTGACTGTTCTCCAAGGGATATTCAAGGCCTTTAAAATATTTTTATACCCATCCCCTGATCTGTGCCTTTCCACAACTTTATCCCAGTGGTCTTTGGAAAGCTCCTTGGTGATCATAGTTGAGTCTTTCCTGTGAAAATCCACTTCCCAGCAGAGGAAACCTACAGGAACAGCTGATTTTATTCTGAAATAATCAGAATCACTACAATTTAACACAGGTGGAGGCCAATTAACTTGGTGTGTGATTCTGAAGGTGATTGGTTACACCTCAGCTAATTTGCAATTGATATTACTGGTGGGGGGTCTGGGAGACCTATCCAACCAAGATATTCTAGTTTGATATTTTTAATTTTCTGAAATTTGTAGAATTTGTTTTTCACTTCAAAGTTGTGGGTTACGATGTGTGAATAAAGGTTGAAATGTCTGATTTCATGCAATATAATTCGCGGCTATAAGGCAACACAATGTGAACATTTTGAAAGGGAGTGTAGACTTTCTATAGGCACTGTATTTGTTCCCCCCCCCACCCCATAATTATTTTCAAAGTGTAACAGAGCATTTGGCATGACAATAAATTCGACCAGCATTTGCAAAAGTAAGCAGATGTTTGATGATCATTGTTGAAGATGAATATATGCTAATAACATTTGCAGCATTTCACATTGTTCCCTTGCTCTGTGTTGTTCTTCTGTCCCACGGGCCTCAAAATCCTTTGTAATAATAATTTAAAAAAATTAGCCTTTCTGGTGATCCCATCTCAGCACTACCGAATGCCCCAATCATTTCAAGCTCAACTCCCATATACTTTGTTGATGTATCCATTATCTACAAATTTCCTTGTAAATGATGTAAAAATATACACTGACTGAATGCGGTGTTCTCTGTCACTTAAAATAATTCTTCATACTTCTAGGGTGTTTTTCACTGCTCGCGTTTTCGCCAAACTACTCGACAAAGACCCGTATGGCAGGATCTCAATATTACACTTCTTCAACTATGTTATGAGGAAGGGTAAGTTAAATCATCATCCAAATTACAGTTTCTGTAGTTACGTTGATTGTAATTGTTCATGGGAACATTTTTGTTTTTCTTTTCCCATACAGTGTGGTTACATCAAACTCGAATCGGCCTCAGTCTTTACGACGTTGCTGGTCAGGGCTTCCTCCGGGAGTCGGTGAGGCTATTGCCAAACACAAGAATATCATTAACAAACTTTTATTTTAAATTTACATCTTTCCAGGATCTGGAAATTTACATCTCTTTGATCTCTCCAGGATCTGGAAAATTATATACTTGAGCTCATTCCCACACTGCCACAGCTCGAAGGCCTCGAGAAGTCTTTTTATTCATTTTACGTTTGCACTGCTGTACGGAAATTCTTCTTCTTCTTGGATCCTCTTCGCACAGGTGATGTTTTTTTTTTAAACGTTGTCGTAGTAGTACTTGCATTGAATTAGAGGAGCTGAGCAACAGCATGCAACAAGGGCAGGCACCATCAATGGAGTAGAGAGGAACAGGTGAACAAAGAATGGACAAACTAGCAAGGAATTAACAGACAGATGGCTCAGTAAGGCCATACAAACATGTCATTGTAATGGGGATAAGTAAATAAAGGCTATGTGAGCAGACATGAAAATCTGACAAACGGTAATTGTGGATAAAGAAAATGCAAGTGGATGAGAGGATGAAATCAGAGAGTGAAAAATATCTAGAGTAGGAGTGGCAGCAACAGCATCAGGAGGGTGCTGGGGGTGAGGATCTAAGGTAAGAGTGACAGGCAATGGAGAGCAGAAAGATTGATGTTGGTGGATAGAGTGTGCTGTGATGTGGAGCAAATCTAAGCATTAAGGGCAAAGGTTAAACACTAATGTTAACGGGAAAGGAAACTTGCATTGGTTGTTCATTGATGGGGCCTTTGATGACTTGGGGCTGAAATGTGAAAGCCAGATGGTTTTTCATGCTTTTATGGTGTGTAAATGATTCTAGGACACAAATTAGGCCAGGATATAGCCAGACGTTTCCTTGATATTAACCACATTTGTATACTCGATCGAAGATGGCTCTATTCTGGAGGAGATTGTTTTGATCAGACTATTCAGAACTAATTTTTTTCTGTTTACTTGCATGATTAGATTTGATTGGAACAATGTGATTTAAAATGTTGAATAGTCATATGTTTAGTCAGCTGAAACCAAGTGTTCACTTTTAATATATATGTTGTGCTTGCAGGAAAGATAAAGATACAAGATATCCTGGCATGTGGTTTTTTGGATGATTTGCTGGAGGTTTGGATATAGCTCTTCATACACTCATGTTTCATTGATAATTATCAATGATGCACATTTTTTTTTTTATCAATCAACAACACTTGCAGATGTAAAGCTATAATTGTGGGCGATCTTTCATGCATTATGATTCGTATGATGTACCTTGTCTCATTTAGGCACTTTCACAAGGACTTGTTACCCTAAATCATTGTGTGAATTTTTCCAGCTGAGAGATGAGGACCTGTCCAAGGAGAGCCAAGATGTCAACTGGTTTTCGGCCCCATCTGCACTTCGCGTCTATGGTATTGGAAAACTGGAAGCTTTTAGAATGGGTTTGAGTGTTTTAAGTGAATGCTGATATGTTTTACTCAGGCACTTGTGCTAAGAATGTGGTGCTGTACCCGAACAGAGTTCCAAACTCAAACTCGGCGAGTTGCGCTTCAGAGCTGTGTCTGAGTCAAGCCGAGTTTGGCCGTCAAGTCGGAAAATGATTTGGATATTACATTGAAGCCAGTAAGCTGTTAGTTTTGATTTAAAGATTATGCGAGCAACTGGCATTGGAGATTATAGAGCTCGAGTAAACATATTACGTATCCCCGAATAATATCATGGAGTACGGTAGTACTCCATATAGACTATAGAGGGATGATATTGGAAAACAATGGCATCCCATTCAAATGTGTACACAATAATGTGCTCATAAACGACTATAGAGTGAAGTCAGAAGCATTTAAAAGCCAGATCTTTTATTCTCAAGCATTTTCTGAACTACCAAGACTGAAAAAGATGCCAGAACACATCGTATCACATCGAGAGTACCACATTGGGAGATCGGTAAAGTGCCAATTTGGATTTTTCTTCTTCTTCTGCTTCTTCCACTCTCAAAACAATGTAGAACTGTAGCCTGATCTACCTCAATAACTGCTGAAGCAATGATGCCGATTCCAACGCGAGGAAGTTACTTTGTCTCTGGGCTAGTGCATACAACCCAAAATTTAAAATATATATAAACCATTAAAGGTCCCATGACACCCAAAAGTACTGAAATTGCATATATATATATCCAATAGGATTTTTTCATCGTGATTTCAGATCTGACAATGTTTTTTTTCACATACTCGTTCTGTAAAATGTAAAATTAAAAAAACAAACCTCTTCGGGAATGCCCCTAAAAATTCTGCCGAAATCTACTGAAAGGGGCGTAACTCACATGACGTCATCTCCAGAACGACAAAGGCTGTACGCAAATTACTCAGGTTGGTGGTCTACGTAATTCTATTGGCTTCCTGTGTGTTTCCACATTTGATTGGTCGACTCAATCGCTTCGTTCATTTCTGCTTTAAAAAAATCAAACATTTGGTTTTGAATAATGGATGATATGGACTTTGATTTGTCTGGTAGTGACAGTGAGTGTGAGAGAAATTATGGATTTTGGTCTGAATCATATGGAGAATTGTCAGATAACGTAGTCGCGGGAGGTGAAGTTCAGGCAGCTGGAAATGAAAAACGGCCTTACCAGTTCGAGCCCGAAGCAGAACAAGCAGAGGAAAATGGCGATGAAATTCCCGGAGTTCATGATGATTAGGAGGACATCGAAGGAAGACTTGGCAATAACAACTGGTTAGACTAAATCCTATTCGTAATTCAATAATGTAAATTTGACTTGCATACTGCTCGATATCAGAAATATTTTAGTGAGGTGAGGTGACGTGACCAGCGCAGCGCAGCGGGCATGTTGCACCGCGGCAAATGAATCGCAAGCAAGACCAGCCCATGTCATTGGCCGTGTCTCTCTGCGCATAAAACGAAGCAATCTCGCTGTCCCGATATGATGAAAACTTGTGTGCAGAACACACCTTGTGACACAATTGTCTCGAGTAGTCCGATAAATCTGACGTTCTGTTGCATTTTTATTTATTTTATTCCTACTGTCATCATGTAGCGCCAGTAGAAAACAATGAAGAAAAGAGAATAATAAAAGAAAGCTACAGCACGTCAGATTTATCAGACTAGTCGGACGGACGATGGATTTATCGGACTCGTCTAGACTCTAGAGTTGACAAGTAACTTGTATTAGCATGCACACAATGTATAAGTCAATGCGTAAGAGTCCCGAGGCTATGAGGCCATGTAATAGGACAGATAAATTTGTCTTTCATAGTTGTGCCAACATATTTTTCCCTGTTCATTTATTACAGCATTTTGGCTAAATCTTAATGAATAGCAAGCCAATGGAAGCAGCACCTTCACTTTAGAATAAACCCATGTATGTCGAATGCAGCCATACCTGGCTTGCATGTATGTGGAATCATACCTATCCCAGCAGGCTGGTTTCAACGAACAATTCAATAAGCTGCAAAATGTGAGTGCAGGTTTTTCACATTGTTTGATTTTAAAATTACCTCCTTGCGCCTTGAAATTATGCAATATAATCTTTAGTATTTTACTTGTATGTCCCTGTAAGTTTATTTTTTAATGTAAAGGTTCAACAGTCACATTTTATATTTTGTGGACATGGTATAGCCCTTTATTGTGCATACATGCATTGGATTTGTACACGACTACGACAAGGTAGTAAAGGGAAAAATAATTGCCTCATGATTGCTGTGCATACACGGCTCAGAAGCAGAATTTCTTTTCCGCGAAACAATCACAGGAATTAAGACGATCAGTGAGATAGCAAACACATGTGCACAATGCACTTGTATGTACTTTATACGGCGCGTGACATCTAATCAATCCACTCTATGCGAGTCGCGTTCTGGAGATGACGTGAACGGTCACGTGACCTGCGGTTCGCTGAAGTCAACTTTTTTGAGGGGCGGGGCATAGCAATTTGTGAAAAATCCTAGAAATGTTCGAAATATTGGTCAAATTATTCCATTTTTGATTTTAAAAAAGAAACATGGGTGATTTCTTCACAAGGAAGGTCAAGTTAATATATAAACTAGAGTGCAAAACCTCCGCCGCCAATACTGCTGGGTCACTTAAGTGAACCTGATATCCTATTCATTGTAGGTCAAAACGGATCAGACTCTACTGAACCACGATTGAATAAACTAAACTAGATCGACGCGCATGTAGAAATGCCAAAAAAACCCCAATTTTTTTGAAAAAAAAGTTGCAAAATTTATGTTGTTTTTTTCTCTAACATTTTTTTTTGGGGGGGGGGTTTGGAAATCACTTAAAACATATAGAAATGCAAAAAAAAAAAATTCAAATATTTTTCAAATAAAATCAAAATGTTTTTGAAAAAAAGTTGCAAAATTTTCTAATTTTTTTTTTTTTTTGGACCAAGTCCAAAATGTAATGTCATGATCCTTGGACCATACCTAATCCCCCCACCAAGTTTTGTCGAAATCCGTCCAGGAGTTTTTCCGTAATACTGTTCACAAACAAACAAACAGACAGGGGTGAAAACGGTAACCTCCATCCATCTTCAATGGTGGAGGTTAATAACCAGGAAGTTTTGAGTGTCATGGGACCTTTTAATTGTTTTTTTTTCGGAAAAGAAATCAAACGTAAATGTGGACTCGACCAAACCATGTCAGGGTCGTGGGAGGGGGGTAGATGAACAGTACCATTCCAAAAATTGATACATACCCAAACCATCCCACAAATCAACTGAAACAAGTATTAAAACAATTTAATAACGTAGATGGATTTAATCCATTCCAAAAAATAACAATATATAAAACATTAAGCATTTTATTTATTTATTTTTTAAAACAAGAATCACATCGTTTTGCATATGTGGTAATCCACATTGTGGACTGAACATTACGATGTCACAATAACAATAATCATAATAACACCATTCCTTTTGTGTGGTAAAGGTGAATAGGGCGACCCGAGAGAGTTTCATTGGCAAGAAGTACAGTCCTGGATGGGTCGCCACTCTGATGCAGGTTACCCCGAATGATTATTACCGCAGTACACTGGTACTCATTTGACCGACCTCGGAAGGATGACAGGCTGAGTCAACCCACCTGGTGTTAATTCAACGGTTTTTTGGGGGGGCTCAAACTCAGGACCCTAAGGTCCTAAGCCAGCCACCTTAACCATTAAGTCAACACTTGTCACGATGCCACAATACGACACCACAATCATCTTATGGATTACAATCATGACATCTTTTGACATTTTACTTTTGTTGTGGGATTGTGATGGATTAAGAATAATAATAACAATGAAGAATGGCACCACATTACAATGCCACAATATGACACCACAATCTTCTTCTGATTTAGCATCACAATATTTTGTGATGACGTTGTTCCGTCACAATCCCACAACAAAAGTAAAATGTCAAAATATGTCGTGATGGTAATCTATAAGAAGATTGTAGTGTTGTATTATGGCATTGTAATGTGGTGTCATTCATAACTTTTTTTTTTTTTTAAGATTTCATCCCTCTATGTTTTTGCATTTTTTTTTAATGTTTTTTTTTTCTTGTGTATATAACAAGGAAGAAACCATTAATGCTGCTTTTCAAACTCAGAAAGAGACTTTTAAAGCAGGCAAGTTTATGATTGCCTGGTGTTGGCTGAATGGTCAGGATGGTGAGCTTGGGATACTAGAGTGTTGAGTTCAAATTCTGCTCGCCGTTGAATTAATAGCAGGTCGGGATGACTCGGCCTGTCATCCTTCCGATGTTGGCAAAATGAGTACCAGCTTGCTGGGATGATTGAGCCATTCGAGTTTCTTGCATCTGAGTGGCGACCAGAACAGGATTGTGCCCAATAGCTCAGGAGATTGCTTTGGCAGCACCGACTGACTCTCTGTACAGAGTATGGTCCCAAAGGATGGATCAAAATTTATGATTAAAGGAACAAACTTTTATTCCAAGTAAATCAATTATTACCTTTTCAGCAGTTCAAGTTTTCTTATTTAATAATGGCAGAAACCCTTTAGAATAAGCATAACAGAGAAACTCAGCTCCTTTTATATATAAATTATTGGATGAAAGGAATGGAAATAAACTTTGCATTATTAAGCAACTACGAACGCTTCACTATCGTTTCCTGCATCGGACTTTTTTTTTATTGTAATGCAAGCAGTGCTGTGGCCAGCTGCATTTGTCGACGCAGCTTAGATTGAGTCCATGTGTCACCCATGTGATCGATTTACATACACTTGATGAAATGCAAAATTATCCAAGTTCTGAGCCGATCTGAGACCCGGCCAATTTTTTTGCCCAAATTACTGAATTGGATCTGTATCAAGTTTTTGCACTGAGTTACAGGCCTATATGAATCCCTCATCAAAGTCGTCACCTGGACTTTAACGGGTGGCGAGTTAAATTCTAATGGATGTCATAATAAATTTTTCGCCAGAGAAAATAAGGTTGCAACTATACATTCATCATGTTCCAACACAGAATGGGTGGGTAATGTTAGTCATCTCGAAATCTCATCTTCATCTTTGTGTAGCAAGTGCAGAGAATCCTTATTCAAAGTGTGTGTGTGTGTGTGTGTGTGTGTGTGTGTGTGTGTGTGTGTGTGTGTGTGTGTGTGTGTGTGTGTGTGTGTGTGTGTGTGTGTGTGTGTGTGTGTGTGTGTGTGTGTGTGTGTCCGTCCTCTATGGCCTGAAACTTTCCATGCATACTAAGGGAACTCCAAGGGTGTGTGTGAATGAAAACTGTGTGTTTGAGTAAATTTAAACACCTCTTTTGAAGATAATTAATGGCCTACCTTCATGAAAGGCTTATCCTTGGTCAGCCCAACTTCCTCTAGCAGGGGTCTTCGCTGCCATTTTGATTCGGCCTACTGAAAATGCCTTGCCTTGTAAACATGATCTACTCTCACGGACTAATTAAAGGATATAATCAAAATATGATTTCGGATTTCATGATCGGATCTCTTGCACAATAAGTGTCATGTAAGTGTCGTGTCTTGAATAACCGTCGGAAGCTGTAATGAAATGTGGAAATGTTAAGAAATTACCAATTATTTATTTCATGTTAAGACATTACTAAGCGTATTTATTTCAGGAATGCTATTCTTCTGCCTTCTCCATATTTAAACAAGAACATATGAAATTGCTAAAGCACTAAACTAACTTTTTTTTGCTATTCTGAAAATTATATTGATTGAAGGAAAGTTTAAGGCATATGCCTGAAGTGTAACTTCATTGGGTGCAACAAATGTTCTTGTGTAAATATGGAGAGGGTGGAAGCATACATAGCCTTCCTGAAATAAATATGCTTAGTGCACTTATACCCTCCTCTCTCTCCCTCCTATCTTGGCTGTCTCTGTCTCTGTCTCTCCATCCCCCCCCCCCCTCTCTCTCCCTCCCCCATCATTCTCTCTTCCCCCCCAACTCGTCAGCGAAACGACAGGTGGTATTTGCTCGTAATTAATAAATTAGTGAACAATTAAAGCTGACATTGACTGAATTAAAAGGCAAGAAGCACATATTTTAAATTTTTATTCTTCCTTATTCTGGAAATTAATGGATGTATGTATTATGAAACCATGTGCATTAAAATATATGGAACAGCATAACGAATGAAGTTGCAATCTGCATTTTTGTCGTCAAACAACTTTCAACAGTTGTTATTTATTCTACTTGCAGAAGTTATATGGAACAGGTGAAACAATTTGTGTTTGTTTCGTTCTTGCAGTGTGCAGTAGATACTGTGGAAGTAAAAATAATTAATTCCATCTTGTGAAATATGATTATATCTACATTTTGGTAGTAGAAAGCTCTATGGATCACATGACTATTGCAAAACACTGGTTTGTACTGTTTTGATCATGCTGAAGCAAATATATTTCATATTGAGAGAAGTTTTCTTTGTCCACAAATTATGTACTCATTTCTCTTTAATTCCTGCTTTTAAACAAACAATATTGAAGAATAAAATCTGTTGTAAAACATAGGCTAAAATCACTGCAAATAATGGTTTGCATGCGCTGAATTGAGATCAACGATTTCTTTTGTCTGCAAGATAATTATGCTCATCAGGTCTCTCACAATGACAAGGTCAGAACTCATTACATTTATAACTGTAACATATCTTTTAAAAACTTAGGATAGTTGATTAATATATCGTTTGCCTTTCTCATTGTTGAGAAAGTGCTCTCCTGAGTCCACTAGTAAATTCTCAACACCACCACTGTACCACTCAAAGCGAACATTTCAAACCAGATGACTTTCAAACCATATGGCAATAATAATAACGAATGTATAATCCTCATGCTAGCCTAAGCACATCTGGACCTGGTGAAAGATCTTGTTATTAGTCCATGCTTAGTTAAAGGAAATATGTACCCATCCATTGTGTTTGTTACTCTAAAATTTACTTGAAAAATGATTTCATGCTGAAGGTTGTTTTATAAATAAATCGATGTAGTATGTTAGTTAACTATGTAACAATATAATCTTATATTTTCCATTCAGTTGGCAAATTGGGGAGAATTACTTTGGTGACACCGGAGTATCTGGTCCTCAGAGGCATTAGTCTCATTAACTCTGGCCTCCCATTCAATTGCAAAGTTATACAAACACGAACTTTGTCTTCCCATTGTCCTCTTATCAACAGGAGTCTCATCGAACTGCAGAGGTCATTGACCTCTAATTGTTCTGCAAAAGCTGTACAAACCAGATGCTCCATTTGCATGCTGAGATAAATGCTTATCATTGCTGAAAGTAAATGAAGGTTTTCTGCACATACACGCCCTACCGAAGACACACATTCTTTCACAATACAATCTGCTTAATTATGCTCAAGATTGTTTTCTCTTTGCTTAAAGGACCTCGTGTGCAAACCATGCTTTCTTGTAGGGTGATTGGCCAAGTGCCCTGTGATGTTCTGACCCCTCCTGATTTCCATTTGTATAAAAGGCCATGTATGCTCTGCTTATATTTCTGTAGAGGCAGAGATCTGCTTGGCCTCTTGAGACAAGCCTTTCTTTCCACATATATGTGTTTTTGTATAATAAATGATCTGTTAAATTATAAAGGGTTTTCTCTTTTGGTTGGAAATCTCCACCACAATACCAATCAGTGTGCTGACTGCTTATTCACTCTACAGGTCAGTATCTCAACCTTGACAAGGACCATAATGGAATGTTGAGCAAAGAGGAACTTTCATGCTATGGTACTGGTACACTGACGCCAATATTTCTGGATCGCATTTTCCAGGAATGCCTCACGTATGATGGAGAGATGGTGCGTTTCTCTCTTGTAGATATCCCGATAACCACACAGACATTTGTGCATTTTTATATTACCTTGAGTTGTGTCTTGTCACCTGGTGAAAGTATCCAAAAAAGTCATTCTCCTGTATTTCCTGACAAATGAATTCTCGATAGCAAATGGTTTACAGTTTCCATAAAGACAATAAGATTTCTCAACTAAATGTTGAAAGAGGTATGGTAACTGCCATGAGAGAAAAAAAGGTGAAGTGATGTTTTGGTCTTGAACCTTTCTTCAAAGCAAGAGAGCCCTTCTCCAAAGAGAGCCGTTCTTTCATGTTCATTATATCTTATTGTGAAAGGGACATATGAGGAGGTTCCTGCCTGAAGGAGAAGTCCATAAACAAAACTATTATTTTTCTACAAGTTTCAACCAAATTTTTTTACAAACAAATATTTTCACAAAATAAACTTGAAAGTGAACGTGTGTGTGCGTGTGCGTGTGCGCAAGAGAGAATATACACACACAGTTTGTGTCTTTTATCAGGGCAACCATTATTCAAAGAAAGATGAAGGGATGGTTTAACATGATCATGTCTTGTGACCATCCTTACCTTGTTTGCATACTTTTTGAAGTAACATCCCCACATCTTTTGCATTTAAAAAAAAATGTTTTTCTTACTTTTATGCTTAAAGGTAACTGTGCTATTAAATTGACTTCAACAGAATTTTGAATTCTTATCTACCTACAGGTAGTGGTCAAAAAAATGAAAACACCAATTTAAACTCACTTAATAGGATGTTGGGCCTCCACATGCGGTCAGTACGGCCTGTATGCACCATGGCATAGAACCCACCAGTGTTCGTCATTCTGCAGGAGGGACACGGCACCATTCTTCCATGAGAAAGTAAATCATCTCACACCTGTTTGATGGAGGTGGAAAACGCTGTCTCTGCCGTGGTTCCAGAATATCCCATAAAGGCTAGATTGGGTCAGATCTGGTGAGTAAGAAGGCCAAGACATATGGATAACATCTGAGTCATGCTCATCAAACCATTGGGTGACCACACATGCTCTGGATGGGGACATTGTCATCCTGGAAGACATCCCTCTCAGCAGGAAAGAAATGCTGCAACATGGGGTGAAGATGATCACTCAGTACCATTAAGTAGCAATTGCCATTGACCTTGCCTTCTAAGGGAATGACTGCACCTGAACCATGCCAGGAAAATGTGCCACACAACATACCAGAACCCATCTCTGTTGGAATCAAGCACTCAGGGTTGTAGAGTTCTTTAGGTTGGCGCCACACGTGTACTCGTCCATTTGTTGAAAATATGGTGAAGGATGATTCATCTGATCATATCACACATCTCCACTGCTCAGTAATCCATTGCCTGTGCTCTTTGCACCATGGGACTCGCAAACATGCATTGCGAGGTGTGATGAGCGGTTTATGCATTGCAACCTGACTGTGGTATCTCGCTCTGTGGAGTTCTCAGCGGGCCGGTTTTCATAAAACTGACCCCAGGTTGAAATTTATAGTTGATTGATCTGCAGTTACTAGCCTGCTTTGCCTTGCACTTCAAATTATTTGCTTGATTAACACATGGACCACACCTGTGTAAAAGCCGTTGCTTTCAATATACTTGGTGTCCCACATTTACCCAGGTGTTTCCAATTTTTTTTTTTTGTCCACTACCTGCATATTGCACACTTCCAACTTCCCACAAATGTTTAATGTAGAATAGCAACACAAAAGTGAAAATAACCCAAACGTTTACACAGTAATATATGTGGGAGAATTGAGTGTTCACTGGGTGTCGCTCAGATCAGTTGGTTCCTTGTGAAAAGTCCTCCAGTGTGTTGTCGTAAAGTTTAATCCCTACCTTAACTCGAATCCATAAGTAGACCAGGATAAAAGATGATTTTACTTCATTGTGTCAACTGTAGGATTACAAGACTTACTTGGACTTCGTGCTGGCTTTAGAAAACAAGAAAGAACCAGCTGCTTTGCAGTATTTTTTCAAACTGCTCGACATTCAAAACAAAGGCTGCTTGAATGTGTTCGCTCTTAATTGCTTCTTCAGGGTAAGAACCTTGTTTTTTGAGGGTTGATCCAGGATTATATGGATCTCTTTATGCCATCACTGTGATTCTGGAGTTTGTGTGTTTAACCATCTGCTGGAATCGTTCATTATTTTTGTGACATGCTAAATGTTTAAATGCCCTTTAAAAATGTATTTTGCCAAACCTTTCAGAAGAGCGTGACGTTTTATAACAAAGTCCTGATACAGATATGCATTGCTCAATTTTAATTTACATCACATTTTGATTATCTGTTGTCTGTGAAGATTATGAGTACATGAGATGAACAATGTGAACTGTTTGTATGATGCAAGCCTCATGTAAAACGAACATGTTCTCCAATTACAAGATGCAGCTTTGAGTGACAAATAAATGTTGTTTCAGGTGTTTATAATCAACACAGAATAGGAATTCCAAATAATTGTTCGATCACACAACATATGTACGTACATTTCTCAAATTATATTGGTGTTACACGTCTGGTCTAAGAGGTAAAATGGTGGATATATTGGAATAGTGGGACCTCTAGTACATGGTAGCATAAGTATGGTGTCATTCCCCTAGATAATGAAATGTGTGGAGTACGTGTTTAGAAACACCTTTCCCTCTGCCACAGTTTTTGTGTCCAAGCTCCACCTCCCCCGCCCCCCCCCAATCCCTACATTTTTTTCCTTAACCTTCCCCATCAGTCACCTGTTTTGTGAAAATTCCCCAGTGTAATAACCAATGAGCACGAACCACAAGTGATCGCATGGTCAATGCAAAGTCATGATGAGCGTGTGAGTGAAAGGCCACATTGACTGCTCCTAAAAAGACCATGATGGCACTGTCTTTTGAGTGTGTGCCACAGCATGGTTCAATGTGGTGGGACCTTAAAAGTGCAGACAATGCATGTGGTTGTTGCTGAGGGTTCCTGGTGGATGTTTATGCATGCAAGAATGTTGGTCAGTTGCTGGAAGCTGAGTTTATTCTGGATCTGGAGCGGAAAGCTCACGAGTCCTGGAGGGAAGGCATGTTGGGTGCAGCAAGGACAAGCTCCGCATAGAACCGCTGCGCCCAAGGACAGGATCCAAATGAACAACCGGGATGATGCATACACTGAGCGCAAATGTGGAGAGGTGAACCATGTGTGCGAGCGAGGCTCACGCAGCACATGTTTTATTTTGTCTCGTCGATTCCCCTCTGAGTTCCATGTTTCCCCCAAATGGATGCAATAAGGCATATTTATTAAGTTGTCGTGGTACCGGGGGTACGTCGTATTAATTATTACTTCCGCCACCGAAGGTGGAAGGAGGTTATGTTTTCACCTTTTTCTGTCTGTTTGTTTGTCTGTCTGATTTGTGCAGGATATCTCAAAAAGTTGTGGATGGATCCAGATGGAATTTGGTGGGCAGCTTGGGTGTGTGACAAGGACGAACCAATTAGAATTTGAAGATCCGGATGCAGATCCGGCTCTGAGAATTATTTTATGTGATTCTTCACCATTGAGAGATGGGGCCAAAAACAATAGAAAGCACAATATCTCAAAAAGTTGTGGACGTGTTCGGCCAAAACTTATTGATTTTAATCATCACTGTCAGGCCCTGCAGCTGCTACACCCACTTTCCCCGTTTTCTTCCTGTAAATAAATCCCCTCTTTTTGATGAAGCATTGTGTGGTCATTGGGAACAAGCTCCAGAGCACTTAGATAATTGGCTGATTAACCCGGTAGATGGGCAGATTGGGCCCGCGCCTCAACACGGAACTTCAAGTTTCGCTTCGTTATCCTGTTGGCATCCCGTTGCGGTAATTGCGTTCGGGGATGCTGATTCGTGCCAAATTAACCAGACGGATGCAGAGACATTTTAATCCCATACCCACCAGGTAGTGTGACGGTCGTTGAAGGCCACACAAACGTAGTGATATAATATTTGTTGTCACAGTTTTGCAACAACTCAAGTTGTTGCAAGATCATGAATTGATCCCAGGGGTTGCAACAACCCCCTCCCTGCCCAATGAGGTAAGATCATGAATCAATTCAGGCCTAACTTTAGGACACAATTTTCATTGAGCAATATAATATGTTATAGTTTTGTTGGAGAAACAGCTTGCAGTCACCCGAGTGCCCCCATTCACTCCATTGCAACTACGGATATTGAGGATACTTTGATAACATATTCCCAGCAAAATTTATTTGCAAATTCGTACAGATTGATGCATCACAGAGCACTCTCTCACTGAGAGGGGAATGTTATACTGGCTTGCGTAAGCTGTAATTGTCAGTGTTTAAAATAGTTTATATGAGGACTGTACATTGATATGGGACTGAACTGTGATTTGAATGGCAAAAACATGCACCAGGATTGGTAGAGAAAGTATTATCATTCCTTCCATATTTGTATTTATTTTTGTTATGATCATATTCCCCTTTTTTGTAGTCATGCATTTATTTAACAGCTTATTACCTCGAGGTAAATATTGCTTATGAAGTGAAAAGTTGACAAAATTCATATTTATAGATTCCTATAAGTTTGAAAAGCTGGAGTTCATTTGAGGAATTTGGTAATTATTTTACAGCTTTGTAGAAATTTGTAGTCTCGGCTTTTTTTAAATGAAAACAAAACGTTATTCAAATGTGGTGTGTATATATATATATATATATATATATATGTATATATATATATATATATATATATGTATATATATATATATATATATATATATATATATATATATATATATATATATATATGTATGTGACAATGCCTCGGCATTAATTGAAGCTCCGATCGATTTGAGTATGGACGGGTTTGAATGGCACAAATATTCTACATTTTGGATGCTTACATGGGGCATGGTTGAGGTGTGATGTATGTTAATGGTGTCGAGCAATTTTTATTCATGCTCCTATTTTTGTTGCTAATCAGTTTTACTGTCTTTAAAAAAAAAAAAATTGCGTTGTTTTGAGTAGCCTGTCACCATAATAAAATTGTATCACCAATTTGATTTCAACTATCACCATAATATTTATTGAACCATGAGGAACAAATTAAACATAAACATCAAAAGTTAGTGACCAGAATCAGCATAAAAACAATTTTAAAAAACAAGGCTAATATTGAATTTTAATTTTTCAATGTTTTACTATTTAGCTCAGTAAATGTTAACTCTCACCTGAAGTCTTCACCAATATCATTCTTTCCTCGTCTCGAAAGGCCATTCAAGACCAAATGAAGCAACGTGGACAAGAGCCAGTGTCGTTTCACGATGTCAAGGTGCTTGTTAAGTGGTAACAATACTGACTTCTGTGAATACTTGTGTTGGTTCACATCAGCAGACAAGAAAAAAACAATGAATTTTATCACTTAGGAGTTGATAAGCATGTTTGCGGTCATAGGAAATCAGGTGCAGCTGACATTTCGACTGTAAGCCCTTTTTTGCTCTGACGAAGAGCTAATGCTTGAAACCTCATTTCCCATGGCTGTAAATGTATTCTTATCAATTTGTAGTGAACAAATAGATTGCTCATTTATTTATCTTGTGCAATAACAATGAGTTTTCAATGTCAACGGTGTCACAGGAAGTACCCGCTCATTATGGCATTCATTCATATTTAAGGAGTTGATGTTGAATTAATGCCATAAAGTATTTTCTGACAAAATTGAAAGCAGGAAAGTGGTTGAGTTGTGGGGAGGAAAAAAAGGGTGGGGCGGTGGGGGGGGGCTTGGAGTATTAATATTTGCTGGGAACATATTATGATCCTAGTTGGTTTGAGGTGACATCAAAATGAGGTTATTGAAAAGAAGAGCAGGGAAAACCTATGTTTTCTCCTCCACCCCATCCTGCCTCCTACTTGCAGGATGAGATATTTGATATGGTGCGACCAAAAGATCCTTTGCACATAACCTTGCAGGACCTGATCAACTGCCGACAAGGAGACACTGTGGTCAGCATCCTCATCGACCTCAATGGCTTCTGGACGTATGAAAACAGAGAGGTGTTGGTAACTGATGCCGGTGATACCATCACTATTGAGCTGGACGATCACTAAACATCGTGATCAAACTCCCAATGACTCATATTCAGTCACCACCTTCTCAGAATACGTCAAACCAAGATGCTTGTGAGGGAAATGATGAAAATTGTAAACTGAAGGTTTTGTGGCTTTATTGGCATGTTTCTGGTGGAGAAAGCCTGGAATAGGGAAATTAGGATTTCAAATGAGTTCTCACATTTTTTAAATTTAACCTGCTTACAAATACATTGTTATATATGGAAAATTACATTGAAGGTTCGTGCAGTTGTATTTTTAGCTCTTAGTCTGTTTAAACAAAGATTGTTATTAGCTTAATTAAAAGATGGTTATTAGCTGACTGTGCAATAATTTATACAACTACTTTTAAATTTTTGATTTTTAATAAATATTGCATGTCACTTCATTCATCTTGTTGTGGCTGAAATGGATAGAATCGCCTGGCATGATAACTTGTTTTGATTTTTAAAAAATGCAGCAGGTTTGAACCAAACACAATGAGGATTCAAGAGAAGATACAAAAAGTTGTTTGTTTTTATAAATTGTCACAAATCTGCACTGTGAGCAAGTTGATTGTGAGATGATGGCTTGTCAGTGAAGTCTTAGCAGGTTTCGTGCTCTTGCTCTCCGTGCTTACAGTTTATGGGGATAAGTGTAACGGGCCGGCAGAATGTGGTCGGAACTTTTCTGGATTAGACCCCTGGTCATCATCAACTATGGCAAGATCACATGGACTGGTGCACAGGCTTCCTGGAAACGAGAATAATTAGGAAAGTTACAAATGCCTCCAACAATGAGGGAAATATGATGCTCACTATCCCTTTGCAACACTGAAATCAAAGATCCATATCTAAGAAGGTTGTTTCAAAGATAAATTATTTTCTCTTTCGGCCCATTTCCTTATCATGCAAATAAAATGTGGATTTGTCCAACACCGCTACCCAATCTATTCCACCCCATTTTATTTTCCCCACCCCTTCGACTTTTCCCCAAACCCCACCCAAAACCACAAATTCTCCTTCACTCTCCATCCATTATTGTGTTACAGTTGTGGGGGTAGATGGAATGATTTAATAAGGAAATTTAGCATTGTGTAGGGTTGCTTTGTCCGTGGATGAGTAGAAGCATCTCGATGGAACTAAGTTAGGGAACCTGTGAGCTTAAGTGTTACATGTCACCACACAAGCGGTGGTGTGGTGTTAACATGGGGAGTAAAAAAAAGTCCCCCAGTACGTGATTGACCTCTGTGATTTTTCCCTATGTTTTTTTTTTATATTGCCAGGCAGTAAAGTTGGGAAACTCATCCCTGAAATGATAACAAACAGTAGAAGCCCCGCCTTCCCGGGTGTGGGGGTGAGCAGGCCACGTTCCGGAGGCTGAGGATATAGGGCGCATTGCAGAGGGCGTGGGAGGTTCCGATTGCATGGGGACGAGAGAGAGAAGGTGCAGTAGAGGCTGGCACATTGCATTGGGGGATTGTGGAAATCTCCCATCTAGTTCGGCAGAACACACACACAAAGTCGATGTGAGGACTGCTTGAGGCAGATGGCACCTCTGAAAAGAGGAAGGCTGGAACATTTGAGCCTTCGTGTGTGAAAAGCTGCTTGTGGATTGCCTGGCGTGCGTGTGCCCTGCTGCAAATGAAGTGCCATTTTGCCTGCATGTGGACGTGTTGGTGGAAGCGCCTCCATTTCATGTTCGACGGGGATCAGCTCTGGGCCAAGCTGAGTACCAGTGTACTTAAAAGAGGAGGGGGGAGGGTTGTTTTAATTTTGGACACCCCTTTGTCTGTATGCGAGGCCTCAACCGTCGGAGTTATTTATTTATAATTGATATTATTTCCTTTTACATTATTGTCTTTGTAAATATTTGTGTATGTGCATAAAATGTGGTTATTTTGAAGAAACTATTTGTGTAATTATCTTGGGTTCACGGACTAAATCCCCTGTGCAACCGTTCCATTCCAAGTACTCCTTCGCCGTCTGCTATTGCCCTCCACCATACCCTTCACGTACATGTTGAAATCTATGTCGATCAACGTGTCCACCTCCTCATAACAAGAGACCGCTCAGCCATCCCGAGAGGTTGGTCAGTGTTAACCGCCTGGCTCCTACAAATTTGGGGGTTAATTTGGGCCGGCCACCCCCGCAACAATATATACACGGATAGTGGACAAAAAAATGGAAACTTCAATGTAAAGTCACATTAGGGAATTTGGCCACCATGTACGGCCTATATGTTCTGTAGCACAGAGTTCACCAGCGTCTGGAATTCTGTAGGAGGGATGCGGCACCATTCTTCCATGAGAAAGTAAAATAACTCGCACCTGTTTGATGGAGGTGAAAAACGGTCTCGGGCATCATTCCAGAATATCCCATAAATGCTCGATTGGGTTCAGATCTGGTGACTGAGATTGCCATGACATATGAGTCACATCAGTGTCATGCTCATCAAACCATTTGGAAACCATCAAACCATTTGAAATTTACAGTCAATAGATCTGCAGTTGCTCGCCTGCTTTGCTTTGCACTTCAAATTAAAGCACAAATATTACAATCCTGGAGTATGTGCTTCCACCCACTGTTGCCCTTTGCTGATGATGTCTTCCCTTGAAGTTCCATGCCAACATCACTTTAGACACCATTGCTTGTAAAACATCAGCAAGTTGAGTTGTCTTTGGCACTGAAGCTCCTGCCAAACGTGCCCCAGCAATCATCCCTCTTTCAGTCACTGAGGTCTCTCCTTGCAGCCATGCTAACCATAATTATAGGCAACCATGCTTGTGCAGAATTTTTATACATGATCCTAAGCATACTGGGATGTTATTTGCTTAATTAACACATGGGCCACACTTGTGTGGAAACCGTCGCTTTCAATATACTTTGCGTGTGTGTGTGTGTGTGTGTGTGTGTGTGTGTGTGTGTGTGTGTGTAGAAAATTTCAAAATTGATCACTTGGCATTTTACATCACAAAAATTTTAGTGTGGTCTCGCAAAGCAACAGATGGTTCTAGTGTGTCTCAAAAATAATTTTGAAGTATACCATATATCACAGAAAACATATCACTTTAAATTGCCCACCGAAGGTGGACTGAGATGGGCACTCCCTTCCAGAAGGCTGGAGTGCCGTTGCAAGTGTATATAAAGTTCCGTGGATTCAAATTGAGCGTTGCTTAAAATGTGCTTCAAGCAATATCCAAATCCATTGGTACCATACTCTGTACAGAGCGTCGGTGCTGCTGAATCAGTTTCCTGGGCAATTGGGCACAATCCTGCACGGGTTTCCACTCCAACGCAGAATACTCGAATGGCTCAAGCAATGTGCAGTGAAAGAAACAATTGTAGGCAAAAACTCTGCTTTTTATAAAACTATTTTGTCTTGCTGATCATGCAGTTGAGACAGAAACTGTCCAAGGTTTAAGGTTTTAATTGCTAGTTCAAATTTGCCTTCTGGAATTATATTGTTCAAGTCAATCCTCTTCCCCCTTAATGTTTACATTAAAAGTAAATAGCATCCTCCTGTCCCAATTGCCCTCACTTACCTCCGATCGGATGCCTTGAACGTCCATACTGAGGCCTTTCAGGAACTGGTCTCAAAAGTGAGTGTCGTGCTTCGTATTTAAGATGCAACCTTATCAGCCTGAAAAAAGTTGATGCAAATTAAATATTTCATCAACAACAGTACAACTAGGTTAGAGAGTTAAAATGAGTAAACAATAATACATACTGTTGTTTCAGGTTGTCCACCTCCTTCCTTGTTTTCTGAAGATGACGGTTAGTCTTTCTTTCTGCAAGCTGTGCAATGAAAATGTTCAAAACCCTTACAACAAACAGCACAGTTAAAGTTTTGAAAAATAAAAAAAAGTTTTTTTCAGGCTTACCCAAGTCTCATAAATCTTCTTTTCACATTCAGCAATCTGCAAGAATTTACATTTTATACTCTGCAGAGCAAAGCCCACATGTTGCAAAGTTTACATTGTTGTTGAACTTTTTTTAAAATAACATACTTGGTGCTTGAAAGACCTCTCAGTCTCCAGCAGCTCCTCAGTTAGATCTTGTTGGAGTTTTCTTTGAAAACAAAAGAAAAGTGACTCTTTTGGTGCAACAATCGATTGTTTCAATTGCATCATATATAGCTGGTCTTGCACGCATCCTCAGGGGCTCAAGTTGGGGGAAGGGGATTTAGCTGACTTCAATAACCTTAGACTCCGTTGCTTCTTCCTCACTTTCTTTTATATGGGGGAGGGGGGGGGGAGGTGTAGTACCAAGCTGCTGCTGCTGCCTCACATTTTGTACAATACTCCTGCACTGCCTTCTGTACCCAGCCAACTCTATCTCCAGTACATGGAAACTAAATAAATTGAAACGAAGTAAATAAAGTGCAGCCCTAAAATAAATGTGACAGCATCTGAAATACCAGAATCGAAAAAGTATGGGAAAAATTTATACCCCCCCCCCCCACTACCCAACATTTCTATGCGTATATACTAAACAGATAGTGCTTTAATCAAAGTTTAATTTTTCAACAGAAACATCATTACTTGTATTTGGAGATTTTCTCTTGAGCTGCTTTTATTTCTTCATCATATTGAATGAGGCTTTCATTGTTCTGTTTCTGTGCCAGTTCCTCAATAACCACCTTCCTGTTCACACAGAGACCCACCCTTATTCAGAGACACTGGGAATACACTGGCAATTGGTGTACAGAGAAACAAGACGACCATGTCTGAGTGTGCAATAGGGTGTTCCAAAAAAAATGAAAGTTTGATTTTTGCTGCTCCCTGATTTTGCCTTTGTTCCAATACCCCATAAGAACTTATAGGTCAAAAATGAACAAAATTCCATGATATTTAGGGGTTCCTCAAGTTGGCACAATTATGTCCATTATGGAGAGGGCATTTTGCACTGCAATGTCAAAAAGCTCATCTCGGTCTCCTTGGAAAAACTATTCTTTCATCCTATATGACTGCTGTGGTTTTTGAAAATATCAAACAACCATATTAATTGTGAAGTGTACTTCGTTGTGCATATTCGACAGCAAGTTGTCAGTTACAGTTTGGCAAATTTCAACAGGATTGTGCCAACTTGAGGAACCCCTAAACATCCTCCAATTTGCTTCATATTTGGTGTGTATGTTTCTACTGTCAAATGGAACAAAGGCACACCCAGGAGCATGAATATTCATACTTTTATTTTTTACCCCCTATTATGAAGCACCCTAGTGTGCAAGCCCAAACCCCCCATCTTTAAAATCAAAGCATGAAACCTTTATGTCCAAGGAAAACTTTTACTTATGATCCTGTGACCTCCAGTTAAAATTTCATTTACTGTCGATTTGTCCTTGGACAAATCTATTATGGTGTAATTCATGTGCACACTTTCCTTTTTTAATGTGCTCGTTCTGTATGAAATATTTGTATGTGCAACTTCAAGGGCATAAAAATTGTAGAAATAAAAGGATTACATGAAGCTACAAATCCGTCTGCAATCCGTGCTGTGACAAAGTGACAGCGTCGACAGCCAAAAGCACCCTCCACAAATCCATAAACCTTGCATCGCCCCCTTAAAATATGCCATCTAATCCGACAGATAATTATGTATATTGAAGTGCTTGTTGAATGTGCAGTTCAGCTCCACAATTACTAGCCTGACTAAATACGTGAACTATACATTGACTACATTCTAAGGGTGATATGATTTTGAACCTTAGCTTCGAGTATGATCATATGTATCCATCCATCCATCCATTGGGACCATACTCTGTGCAGAGTGTTGGTGCTGCCTAAGCAGTCTCCTTGGCTATTGAGCACAATCCCTTACGGGTCGCCACTCCGACACAGTATACCAGCAAGCTGGCACTCATTTTGCCGACCTCGGAAGGATGACAGACAGAGTCAACCCCACCTGGCATTAATTCAACAGCTGAGTGGGATTTGAACTCAGGATCCCAAGCCAGATATCTCACCACCCTCACTATAAAGCCAACACCAGGCATATGATCATATCCAAGGGTCGGTTATCCCAAGTGAATGTAGAAATATGCGGTGACAGGATGGCTTGGAGGTATACACACCCACCTCCAAGCCATTTAGACTGGAAAATCCCAACCGAGCTATCAACCATTTTCCCACTGTTTCACAGGCATATTGGTTCATCAATGCGTGTCGTGCCTTGGATGGATGTTAAACTGGGTGTCCCGTCTGCCGGTATTGGCAGTGGACGTTAAAGATCCTACGGTGTCCTTCATGGAAGAGGTGAGCTATCACCAGCACCATGGCCAAATTCCTGCCATAACTACTGCTGGGAGAGGGATGGCAAATTGCCCAGCATGACACCGGCCAAGAAACTGCTTCTGCAGAACCAACGCCTCAAATGTGGTACATCGGAATGTAGTTATAGAACACCCAGAAAATCCATACTGCCAGGTGTTCTTCCCATTATCAGTGAGTACATAACACTCATTGGCAGACTTTGACTCGACACCTTTTATGATTCAAACTCAACTGTATGAGACATTGTCTCAGAATCGAATTCAACTTACTCAAGGTTTTCATCGTCATTGCTGATTACCGATTTGTAAAGCATGGACTCGAACCTTGAGTTTCTCACCTTTCCAGGACCAAATCCTTCTCCTTGTACATCTCTGCTAATATATCAAGACGATGTTGAGCTTCTTGTCGCTCGTCTTCAAGTTGTTGCTTCTCTCTCGTGAGGATTGCGTTTTCTTTGCGTAGACAATCAAGACGTCCTGTCAGTAAACATCAATTGGTCAAATTGTCTTGAAAATACCTTTGCTTCATTAAATTTAAATCACTTTGTGTCCTGATCATAAGTGCTGCATTTTGAATAATAAATATTTAAATATTTTTACCTCCACTCCTGAGTTTGGCGGAAGTTATGTTTTCACGTCTGTCTGTCTGTGAGCAGGGTATCTGAAAAGGTTATGGATTGATTTGGGTGACATTTGGTGGACAAGTTGGGTGTGTAACAAGCACAAGTTGATTCGATTTTGGTGAAGATCTGGATCTGAATACTAGAATTTTAATGTGATTTTTCACTATTGAGAGATAGGACCAAAAACGATTTATTGCAGGATATCTCAAAAAGTTGTGGATGGATTCAGACGAAACTTGGTGGACTGGTTGGGGGGCGTGACAAGGACAAACTGATAAGATTTTGGTGAATATCCTGATCTGACGACTGGAATTTTTTTATGCGATTCTTCACCATTCAGAGATTGGGCTCAAAAACGATAAATAGCATGATATCTCAAAAATGAATTGGGCCAGATATGTTCTCGTGGATCAGGCATTACGGGGCGGAGGTATGCGCTCTACCGAGTGCCCATCCAGTTCAAACTGTTGTGGACGAGTTATGACAAAAATGGATGGACGAGTTGGGTAGGTTACAAGAACAAGCCGATTCGATTTTGGTTCAGGTCCGGATCTCGATCCGGCCTATCAGTGGGATACAAAACTGTTGAACCTGGTGAAGGTATGCCATCTACCGTGTGCCTTCTACTTACCTCTGCCACCTAAGGTGGGCGGAAGTTATGTTTTCACCCCTGTCTGTCTGTGAGCGGGATATCTCAAAAAGTTGTGGATGGGTTCGGACGAAATTTGGTGTAGAGGTTGGAGAGGTTAATACTTGATACTTTGGACTGGTCTCTTCCAGCCACGATTTTCAGAGAGGGCTTAAATTTCTATTGGAAACCAGGTACACGAGAAAGAGAACAAGGGATTACTGTACATTAAACCTTGCGTTGACCGTTGAGACACAAGTTATTGAAGGTTGAACTTGATTTGAGGGACACCTGTAGCCCATTGGTCATTCGAAGTTTAAAGAGATATAGCAACTCACCTTCTAGATTTTTCTTGTTTTCTTTTTCTTGCAGTAGCATTTCTTGGCTCTTCAGCTTCTGTTCCTCCATAACTTCTATTGCAGTTTTTATCTGTAATCCACAGTTCATAGCAGTTCTCATTTAATGCATCCAAGCAACACCCGAAATTCAACCATTGTGAAGCAACAATGGAGACTGTTTGTACTTTATATTCGAATTATAAAATGAAAAATTGGAACTCAAGAGGCACATAACAATATGCTGCCAGACAAATTGACCATGATTTTATGGGCAGTTATAAACCCAGAAATATTAGTTTACTTTGTAAACGTCAGGAGATAGGGACCTGTAATTTTCACAGCATTATGTTCATAATAGTCAGACATTTTGAAAAATGCTCACCCAGCGCTCATCTGTCACATGCTTTAATCTGCACTGTTCATTTTCCTCTTTGTGTGCTACGAGGGAAAAGTGAAAAATTGAA
>NC_140962.1:54496183-54551183 GCF_056783735.1 Eptatretus burgeri
ATTTTATTTGGAATACAATACATGTACATATCAAAGTACTTCAACATATTATGATTTCCACGTGACAATTGAACCACACATGATACTACCGACACAACAATCCACAATTCTCCACCCCCTATAAAAAAAAAACCTCAACAGAAACAGGTCAGAAAAAAACACGTTGAGGTGTTATCGCAAAAAAGCTACCAAACAAGGTAAAAATGACATCACAATCCATTTCCGGATTGCCATTATGACGCGTTTCGACATTTTTGTCATTGGTGACTGCGCGGCAAGATTAGCAATTGTATGAAGATGTCTATGTGGGAGTGAGTTGTAGATTTTTAGTGGGGTTGGTGTAAATGTGTATTATAGTTATGGGATCGAGACGGAAAATCGCCAAAAGATGTCGTAATGGCAATCCGTCAAGGGGTAGTGGTGTCATTCTTACCTTGTTCGGTTGTATTTTTGGGATGCCATCCAGACATGGTTTTTTTTCATTTATTTCAATGTTTTTTTTTTCTGACCTGTTTCTGTTATATTGAGTTTGATGGTAAATGATGGACATTAAACCAATTTTGTTTGATTCTGAAATGTCAAATCTGTTTCTGTTATATTGAGTTTGATGGTAAATGATGGACATTAAACCAATTTTGTTTGATTCTGAAATGTCAAATGCATTCATCTGCAATATAAGATTCCCTTCAAAATGCAGCTGCGTGTAGTCTTTTAAAGACATTCACTTACAATTTACCATTTCTGGTTTCATTCTTTCTGGTTCCACACTTTCAGGGTTTACTATAAAATCCAAGCAAGGGGGAAAAATCCGTTTGATTCCTTACTTGTTTTTGTCAAATTGCAGTCCTCCAAGTGACCCGCACAATGACAGTTGGAATTGTGAATTGTCCTCTCCAATCATGTTTTCGTAATTAAATGTCAAGATGCATCGAGGTTTGAGATGGGGAGGGCATCAGTCAGACTTTACCCTACCTACCCTCAACCCTTCCATTTCTCCCACACCTGCATCCTGACATTGATAGAGACAAAAACAACGAGGCTGTGGTTTGCACAAACAGGTTGACTACAATGATCAGATGGGTTAAACAGAGAAAGATGTAGTCATGCAAAGACCAAAAATTACTTGTGGTTAAGGCAGACAGTTAGATTACAAAGGTTGAAACAAAAGTATTAATTAACCTAGTTTTTAATTACTTTTAAGTTGAGAGAAACATGGCCAGAGGGGTGTGGCAGGGCTGGGGAGGAGGGGGTGGGTGGATGGGTGATCATGTGTATGTGCATGTGGACATCATTTCGATAGTGACTGGCTGGCCAGGCCTGACGTTCGACTATAAAGGTTAGGACAGGAATTTGGAACTTGACCACAATGCCAGCGATAACTCGCCTACTTATCGCGAAGGACACCGTGGGATCTTTAACGTCCACCAACTAATGCTGGCAGATGGGACTCCAGTTTAACGTCCATCTGAGGGACGGCACACACACACACACACACACACACACACACACACACACACACACACACACACACACACACACACACACACACACACACACGAATCACTCTGCCTGTGAAACACTGGGATGACAGTTTATAGCTGGGTCGTGATTCAAACTCAGGATAGACAGCTTCAAAACGAATGTGTGTTCCCCTCGGTCATCCTGACAGCTTCCTTATTAATATCATTATTATGCCATTATCATCGGAAGGAATTGACTGATTAATTTGTGGTTATAATAATTTTGATGAAAAATCTACTTCGATGACATGGAGGCCAGGTTTGGAATGGATGAAGATGTATCAACAACATAACACATGCTGATGATGCCACTCTGTTGGCAGAAAGTAAAGAGGACTTTATGGAACTGCTGCAGATAATAAAGAAGGAAATGAAAAAAGCTGAACTCTATTAAAACTTAAAAAAGACAAATATCTTGTCAACTGAGAAGAACAAAGTGTTCACATCAGAAGACAATCAGGCAGAAATAGTGGAACATTAAATTTTCCTGGGTTCTTAGATGGAAATGAGAACAGAATCTATCCAAATCCATTGGGATCATATTCTGTCCAGAGCAATGGTGCTGCCAAAGCAGTCTCCTGGGCAATTGGGCACCATCCTGGAAAGGTCATCGCTCCAAGATAGGATACTCAAATGGCTCAATCATCCAAGCTGGTACTCATTTTGCTAACCTCAGAAGGATGACAGGCTGAGTCAACCCCACCTGCTATTAATTAAACGGTGGCAGAATTTGAACTCGGGACCATCAGATCCCAAGCGCAATACCATTCCCATTAAGCCAACGCCAGGCATACAGTACAGAATGTGGAGGAGGAAATTAATAGATGATTAGCATTGGGGAGAAAAGAAAGAAAAAGACATTACAAATCAAACCAAGAGGAGGCTGGTGAATGTTCTTGTATTTCTCATTGCAATGTGTGGATGCGAGTCATGGACAGTGAAGAAGAAAGAAAGGAAGAACATAGACATTTTTGAAATCTGGTGTTGGAAACGAATGTTACCAGTTCCATGAACTGCAAGAAGACCAAACGAATCAGTGCTTTATGAACGTAGACCACCATGTACATTAGAAGCACTGATGTTAAAACAGAAACTGTCTTTTTTGGACGCATCATGCATGCAGAAAATGAAAGTTTCGAGAAGTCAACCATGCTGGGTAGGGTTGGGGAACATTAACAAAAGGTAGACCTTGTATGCGCCTGATGGATGGGGCAAAGGCTGCAACTAAGCTTCCTCAGCCAGAGCTTTGTAAAGCAGTGCAGGATCGAGATGTTTGGAGAAATCTGATCATAAATGTCACCAAAAGTCCGCCACGACGTGACGGAACTGGATATCCGGTTATAATAATTCTTACTTCTGGTAGGTGTGTGGTCCAGCAACTCTTAGCCGAAACACTACCCACGCGTAAGTCTCTCCAATTTCCTCCAAATTTCCATTAAGCGAGTATTAAACAATGCTAGCGACCATTAGGAATGAGAATACACATCAAATAATGGTCACAATTGGGCTGCAGAGGTGTTAGGGACAATATCGCGCGTCGCACTTGGTCATGGCCGAGAAAAATCACATTTGAGGCAGCCAAGACATAATTTATGAACAATCCTTCGGAAGTTCACATATAATATAGTGGCTAGAAAATAGGATAGGCAATGGGAGAAATCATTCATGTATGAAGACTCATTTAAGCACCTTTATTTTCAAAAGATCATTGCGCTTAGATTGTGGCCTACTTCGAGGCCTAGCAAGTCGAGACGGTTCACATCCATTAGTCTGTGGGGGACGCGATAAACGTACAATGCCTCAAGGCTGTTGTTTCGTGGTCAGACGACAGATAGATAGACAGATACCAAATTGCATATATTAGGAAGATGTGTATAATTTAAAGAAAAATTAACAAAAGAAGGATTTGAGCCAAATGGTTAAAGCATCAACTCTGAGTCTGGGTGAGTGGTGGTTTAAACCCAGACCGAGTCATAGTAAAGATTTTAATAATGTTACGTACTGCTTCCTTACTTGACGCTCAGCATTTAACAAGGACGGAGCAAGGACAAGCAACCATAGGTTCCCAACCAAAGCACAGGCTTTCATGGTCCTCATGGCCTCCTCCTGCATTGAAGTTCCTTGTAAAGCAACATATATTGTTATTCAGGGTTACAGCAATGGCATGATGAAAAGAAATTACCTTTATCCATTGTGCATATGGTTGGACCATTGGTCTTTACAGTTGTAATTTCTGCCTGAAGGTCAATGAGATATCCAGCCAGTACCTGAAGTACAGATACAAACCAGGAGGCATTAATAATGTTACATTGTCACGCATGAAACTTGTCCAATGACCCATTCCCTGCTTCCCGAAGGTACTTTTCTCTCATCCTCTTTGCAAGCCACAGAGCTGTTCAAACAATGGCTCATCTCCTGCTCAACTCTCAACTGATTTTCAAGCTCTTCAGAATGGTTCGTCAGAGCCACCACTCGGTCTCCAAGCTGCCAGCACACACGCACACACATGCAAACTGTGATATATGCAATGAATGTGATATATGCTTCCTCAAACCTCCTCAAAGTAATGCAGTCACGTGTGAACACTTGATAAAGGTGAAAGTACAAATGCCAAATCAACCCAGGTGTAATCGTAGTTCACCATAAATGTATCATGTTTTACCTGTCTCACTTCAGCCTTACAACATCCATTCTTTTCAGTGATATCAATGAGTGAAGCTTGCAATGTTTTACAGTCACCACTGGGGTCAGACACTTTTTGCTCAATCTATAAGGGGAAAATATTTTGTGTTACAGCACAGTAAATTTTAAGAGTATGATTAATTCCACTGGACAAGTACGAGATTAAAGTTACCTTTGCCAACTCAATTTGCAGACCGGTACTTTCTTTAACAATCTCTTCCATGTCTGTGCGTATTTTCATCATCTACAAACAAGTACACCACAACAGGTATCAATAACATGACTGAGGACATCAACGACGACTCCTTAAGTTTCAGTGGTTTGTGATGGACAAATTATATGGGAACACCAAACAGGACAATGCACTATTTTTCAATCATTTCAACTGCAGTAGCCTTGAATCGGTTTCATTGAAATGAAGGGGTTCACTCCATGGACCGGTCATTGCAAAGGTGCAATCAAATGTACAACACAGGTCGCTAGTATTTTCCTTTTTCCAAAATAGATTCACAAACTTAATGTGCAATTCACTGGGTGATGGTGATGGTGATGGTGATGAAAAAACTACGACTTGCAATAAAAAATAACTTCAATGGAGTTGAGTCATCTCATCAAGCCTGTGCAATGGTTTCCAACATCTGGTTATTTGTCCATTCTCCATCCTTTGAAATGATGAGCATCAAGCAAAGAAGCAGAACGCAACATTTTAAAAGTCTTTGGTATGACTGGACCAGGATTAGGTTCAAACTTCAGAGTTCCCAGACACAGAGCGACACTCTAACCATTACACCACCGAGTCTTATATCCTTTGGAACATGTACAGTGGCCTGCAAAAGTATTGACCTCCACATTTATATGAAATGCAAATTACGTAAAAACAATTTTTCCAAATTAACTATATTATTCATAACTGAAGAGATCACACTAAACACTGTTATATTTGAAGGAGGTTACATGTCAGGAATACCTACAAAAAACATGTACAAATCAACATTCACTGGTTGCAAAGTATTCAACCCCACCTGTCAGTACTTGGTGGAAGAACCTTTTTCAGCAACGACTGCTATGAGTCTTTTTGAGTAGGTCTCTCCCAGCTTTGCACAGTGAGATGGGAAAATCTTTGCCCATTCTTCATGTGAAACTTGCTCTAGTTCTGCCAAGTTTGATGGGGATCATTGATGGATTGCAATCTTCAAGTCTCGCCATAAATGTTCAATTGGGTTCAAGTCAGGACTTCGACTGGGCCACTCAAGAACGTTTATTTTCTTCTTCTTCAGCCATTCCAGTGTGGCTTTAGCTTTGTGCTTCGGATCATTGTCCTGCTGAAATGTGAATCTCCTATCCAGTTTCAGATTCATGGCTGACTCAAGCAGGTTTTTTATTTCGAATCAAGGATTCTCGTGCACTTTGGACCGTCTATTGCCCCTTCTATCCTAACAAGTTTGTCAGACCCTGCTGATGCAAATCAGCCCCATAAGATGATGTTACTCCACTATGCTTGACAATAGGGATGATGTTGACTGGATGATGTGCAGTGTTATGCTTGTACCAGAAGTAACGCTTTGAATTCAGACCAAAAAGTTCAATTTTTCTCTTATCCCACGACAAAACTTTTCTCCCTATGCCTGCAGTGTCATTAAAAATTTTTTCACAAACTCCATACAACCTTTAAGATGTCTTTTTCAGTAATGACTTCTATCTTGCCACCTGTCCAGAGAGGCCAGCCTTGTGAAGGGAATGGGATATTGTTGATTGATGAACACTGACCCCATCTCAGACATAGAGCCTTGCAGATCTTTCAAAGTCATTTCTGTATTTTCATTGACATTACAATACAGTTTCCTGCTTGCTCGGCTGCCGAGTTTGGATGGACGTCCTGATCTGGGTAGAGTTTGGGTGGTATAATATGTCTTCCACTTCTTAATGATGGATTTCACCGTACTCAAAGGGATAACGCATGACTTTGAAATCTTATAACCCTCTCCTGAATGGTGCTTCTCCACCACTTTATGTCTGACTTCTTTGGAGAGCTCCTTGGTCTTCATGTTTTCCTTGTTGGTTGATTACGTGAGTTGAACCTTAAAACTCCTTAGATAAGTGAGGAGCTTAATTTTTAAGTTGAACCACTGATTACATCAAGGTTAAACCTATTACACATATTTTGTAACCTTTCAAACAAATAATTTGCTCCTGAAGTGATTTTGGGTTAATTAGGCAACGGGGTTGAATACTTATGCAACTTAGAATCATCTGATTTTCTCTGTTAATTAAACTTATTCACATTTTATCTGCAATTTTTAGCTTTATCACTTTGAAGTAGTTTGTGAAGATTCCATATATTATGTTTGATTTGAAAGCATCATGAAATAAGCTCAGGTGGTATCAAAGTGTAAAAACTTTGGAGGGGTGGGTGAATACTTTTTCAGGCTACTGAAAGTGATATCCTTACATATACCATTACTAACTGTGCTTTATCGAGATATGGAAGCTATTAAAGCATGTCTACGCATTACAAAGCACATGTCACAGTGTAAACATAGGCCTACCCACATACTCACCACATCACACACATGGAGCATGTGCCCCCCTTCTATGTCTGTTTACATAAACCACTACTGCTCTAGTTCTGCCACACTAATGTCATACCGTCAACATATCGATGGCATGATGGCCACATTAAAAAAATATCACACACCAATACTTATGCTTGAAGGATAAAATGCACATCCTCAATCTTTGACTCAAGAGGCCAGTCGTGCCTACCATTTTGGCTTCCATTGGGAGGCACAATCGTTTGTTCACTGCATGAAGCTTTACTTCTTCAATGTTCAGCTTTCCATCCTCCATGAAAATTGAGGCACTTGATAAATTATTGTATGGTGGTGGGTAAGCTTTTATTAGGTGGTGTCATACCTTGTTCACTGTGTTTGTATGATTAAGCACCTTTGAAGAGGCCACCTCAATTTAGGTTCAGTTTGGATGAAGACTCATTCAGTGCTTATGGTTGGTAGAATGGCCCAGAGGTACCCACATTTGCCTCTAAGCTGTCTAGCCTGGGTTTGAATCCCGACCCAAGCTATAAACTATCATCCTGGTGTTTCACAGGCAGGATAATTCATCAATGTGTTCCATCTCTCGGATGGACGTTAAACTGGGCCGACATTAGCTGGTGGATGTTAACGATCCCATGGCGTCCTTAGCAAAAAGGTTGGCGAGCTCTCGATAGCACGATGGCCAAATTCCTGTCATAACCTACAGGGAGCATTGTGTCAGCAGCATAGCCATATCCCCAGCAATAATGAAAACCAGCATCTCCAGGCTTCGCACAAAAATTAAGGAATTAATTCATGCTTTGGCTGCCTGATCCAATAAAGCAAATTTGTCAGTACTGTGACTGTCTATTCAGTTTAAGAAGTTTCCTTCAACAAAATGGAAGCTCATCTGCTGCTACACCTTCCCTAAGAATGGGCTAAACAATGATAACAACACAAAAGCTCTCTATGTAACTCTGATATAATTTAATAATTTGATGTTACATTGGCCTATGTGATAGGATTTGTTCATGTTGTCCACACTAATGTGACTGAGCCTTTTTTGAAATCTTTTTATTATTATTTTGCTGTTCATCGTACCAAAGTGCTAATTCGTTGTTATGACAAAACCTGCCACTCTAATTGCTGCCGTTGTACAAAGATTGTTGTATTAATTGCTGATTCAATCGACCGAGACTCTGCTTTACCAAGAGTATACTATGATACGATTTTGTCCCACAGGTTTAGAATGTTAATCAGCCATCACTGTAAAGATATCCTGCAATGATTGATATCGAAAGTCAGACACAGTTGTTTGGAATTGTGGACACAAAGAAACTAATTGGTTTTGCATGGCAATGCTGTTTAACAAGTGGATGTGTCAGACCATGAATTTTTGGTGAAGCAGCAGATACATTTCCCCATCATCCCTCCATATTTGCTTGATACCCTCTGATGTGTTGTCATTTCCTCGGCGATTACAAATACAAAATAAAGAGCAAGCAGAGATTGCAGACCCTCTCCAGGAATTCATTTTTGTGGTGTATTTTGTGTTGCATTTGTGGACTGGTGTGTTACTTAATTCATTAGAGACATAATTGGAACTGCCACTTTATAACTGCTGGCAGTGATGACCGGGTCCCAAGACGTCTCACTTTGATTGGACACGTGACCCTGTCCCATGACATTTCAAAAAATTATTATTCATTATTCAATTGAATTCAGAATGGGATTATAATAAATTCTATTCAAATCAAATGAAGAACAAATAGGTACAGTACTGCATTTGAGTAATCAGAAGGAACCCAAACAAGCAAAAAGCAAACATGAAGTCATCAGGAGGAATCTGGATCGGATTCACATTTCAGCTGCTACGCCTCTACTCTCAAACCCACCCAGGCACAGTCGAATGAGCCTTACTTAAAAAAAAAACAAACAAACAAACAAAAAGAACCCATAAATAATTAAATAATTCTGACTGCCAGACCATGCATCTGATTAAGTTGAAATTTAAAACTTGTATTCCACATCAAAACTACATCATAAATGTTAAGTTTCATGTTGATTGAAAAAGCTGTTTCAATGAAAATATGATTGAATATTTTTCTTCAATCCAATATGGCTACCAAACCATGTGACCTATCAATTATTCCTTAACAAATTTGTACAGCCATGGATTGGGGAACATTTGTGTGAAATTTCCTCTCAATATGTTCAGCTGTTCTGGAGATTTTTATACATTTTAGGGTAAATCCAATATGGCTGCCAAACCATGTGACCTATGACATCATATGTGTGAACCTTTTGTTCCTCATGGAGAGGTGGTCATACATGTAAAGTTTCACCTTGATCTGTTCAGCCACTTCAGAGAAGAAGATTTTTGAAGGTATTTTTATTTAAACAATATGGCTGCCGAATCACGTGACCGAAGACGTCATCAACTTTTTTTTTTCTATGGACCATTTTATCCTTAGATGACCCTCAAAATTTTTCATACCGATTAGATGTAGCATTCTACATATGCAATTATGACATCATACCGAAGGCACCTATGACGTCATAAAAAAATCACATTTATTCCCCATGAGGGGTACTTGACATGTGCCAAGTTTCAGTTTTTTCCTTGCTGCAGTTTCAGATACAGAGGTCCGAATTTTGTCTGTTTTTCCAACATGGTTGCCACACCACGTGACCCATGACATCAAATTATCATGATAAAATTCTACATGAGTAGTCACACCTGTGGTGAAACTTTCGTCTCAATCGGAAAAGCGGTTGCAGAGAAAAAAAAAACACAAAAGTTATATGTGGACAAACAGAGCGAAAGACAGACACACAAACAGACAGACAGAGACAAACGGATCCTCTCCTTCGGCGAGGGTAACTAGAAAGCATCTGAAAATGCAAAGCCTGTCCACTTTGTATGCAGTCTTCTTCTTCGTATACCTTTTAGCCAAATTTTAAATTTGTCTTCTCCATATTCTTATAAAGCGTTGTTGAAAATTTGATGACAAAAGCTCAAATGGTAAAAAGTGATGGCTTACAAAAGCTCAAATGATCATTAAAATTCCAGGTCAATTCAATGAAAATGGAGGATTTTATGTGACGCTGACCTTTGACCTTTTGACCTTTAGACCAAATGATTAAATCATCCTCTCCATGTTCACATAATGAAGCTTTGTTGAAAATTTGATGACAAAAGCTCCAGTGGTAAAAAAAAAAAAGTTACTGCACACACGCACACACAATAATACATACACACAATACAATAATACATACACACACACACACACACACACACACACACACACACACACACACACACACACACACACACACACACACACACACACACACACACATCTAACTAACTTAACTAACAGCCCATCTAACTTAGAATAGTTTGGAATTAGGAAAGTTATGAAAGGGTCAATATTACTGCATTTTTCTTTTATGTGTTCCCTTTAAATTTTTCTACTTTGATGATGGTGGGATGGGGTTGGGGTAGTGGAATGGCCTCAACTCAAAGTATGCGCACTCGGCTTTGAGCTGTCTAGCCTGGGCTCGAATCTCAACTCAGCTGGAAACCGTCACCATGGTGTTTCACAAGCAGGGTGAGGCATTCATTTATCCCGCTCCATCCGAAGGACATTATAATGAAGGACCAGTCTGTCAGGTCATTGGTGGACATTATGCTAGGTTCCCACTGTTGTGCGATCCTTTACGAACGCCACGATTGGCCATTCCTAGCTGATCATGGAATTTCTCTGAAAGTCTGTTCCCACTATAGTGGGGCAACTTCGCATAACAATTGTGCATTTTGTGAGGAAAGGACTAAATTTGGCACACTCGTAGCCTATCATATTATGAACAGATTTGGATATTGGGCCATCTCAAATTCAGCCGCTGATGGCTGTGGCAACCATTTTCCACTGCCATCAAAAATTGTGAGATGGCCCAATATCCAAATCTGTTCATCATATGATAGGCTACGAGTGTGCCAAATTTAGTCCTTTCCTCACAAAATGCACAATTGTTATGCTATATTTAGCTAAGTTGCCCCACTACTATCATGATGCACGGCACGATTGAAATCGTGGTCTCACACAGCGTGGTGTTTGTCTTGTCTAAAGGCGCTGTCACACCTTGACGATTTTGCCAGCAACGGCAACGTATAAAAATGTATGTAAAACGTTGGCGTACGCTGAAATTTTGATGTTTTTTTTTTAAAGTTTTGGTCGTATGCATAACATATTAGTAACGGGCACAGAACGTTTCGTTCTTATAGATAACTTATACCAACGAATGCTTAGCCTGTTGTCAGCGTTCACAACCTATGCCCAACGATAGTTTAACTTAGGCATCGCGCTACACGTATCGCCGACGAACTCGTGGCGTAGCCTGTTAAAAACCTGCCGCATGCCGATTTAAATCAAAACCGCCTGAGAATTGGAAGTGTCAACCACGCAGTCACACCTTGACGATTTAGCCAGCATATGCCAACCTATGAAAAATGTGTCTAAAACGCTGGCACACGTCGAATACGGCATGGATAAGTCTGGTTTACGTGAAGATCACGCTGAAAAACGATGAGGTACGCTGTCATACGTCGTAGTACGTCTAGTACGTCGTGAAATTTCAAGCATGCTGAAAATTTTACGACATACTCGCCGTATGGCTGACACGTTCCGCTACGCTGGGAATAAGTTGTAGGCACGTTATGCGATCGTTGACACACGTCGACACAAGTTCCTTGTAAGTTACTCATAAGTCGAAACACGTCAAGGTAATGTTTAGCATTCCCGAAACTTATTTTCTCCGTCAAGGCACATTTTCTTTTTTCTCCTTGGCTCCGTGAAGGCACGTGACGAAATATCTGAAGTGGTTGTTGTTGTTTTTTTTGTTTTTTTTATTTTTTTTTAAGTCCATCACGAATTTTGAAATATATTCGGACATTTGCTTTTAAGTTTCGACGTCAACGTGACAATATCCTCAAACAGAAAATATTCACAGAGGAGGAACTAAGAATAAGACATGAGCAAACTGAAGAGGCAATCGGACGTGACGTAACGGCACGTGACGAAATATCGGAAGTTATTGTTGTTGTTTTTTTTTTTTAAACGCTGCCAATACGCCATTATATGGTAGCTGTAAATTAGAAACACCTTCAGTAAGTTCTGTGGTCGTCCGGAAGACGTCAATCACATACGTCTACGTCAATATGCATTGGAGGTACGTTACACATAGGTTCAAAGCATGTTACTCATAGCTAAGAAATAAGTTTTGGGTACGCTAAGCATTACCTTGACGTGTTTCGACTTATGAGTAACTTACAAGGAACGTGCCTCAACGTGTGTCAACGATCGTGTAACGTGCCTACATGTTACTCATAGGTTATAAATAAGTTTTGGGTACGTTAATCATTACATCGACGTGTTTCGACTTATGAGTAACTTACAAGTAACGTGTGTCGACGTGTGTCAACGATCGCATAACGTGCCTACAACTAATGGCCAGCGTAGCGGAACGTGCGAGTCATACGCTGGCATAGGTCGTAAAATTTCAAGCATGCTAAAATTTGAGGACAACCGCAAAGTACAACGATGAAAGCCAGCGTACTACGACGTATGGCAGTGTTTTTCAGCGTGCTCTTAACGTATACAAAACTTACCCATAACGTATTTGACGTATGTCAGCGTTTTAGACAACTTTTTCATAATTCGGCATACGCTGGCTAAATCGTCAAGGTGTGACAGTGCCTTAAAATCGATCCCGATCACCACGATTAGGAAGCACGATTAGATGCGATCTGTCGCGCTTTGTTACGATGCAATACGATATGTCGCGCTTTGTTACGATGCAATACGATGGTCCCGATTGACAATTGATCGTGTTGATCGTAGAAAAATTTTGAAGCGTTCAAAAATTTTCTCCGATTAACACGATTGCAACGACTGACCTCAAGATCTGATAACATCTGATAGGATCACCACGATTAGTCCACGATGTCTGGGAACCCAGTTTTAATGATTCCATGGTGTCCTTCGTGAAGGGAACGTAAGTTATCGCTGGAATCCTGAACAAACTACAAATTCCTGCCCTCACTGACTGTTGTAAAGACAAAGGCAAATGATCCAGCATTATCCAACCGAAGAAACTGCTTCAGCAGCACCAACGTTCTGTCAAGAGTATGGTACATTTGATCGATTGATTGATTGACTTTCACAATGACAAGAACAAGTAATTTGTTTTTACATAAGCAACATGCATTCATTAAATAAATTAAATCTTCATTCTTTATTCAAAATTACCTTCAATTACCATTTAGAAATCACCGTCATTCAAAAATCAAATATATATGCAATAAATACAATGGTAACATTAATGACAATTAGGCAATTGTACTCATATATCTTCTTCATTGCCACAAATTTGAGGTGCAAACACAACATAAAGCGCACGATACATCACTTAGATGGCAGAGAAGCGAGTTCATGGTCCTTTAATCTCGTGCAATTAATAATAAAACAACACAGCCCCTGATAAGTGAACAAAATAAGATGAGAAGAAAACGAAGAAGCTTAAAACATAAAAGCAAATTAATATATTAGATATGAGTGGACAATTTGCACCACTGAAGCAAGAGACAACTTGAACATAACACCCAACTCACCATTTCATGCTGCTTATTGCACCTCTCTCTCATTTCTTCTCGTTCTTCAACTTTACTCTCCAATTCACACTGAAGTCTTTCCATGGTAAGTCCAAGATCATCCAAAATTTCCTGGAATGATTGTTGTCACAAATGCAGAAAACAACCGATGGAGCTAGTTGTGAAATTCATGCTCCAACATTTGTTGAAGATAACAAAATAATATACAAATCGTGCACCTTCTGCTGATGGTGTGAAAATTTGACGCTGTCTTGAACTTTCAACAAATGTTCGATGACATCATGTTTTTCCATCAACTGTCAAAAAGAACAAATCTTTAAACAAAGGTACATACTGTATGTGTAATATATATATATATATATATATATATATATATATATATATATATATATATATATATATATATATATATATATATATATATATATATAAAATAATCCATCCATTGCGACCATACTCTGTGCAGAGCATTGGTGCTGCCGAATCAGTCTCCTTGGCTATTGGGCACAATCTTGGACAGGTCTCCACTCCAACACAGGATTCCAGCATGCTGGCACTCATTTAGCCAAACTCAGAAGGATCACAGGCTGAGTCAACCCCACCTGGTATTAATTCAACAGAAAAAGTGGGATTTAAACTCAGGATTTTAGGATCCCAAGCCCACCACCCAAACCATTAAGCCCACACCAGGCACATCATATCATATCATATGTCACATATCATATTGTATATATATATATATATATATATATATATATATATATATATATATATATATATATATATATATATATATATATTGTTACGGTTGTGGAAATTCGAATTACACCATTAAGGGTCCTCAGGTGAGATATCTCAATAAGTCCATGTGTGATTTGCCCACACCCGTTGTATCGAGGGAACTTATGTGATCCATTCGGGCTGCGATCCTTCAGTTAGCCATTTTTCTTTCTCTATGGTTATTTTCGACCATTAAGCCGCCAACAACGCAAACTCCATCCCGCAAACATCGCTTCACCGCCATTCCCAAACGACGCCCGCCAATCACCAAACCACCACAGAAAACCTTCTACGACCTTCGCAACCATTCCCAGACACCACTATTCAACACCAAACGTCGTGCTGTCCAGGAGCCGTCCGGTAGTTGGTGCCGAACGCGTCGAGCCACGGGTCCAAATGCGAGAGGAATTAGGATCAGAAATGCTTCACGCCCACTTCTCCTCCGTCCAATGGGCGAGCGCGAGGCAGTTTGGCCCCGTCTCCAGGCGTGTGTATGTGAATTCCGTTTATGCAAATATGCAGATCAGGGGAGGTTCACGCCCCTTTTTGCCCGACCAATGGCTGACCAGGGGCGCGGTGTGGTCCCGCCTCCAATCGCGTTCTGATCCTGGAATTTGCATATTGGCTTCTCCTGCCGCCTATAACGACGCGAGCACAAAGGCGGCTCGTGGTTGTTGGGTGTTGGGTGTTGGGTGTTGGGTGTTGGGCTGGCTGGTCGAGTCCAAGTTGAGTGCGCACGGTGGAGCTGCAGCCGGCTGGTCGGAGCAAGGGAGCTCAGGTCCGAGTCAAACGAGGACGGCGGTCGGCGACGAGGTTGCGGTGTGGGGAATCGCTCGTCTCGTCATGGGACCCAAGCCAGCCAGCCATTCCCCTCTCCCTGAGCATCAACGAACCCCCCCCCCCCATTCATGCTGAGATAGTGCCGAGGGGGCCCCCGTTCCTCCCCCACCCTAAACGTGGTGCCAACAAGACCGCTCGCGCGGAGCATGCCGGAGAGGACTCGCCGACCACGCCAGGGCACGGAGTCGGGGCGCAGCGGCGCAAATATTGTGGCTTGCCCGCCATCGAGTCACGAGGTCGTGGGTAAGACCTCCCCGGTCTCGTGGACCTGGCCGATCCTCGAGGATCCACGTACATTTGGTCTACGGGCCTGTCTGCCTCCTTGCCTGTGAGGGTGGCTTTCTTCCTTTGCTTTTTGCGTAAATGCTTGTGGTGGCGCCGTCTTTCAAGTAAAACTGTGTAAGTGTTGCCGGGTGTATGTGTATAGTCGGTTTTAACTGTTTTTCTGACATTTGATTTTTGTGCATTTTGTATGGCTGAATATACGTGCTTGCTTTGTGTCTGCATGTGTAAATAAAATGCTTGCTTGTTGAACTGTTCCCTCTCTGCTTCGTCTCCTTTCTTTTGATTGACTCTCCATCCTGCATCACGTAAAGGATTGGCAGTGGGGTTTAGACACCCAATAAATAATCACGTCCGTCGAGGTCAGCGATAACACCGCTCGGTTATCACTGTAGCACGGAACGGACCGCTTAAGCGGTTCATGTCCTCGGCTGACCTGTGGCGAGGTACGATCGCCCGATTAACCATCCGCGTAGGTACTTAGGGAGGTCGAGTTTGGCGAACAACCGTATCCTACGCGGGTGGGCAATTGGCACGATTGTGGTGAGGTCGAAAGACCCACCCGTGACTGGCTCCGGGCAGTGGTTCCCGGCGGGTCACGATTGAATTGTCCGTCCGGTGGGCGAGGCGGCCACGATTCGAGTGTATATATATATATATATATATATATATATATATATATATATATATATATATATATATATATATATATATATATATATATATATATATAGTTGCGAATTCGCGCCCGCCAGCGTGCGAGCGGCCACGTAACTCGAATCGCGGCACGTCGCCCACCGGACGGACAATTCCGTCATGATCCTCTCGGACTAACGCTGGGAACTAGTCACGGGTGGGTCTTTCGGCCTCACCACAATCGTGCTAATCGGCCCCCCCACGTGGGATAGGGTTGTTCACCAAATTCGACCTACCTAAGTACCCACACGGAGGGTAGACCGGGCGATCGCACCTTGCCGCAGGTCGACTTTGGACACGGGCCACTTTAAGCGACCCGTTCCGTACTATCGGGATAACCGAGAGGTGTTATCGTCAACCTCGACGATTCCGATTAATTATTGGGCGTATTTAGCCCACGACCAACCCTTTACATGAAGTAAGATGGAGATTCAATTAAAGAAAAGACGAAGCGAAACGGGAAAAACAGTTCAACATAATTCACATTTATTCCGTGGCAAACGGAAAGCACACATACACAATCACAACAATTATGCACCAAAAGCAAATGTAAAAGAAACACAATGCACATCTACTATCGACTACGCGAGCACACGGCAACACTTACACAGTTTTACTTTACAGACGGCGCCGACAACACATATACTCCAAAGCAAAAGAAAAAGGGCCACCCTCTACGACCAGGGGGCAGACGAGCCTGGGGGCGAAACTGCGTGGAGCCTACCCGTCTTGTGATGAGCCGCAAAATGGCGGCGGTTCCTCGACTCCGCGCTCCTCCGCAGGTTTCGTTGGCACTGCTTGGAATGGAGTGGGAACAGGGCCCCCTTTTCGCACTATCTCAGCGTGGGGGGAAACAGGGGGGGTTGTTGATGCTCTGGGGAAAGAGGATAGCTGGCTTGCTTGGGTCCCGCGACGAGCGACTCCACTGCGCCCTTGACCGCGTTCCCGGCTTCTCCTCTCTGCAGCTCCCCGACAGACTCCGAACCCCGACAGACCGACTCTCCTCCAGACCCGTCTTGACTGCTGCTGCCACACTTCGCCGCCGCCACAACTCGCCCGAGCCCGAAACAGAAACTCTCTACTCAATTCGCCCCGCGCTCGGCGCTTTATAGTGCAGCAGGAGAAACCATATGCAGATTTTCGGATCAGGATGGGCTCGGGGGCGGAGCCACGCTCGCCCATTGGACGGAGGAAAAGTGGGCGTGAATCATTCCTGATCCGCGAATCTGCATATATCGATTTTACTCCGACGAGCCTGGAGGCGGGGCCAAATCGCCCCGCGCTTAATGATTGGACGGATCGGAAGTGGGCGTGAATCATTCCTGATCCGACTTCCCCTCGGAAAGGCCGCTTTTTGCACCCGCTGCTCGGCGCGCGCCCTGTACGAGGCCAGGACAGCCTGACGCTCGGCGTTCACAAGCGGCGTGGGAATGGTGGCAGAAGGAAGAGAGGTGAAGGTGATGGAGGGTTTATTGTGGCGATGATGGCCATGGCGACGCTTGGAATGGCGGTGATGCGATGGTTGCGAAAGCGAGTTGTGAAGGTAAAGGCCGTGGCTGTTGGCGTTGGCATTGTTGTTGTTGTGAAGCGGCGTTGCGGTCGGTTGGTTGTTGTGTGATGGAGGTTGAGACGTGGTTGGTTCAAAATAAAGATAGAACAGAAAAACGGCTATCTTAAAGGGTCGCAGCCCGAATGAATGACATTTATTCCCTCTAAACAACGGGTTTGGGCTAACTACACATGGACTTACAGAGATATCTCACCTACGGGACCTGAATGGTGGTTTGCGAATTTCCTCAACCACAACAATATATATATATATATATATATATATATATATATATATATATATATATATATATATATATATATATATATATATATATATATATATATATATCCTGGTGTTGGTGCAGTGGTTAGGGCAGCGGCTTGGGATCCAAAAGGTCCTGAGTTCAAGCCCCGTTGGGTCACTGAATTAATGCACCAGGGGGTTGACTCAGCCTGTCATCCTTCCGAGGTCGGTGAAATGAGTACCAGTATACTGGGCCGGTGTATACCCCGGTCAAAATAGGTGTACCATATCCCTGTGTCGAAAGAGGCGACCAGGGTGCGTCAGGAAGGGCATCCGGCGTAAAACATGTGCCAAATCACAATGCGGATCATACAGATGATCCGCTGTGGCGACCCCTAACCGGAGCAGTCGAAAGAAGAAGTATAAAAATATATTTGTTGCAATAGTCGTGCATGTGAACAATTTGAACTCACTCGGCTTCTCGTCGTCAGCTGAGAATCGAGTAAACCTCAATGTCACTGATCTGCTCAAAACAACACCTCGGTTCAGAAGGAGAGCTCTTCTGTGCCAAAGCATAGAAGTGGATCGTCGGGTACTCAAACAGATAAATCATGCTGGTGTTATGGTTGCAGTCACTTACCCCACCTTTGTCGTTTCAAATATTGTTCCTGTCATAACTGTGGAAAACCTAGCTATATATGCAAGATGTGTCATCAGACATCGCAACATGGCACGACTCACCACATAATCGACTTAGCTGCACTAGCGACCAGTGGTGAAGCAACACCTCCTGCTTCCGAGCAGTATGATTTGCTCAGTTTGTCGGGCAAAAGCAAACCCATCATACTGGATGTCAAGCTGAATGACATTCCCATGGATATGGGGCTGGACACTGGGGCCAGCCAGTCCATCATGAGCTCTGAAACGTTCAAACGGCTATTTAGCCACGAGACAATGAGGCTGGTACTCAAACCTGTGAACGCCAACTTACGAACTTTTACCAATGAACTGAGATCTGTGATTGATCGTGCTGATTTGAAGGTCACCTACAATGACGTGTCACAAAAACAATATCAAACACATTGATGGCACGTGGAACTGAGGTCCTGTCATGGTGCCACTCATCTTTAAACTGGTGGTGAGTAACTGGATGAATCATTAGGATGGATCAGGTCTAAGTTTGTCTTTAGTACTCGACCAAACGTCATTTATTCAGGTGTGCATCCAGTGGATGGGTGTATACATGTCCTTTATGTGAATAGAACACATGACATTGAAATCTGAATACACACATCCTATATGCAAGTGGACCGCCAATATGTAAATAGATCATGTGACACCATTATCCATGGATATCTTCATATCCCTTTCTTTCTCTACCCACACATTCGTTTAGGTCACCTGCTGCCACTAATCTGTCACTAATTGTGGTTTTTTGCAATACAATGTTTAAATGTTACCAGAATTCTTCTTTCTCCTCAGGTCCACACCCAACCGGTGGTGCATAACAAGTGACTATGTTCCACGTTTCACTCCTGATTTCTGCCTTTACTTGAATGATCCACTTTGTTTCCTGAAGACTCACGATTTGTATTCCTTTTCTCACCATCAGGTTGCTTACTCCACGACTTCTCCCTGTCAAGCTACAAACATAGTCACCCTTTTCACCTCTCCTTTGAACGTTCTTTTTCGGCCATCTTTGTCCACTGTATGGAAGGTAGCTCATACTCATTTTTATCATGTTTGGGTGGGGATCCTGCACGTCACTTACAGGGTACGCCCTCGCATGGGTGCCATCCCCATTCATATCGACCATCATTTGGATTTCAGGTGGTTTTACAGCCGGATGCTTTTCCTGCCGTTAACCCGAGACTTTTATCCGGGCTTGGGACCATCGCTAAAGCAGGCCACCTTGCCTACACCAGTGGCTGGTCCTGTACAATATGTATACATTTGTACATACTGTATAGGGCTGACAGGATGGCTGAGACCCTAGAGGTACGCACCTTCACCTCGAAACCGTCAAGCCTGGGTTCTAATTCTGACCCAGCTCAAAGCTAATCATTCTGGTGTGTCATTGGCAAGGTGATTCATCAATGTCTGTGCCATCCCTTGAATGGACGTTGAACTGGCATCCCATTTTCTGACATTGGTTTGTGGATGTTAAAGATACCACGCTGTCCTTCTGTGGGCTATCGCCGGCACCATTAACAAATTCCAAATTAATGTCCTGACTACTGTTGTGAAGGCAATGGCAAACCACTCTGTATAACCTTTGTCGAGAAACTGCTTCAACAGCACTGATGCTCTGGAACAGAGTATTGTTATAGGCCGGGGGTCGGCCGCCAACCGACTGCTCTGAACGGAGCCACAAGTCGAGTCGGCCCGACTGATCGTGCGGAATATAGATCGCCGCCCGGATAACTCCGAGCGACGGGTCCTTGTACAAGAACCGAACTACGCCAATCGGCAGATCACGTGGGGTAGGGTCGATTCCCAATCTTCAATGTACCTAAACACCCACGTGATCCAACTACCGGGGTATTCCACCCTCGACGGATCTCGTACGGAACAAACCGCCGAGGCGAGCCTGTCCGTGCGCGATTCCGAGCGGCGTCATCGCCAAGAACCGTCGGTCCAAATGTCCCACTATTACGGCAAACCAATGGCTAACTCCCAACACACGAAATGTTCAGTCAATGAGGGAATGGACAAAACGAGAAGGTTTACATTTACACAAGGACATTTATTATAATGAAACACGTACGCAATTAAATAAGGCAAAACACGTATGCAATTATACAAGCAACAAAAACACGGCAAAAGAACTACAACCGTCTATAAGTAATTATTAATGTACAGTCACTTACACAGTTTTACTTACGGGACTCGGCGCCACAACATTCATTCGAAAGAAAAGCAGGAAAAAGACCCCATCAAAGGCAATGGGGTCAGACTGAACCTCTTGGGTCTTTATGGTGTGGGACTTGGCAGACCGAACGAGTCCCACGAGACCATTGCAGGTTACCTGCACCCTCGTGGTGTCTGGCTTTGGCGACCCGCGACGTCCCGTCCCCACAGCAGCTAGCGTAGCCACGGTCGAGCTCGGGCCTTCCGTGTGGCAGGCGAGCTTTCTCCACACGAACGCGCTTGGGCGACCTGCGATGCTCCTTCCCCACGGCAGCTCGCGTAGCCGTGGTCGAGCTCGGGCCTTCCGTGTGGTAGGCGAGCTCTCTCTGGCTCTCTCCACACACACGTGCGGTTTGCGCGACACAGCAGGCAAGGCTGCGCCTCCAGCTCACGTCTCCTTCGCGACGCCCGGACTTCCATGCAGCTCCTTGACTTCTGGCTTCCTCCCAACTCCCCCACCTGCCGAAGCAAAAAGCTTACTCCTCCCACGGGACTCAGCACACGAACTCTGCCACGGAACTCCCACGAACTCAGCTCACGAACTCAGCCCTACCACGGGACTCCCACGGGACTCTTTACGAACTCTTTACATGGGACTTTCATGAACTCAGCCGACGAACTCAGCCCTACCACGGGACTTTTACGAACTCTTTTTGAACAAAGAAAAAATGTCCTCTTTATCCTTTGCACCCCCTCCCCCGCACCCGGCGTGACTCATGCCCTCATGATCCACCCCCCGCTCAACCACGGGTGGGAGGGAGTTGTTGACGTCACGGGGTGGCAGGGTTCTTCTTCCTCTTTGCAGAAGAGGGGGAGGGATGTCTCCATTGTTTCGTTCCCTAACTATTAAATCGATCCACAGCACATCTAATCGATCTCTGAACATTTAAACAATGGAAGGTGAGCTATCTAGGGAACATGCACTTATCGACATAGCTGACTAAGGGAACCTGTATGTTTTGTGCGATTGAATTCCAAATTCGTAACAGTATTGTACATCAGAATCAATGTGTGTGTGTGTGTGTGTGTGTGTGTGTGTGTGTGTGTGTGTGAGTGTGTGTGTGTAAACACATGTGTATATGTATATATATATATATATATATATATATATATATATATATATATATATATATATATATATATATATATATATATATATATATATATTGGGGTTGCGATAAACACTCACATCCATATTACCCCCAAAACACACAAATCTGCATCATAGCATCCACCCTGCTCCCTCCCCCTGCCCACTTGCATTCCTCTTGCAGATTTCAATTTCCTCAGCCAGAGTGGTTTTTCTTTTTATCGCTGTCAGTATTGTGGAAGCCAATTGCTTTTCTTTCCCTGGGAAATGTCAAAGCGTAAGAGCAATCATCTACATCATAAAAGCCAAAAGCAAATGTCTGAATGCATTCAAAGTACATTTCAGCATATCTCACTAAATGTTGCACATTTAAGCATGAAATTAAAGAAATTGTTGAAATTACTCACTTAAAGTGCACTTCATCTTGAACTGTAAAACAAACAAAAAAAAGTTGATGGAAAAAAATGCAGGAAAGTGAACTAAAGAAGAATAATATATGATCAAACAAAATGATAATGTTATAAAAATCGAAACAAAAAAAAATTCTGTTCAGTAAAGGGAATTTTTGTACAGTGGTGTGTTTTCACAGGTATAAATAATTTTAGTATCCCAAAAAAGGTGCCCAAGGACATTAAGGGTCAGCCCTAATGTGTGTTAGGGCAGAGCGGGGCACCTTGAACATAGGGGAACTGTGAACCACAGGCCTCCATTCCCTTAGTGTAACTCCCTTCACATAGATGTCTCTGTTATATGATCACCTCGTGGCATGTCGATAAACTACTATCGTCATTCGCACTTGCGTTCTGGTTTTGCAAGATCACACTAATTTTTTGATTTAAGACTGTCAAAATAAATTTCAGAGAGTAAGTTCTTCTTTATCTAGTACTATAGATGCAGCAGAAAACTTGGATCTGTCAATTTAAACTGACCATGTAAGAAGTCATGCTAATTATACAGAAATCAATTCTTGATTGTCTCTGCACATAAAAAGTGAACATGCATTTTTGTATAATAATAGTGTTGTATCGGGGCACCTTTAACCTGCAAAGGTGGGGCAGGTTGACTCATTGTTCAAGGTGCCGCACCATAATGAAATGTAGGAAACCCAAATGTAGGGCATTCATTCTTCACAAATATGCTTCAACGTCTATTTCTAAATGGGGTATTGAGTATCTTCAGGTTAAAAATACCTACCATTTCCCTGTAAAATTACTATTTTGGAACTTAATAATGTAAGTGTGTTTTTTTAATTGCTTTCTTTCTTTCAGAAAATGGTACGCCGCTATAAGCCAAAGAGAGACAGATTGAGGAAAAGCTGATGAGAAGAGCCATGCAGGAAGTCGAAAAGACAGCGAGTGATACACCATCACAAGGGACAGTAGTTTGGAGTCAAAAATATGTCACATTTCAATGTGTTACACTGTTTAGAGTTCATTGAAAGTTTGTAAAAAATATTAAATTATTGTCTTTTCTTTACTTCATTTGTGATCCCGGGGTATGGTTCAACCTACCCCCTTGCAAAGTTCAAGGTACTCTGTATACGGGGCACGTTGAACCACTTCAGAAATTTTTTTAACATCAAAATTGGTCAGGTCAGGTCAGGTATGGGAGCATGTGCCAGAACAGCGCGTCGCTGCGTCCACTTTCCGCCGGTACTCCAGGGGCCTCCGTCTGGCCATCCCCCAGGCAGATGCCAGGCCCATCCCCATCTCCTTGAGATGATGGTCAACCTGCTGTAACCATGAGGCACGTGGTCGGCCCACTGGCCTCCTCCACTCATGAGACTCCCTCGCTGAGAGAATCTGGTGAGCAGGATCAGCGTCAGGAAAACGAGCCACATGTCCATACAGCCGCAGCTGACGCTCACGGACTATGCAGGTAACAAATCTCATCCGAGTCTCTCTCAGCAACCGCTCGTTGGACACAAAATCCGACCAGCGATAGCCAAGGATTCTCCGAAGAGACCTGGTACCAAAGGAATTAAGTCTCCGTCTCAGATCCTTGGTCAAAGTCCAAGTCTCGCACCCATAGAGCAAGACTGGAAGTACCAAGGACCTGAAGACTCGGACTTTCGTCCTCCCGCACAGGTACCGGCAGCGCCACACCCCATGATCCAGTGAATCCATGACTCCCCAGGCCCGACCCAGATGTCTATTGACCTCCGGCTCACAACCTGCGGAGACATGAATATCACTGCCAAGGTAAGTGAATCTATCCACGACCTCAACATCCTCACCACAAACAGACACAGACAGGACAGCAGCATCCAAGATGTCACCGAAAGCCTGGATCTTAGTTTTGACCCAAGAAACCCGTAATCCCAACAGCTCCGACTCCTCATTCAGCACCTCGAGGGCCCCCAAGAGGATGTCTAAAGTCTCCGCAAAGATGACTGCATCATCTGCAAAATCAAGGTCCGAGATCTTGACATTGCCAAACGATGCACCGCAACTTGATCTCTCCGACATCCTCCCAAAAATCCAGTCCATACAAGTGCTGAAAAGTGTGGGGGCAAGTACACATCCCTGACGAACTCCAGTAACAACTGGAAATAAGTCAGAGGTGGTACCACCACACTTCACAGCACTCTCAGTACCAGAGTAGAGTTCAGACATCAGATCGATCAGTTTCGGTGGGACCCCACGAAGACCAAGAATCCTCCAGAGGACATCCCGATTCACTGAATCGAACGCTTTCCAGAGATCAACATAGGCTGCAAGCAGCCCCTGCCGAAACTCTCGTCTGCGTTCGGTGAGTACATGAAGTGCAAGGATACGGTCAATCGTTGACCTCTTTGGTGTAAAGCCTGACTGCTCTGGACGCTGGTGCTCAAGCAGATGGTGGCGAACCCTATCAAGAATTATCCGAGCAAAGACCTTGCCCGGCACTGAGAGCAGCGTCACCCCTCGGTAGTTGTTGCAGTCTTGGCGATCACCCTTCCCTTTCCAGAGAGGGACAACAAGGCCCCTCTTCCAGTCAGTTGGGATGATGCCTGTGTTCCAGGCAGAGCACAAAACTGCATGCAACGACACGAGTGCAGCATTTCCACCAGCCTTGAGAAGTCCGGCATGGATGCCACAGATCCCTGGAGCTTTGCCCCGTTTCAACTGGTTCACCGCAGCCCGTGTTTCCACAAGCGATGGTGGACCACAGTTGATTCGAGGGTCAGCAACAGGGATTGTAACACCCTTGACGTCCAACTCGACAGCTGGGGGATCAGCCTGGTACAACCGCTCGAAGTAACCGGCCCAGCGGGCCTTCACTTCAGACTCCTCTGTCAAGAGCCTACCACTCTCTGCTCGAACTGTAGTGCTCCGAGGGATGGGCTTGGATGAACGTAATGCGCGAATTCCCCTGTAAGCGGGACGAGAATCACCTGTCCACAGGTGATGCTCTACCCCCTCACAGATTCCTCGCACATAGGCCTCCTTGTCCACCCTCAGTGCACGTACAGTTTTACGCCTCAGCTCCCTGAACAGCTCAGCTCTGCCATTCAGCCTGGCCCTGCGACTCTGGTCAATGGTATCCAGTGTCCCTTGAGAGACAAAATTCTTCTTTGCCCTGCGGTGAACTCCAAGGCATCCACCGGCAACATCAAGGACGGTGGTCTTGAAGGTGTTCCACAACTCTTCAGGACCCCCCAAAGCACCCAGACCCCCAAGTGTCCACTCAGCCTGTTCGCAAACTCCTCAGCTACTCTCTCATCCCTGAGCTTGGCAACATCCAGCCTAGGCTGGGATGGTACCATTCTCCAGGATTTAAGGTGCAGCTTTAGAGTTGCTACAACAAGCCTGTGGTCAGTATTGAGGAACTGAGCACTCCGGTAGACCCTGCAGTTCTGGATCATCCTCCAGCGACCGTCAATGAGGACATGGTCAATCTCCTTTGCCACACCGCCAGCGTTGGAATACCAAGTCCAGCGATGAGCTTGCGGGCGCTGAAACCATGAACCAGCCACCCTAAGCCCATGACTTCTTGCAAAGTCAAGGAACTTAGTGCTATTCTGGTTCATAGTTCCTGACCCATGGGGACCAACACACACCTCATAACCATCCCTATCAGTTCCAGTCGATGCATTGAAATCCCCCAAGACTAGAAGTGTATCTCGTCTGGGGCACTGATCAACCACAGACTCGAGTGTGGCGTAGAATGCATCCTTCACGGTAACATCACTCGCCTCAGTCGGAGCATAAATAGAGACCAGGGAAATGACACCTAAGGAGTGACGAATCCTTAATCTCATAATACGCTCGTTGACCGGTGTTACCTCAATTATCATTGGGGTCAGCTTATTGGACACAGCTACAGCAACTCCTTGGGTATGGTAACCATCAGAGCGACCAGACCAATAGTAGGTGTAACCACCCACCATTATCTCGCCGCAATCCGGTCTCCGAACCTCAGAGAGAGCTGCAATCCCGATGTCCAAACGCTTGAGCTCAGATGATAACAGAGACAGGTGATCATCCTCTCTTAGGGATAGGACATTCCAGGCACCCACCCGAAGGGACCGCCTCAGGTTAACCCAAGGAGACCGCCGTCTGGTGGACGACACCTCAGCACCACTCCGACACACTCTCCCGCAATCTGACCCAGGGATGTTACCCCGTGGTTTCCCTCCTATCAAAGATTGGGGGTCCCGAAGGCTTTGCCCCAATCCCATCATCCGGTGAGCTGCCCTGCGAAGGGAAGCTGCACAGGAGGTACTCCCACGGAGTGGGTTTTCAGATTTTTTTGCGTTTTTGCGTTTTGCGGAATGAAGTGTTTTACGGTGGCCGGAGTGCAAATCCTGCCACCAACCTCCTAATAAGAAGTAACCCAACTGCAGGAGGACGTCCGCAGACACAGTTGGGCACTAGATATGGATGGCCGTTGGCTCACAAGGAGCTCCTCCGCCCTTTGATGATTGGTCGTGATGAAAATTGGTCGTGATGAGAAAATGCTGACTAATATTTCCTCTGGCAGAACTCAACTTAAAGTCAAAACATATTTTTGGGCCACAATGGATGTTTCACTTATTTGGCATTTCAGGTGTGGAGTTAAATGTTGAAAAGCCTGTTCAAGGTGCCCCGCAATCCCCTTCTTGAATCACATGGAGACCGATTGGAGCCGAGCATGCAGATTATATTCCTATTGTAGGTTACGAGTGAGCAACTGCGTTTTTTTTTACCGACAATCCAGCAGTGATGTGATAATTCTACTGAGACTGGCTTAGTTTCCAAGAGCTTAGAATCAAAATCCTTCTTAAGCCATCTTTAAACGTACAACCCCTGAAAGGCTCATTAAGCATACTCACCACTATGTGACCAACACACATTAATAATAGAAAAAGGTATTATTTACTTTTGTGTTTAATCAAATTGCTTATTGTTTTATATTTGAAATTCATATTTATTAGATGATATTTAGAGGAAATCTACAGAGTAAATCAATGGAAGAGGTTAATGTTAGGGGTTTGAGGGGGGGGGGTGATAAATAATGGTTAATAAAAACAGAGAAACAGAATGCAAGGAGGAAGATTTTTAGAGAAGGAAAGAAGAGGAAATAAGGTTTTAACAGAACAGGATTAAGGGTAAAAATAAGACTATTGAATACATCATGAAAAAGATGGTTGGTTGTATTCTGGTTAGAAGGTCAAAAATTATTTAATTACATGTAAGTGAGAGGAAGATTGATCCTCAGAAAACACATCTTTAACAGTTGCATCGGTTTCTTTAAGTACTATCTAATGGTGAATCATCGATTTGTGCACAAACCTGTAACAGTCATAACTCATCGTTATGAACAAATGGCATTTCGTGGAGCAATCATAATTATCCATAATTACCTGATCCATTTTGTGTTCGAGCTCTTCCATGAGTCTTGACTCTATATACAACCCCCCCCCCCCCCAAACATGAAGTGATTAAAAGCCTGGCCTGTATTGCTCATGACAATGACCCAATAGCTGTCACACTCAACATTCTACCAATAAGCATTCTACAAAGGAAATTAATGTGTCCTCAGCTTCTTGCTGGGAAGACAAATGGAAGTGGTGAAAATTTGCTCCGTAAGTTATTCATTCGAGGGATGGGATTCATATTTTACTGGAATCAAAATATAAAGGGACAATTCTTTTCAAATCTCTTACATTTACAGGAAAATGTTAACCGATGGGAAGTTATTCAATAAATTATCATGGAGCTTACCTGAACACATATCTTCCAGAAATACAAGATGAGTAGTACAAGACTGCCAAGAAGCAATGCCTTCAATATCGAACCTGAATCTTCGATCGAAAAGGGTAGGTATTCTTCAAGCCAAGGAATTACCTTGAAAATAAAAACCCATTAAACTTCAGTCTTTCTCAGAACGAATTCCCAAAACAGAATAAACACAAAAACCATTTCTTTGATATTTAAATTAGATAACATGAACACCAACCAGGTGTGTTCAGTTATCAAGTTTCTTGTAGAGTGCCCGCTAAGTGGCTAAAGCATTCAAGCAAGCACAACATTTGAAACCATTGATAAGGACCGACTGGTTTGGCAAGCATAACTTGTAACTACGTGTTTGGTAACTGAACACACCCCTGGTTTTATTGCAATTTTAGGCCACAATGGTCGAACACCAAAATAATCCAACAACAGATATTAAGTACCTGTTTTGTGAAGGGCTGAGCAGACTGAACCATCAAGTCGAAGGTAGACACAAGGACCTTGTCGATTTCCATTATTGTAAGTTGTACAGTACTGAGATAATTTGCTTCCACAGTGTCTTGAGACTTCTGGTGTCCTTTAAGTAAGAAAATTAAAAAGTATATACAGGATATCACAACTGGGGATTTCTTCCTCTTGTTTTTTTTTTCTCTTTTTCTTTTTTTCTTTACAAGAGTAAGGCTCATGGAAGAGCAAAATTACCATTGCTTAGACATATTGAGCAAAATATATGATCAATATCTATAAGTAAGAGGAATTTGCGAAATGTTTTTCAGAAAATAAATTTCCCATTTCGTCATATAACTTTTCCATCACAGACCTCTAATTCAAAATATCCCGCACTTAAATTATCCGCAACATTTAGAAAATTAAATTACTGGTACACATAAACTAAGAAAGATTATACAGTATGTTCAACTCGATGCCCTTCATATCAGAACAAAGCCGTTGTCGTGAAACGTGTACCAGTGAACCACCTGGTCAATTTGTTTTGAGTGCAGAAGCTGTTTCCCAAATAGGAACCACACTCGATGATAGCAACCGGTGTAACCTGGTGTCAAAGAACATCCAAGAAGACGACACCACTTGCTCCCCCAGAGAACAGGTAGGAATTTGTCATTTGTTCAGTGTCGACGATAACTCGCCTAGTCTTCATGCAAGACACCGACACCGAGGAATCTGTAACGTCCACCATATGAAGGGACGAGATGTCCACTTTAACGTCTTTCCAAAGGATGGCACAAACATTGATGCCTCTCCCTGCATGCGAAACACCAGGATGACAGTTTATAGCTGGGTCGAGATTCAAACGTGGGTGTGATGGTTTAGATATGCCTGTGGGCTTTCCTGCCAGCTCAGAAAGCTGGAGATATATTATTTGCAAATGGAAAATTTCAATTGATTCACTATTACAGTAAAGGTTGTGCTCAATCTTGCAGAGACCAAAAGTTAAATGACAATATCGTAATATCAACAATAATGAACGTGTATTTACTCTTCGAGGCCATGGTATTTCTTAGAAGCCATCCATTTATTATGTATGCATGAGCAGGAAGTGGGGGTGGGGGCGAGTGGGGAAAGGGAAAGTTTGCATATATACAAATTATGATTGGCAGTGCCTCTTAACATTGTTTTGTCGTGGTCTTTTCGAAATTTCTCGATAATTTAAAGAGCTTATTTGGGTGAAATATTCATTTTGGAAATCAAGTTTTATATATGCTCTTTTAGCATTGTATTTTAATTAACTACAGTACATATTGTTGCGGTTATGGAAAAGACCCAGGGGTGACGGACTCAACATATGAGGGATCCTTAGCCTCCCCCCCCACGTAGCGGAAGACAGGCTTTTGCAATCACATCTGTGTGTATGTCTTTCTGTGTGTCTATCTGTGCCATAACTTATTTATTTATTTATTTATTTATAATTTCCCTCCTCCAAATCCTGGTGGCGTCTAGTTAAATCTGTTTCTGGTGTATGTTCCCACTCCATTCCCTCCCTTACCTCAAATAGCCGCACTGCTGACACCACAAGTGAAAAGCCTGAATGCTGAAATTGTGTGTTTGCATCTAAATATTGTGTCCGAAAACCCATTTCTTTCTGTACCCACCTTACCCAGTCACACCAAGCTGTTCCCGTAATTTGTGTCCGTTTCTTCTGACAAGGTGGGGAGATTGCTGTCAAACCTCGAGTCAGATTCTGCAACCGGTCCAGACGGCATCAGCCCACGCGTCCTAAAAACCAGCTCCTCTGATCTTGCTTACCCTCTCTCTGTTCTATTCACCCTCTCATTTGCTCAAGGTCATCTGTATCTGCTTGGAAATCAGCAAACATTACTGATCTGCATAAAAATGGTGAAAAAACGGATCTCTGCAACGACAGACCATTCAGCCTTCTCCCAATCATCAGCAAAGTAATGGAATCCGTCTTCGCTTCAGACATTAAATCCTTCCTCTTCTCCAATGGCTTGATTTCCAATCGTCGATCTGGATTGAGACTAGGTCATTCTACCCTGGAAATGTTGCTTCTGCTCCCCCAACAATCGATGGAGGTCCTCAATGCCAGACATGAAATCAGAGCCATCTCCCAAGACATATCACATGGTTTTGACATGGTCTGGCACCCTGCGCTGGCTCACCCAACTGTATTCCTATGGTATCCAAGGCCATCTCCAGTCATGGCTCACAGACTTCCTCTCCTGTCGCAGTCAACGTGTGGCCCTAAATGAAATTCTTTCATCCCCTCTTCCTGTACAGGCTGCAGTTCCTCAAGGCAGCGTTCTGGGCTCTGGTCTTTTTATAGTTTTAATCAATGATCTCTCCGACTCTCTGGAAAATCCTCTTTATCTCTTTAATGATGACTCCACCCTCTGCCGTAGCATCTGTCATCCCTCAGACCGGCAAGCAGCAGCTTCTTCGCTCACTGCAGATCTGGGTAAAATCACAAACTGGTCCAACACGTGGAAAATGTCTTTCAATCCGGACAAATCTCACACTCTCACTTTGTCTCTCCAAAATAACTGTTTTTGAACCACCCCCCCCCATCTACTTTCTCAACAATCCTCTGGAAGAAGTCCTTTCATTCAAGCTTCTGGGTCTCACTATCTGCCATGATCTTTCTTTGGAAAGCCACATTTCCAACCTGGCCTCCAAAGCCAGTCGCTGACTGGAAATCCACCGTCATGCAAAGTCCTTCCTCGGCCCATCTGAGATCCTGATCACATACAAAGCTTCCGTCTACAGCCTGACGGAGTTCTGCTCTCCACTTTGGGCTGGTGCTCCTGCCTCCCACCTTTTTCAGCTTCACGCTGTGGAAACCAATGCATTTAGGATCATTGGTATCTCCTGTGGTGAGGCTGAGTCTTTGGGCCTCTCACTCTGTCACTACAGGCATGTCGGTGGTCTTTCTGTCTTCTACCATCTCCTCTCTGCTCCTGCCCCCTTGCTCTGTCTGCGATATCCCCCCTATATTTCCGCAGGGTGCTCAAGGTCCACCAGCAACCCCCTTCTGCTAAAACTACCAAAATCACGAATCACTGCTCACCTTCACTCTTTCATTCCTCTTTTTTCACACCTTTGGAATAAACTCCCACACTCTCTTCAATCCCATTTTTCCCTCCAGGCCTTCAAAACAACTGTTCACCACCACCTCTTATCTTCGCCCATCCAAAACCTCCATCTTTTCGACCCCCGTTAATCCAACCCAGACCCACCTCCTTCAAATTCTCTGCTTTCCTTCCTGAAAGTCCCTGTAGTGTCCATCTTGTATACCCCATGTTCCCCACGTTATCCCTCTCCCTTCGACAGATCTCCAAACAACTCTGTTCCCCACTGTTTTGTCCTTCCCCCTCCCGCCCCTCTTGTCTCCTGCCCCCCCCTTGTTGTGTGTTGTGTGTTAGCTCTCATAAAAGCCTCGACAATGTATGCAAAAAAAAAAAGACAATTTTAAAATTTGGTCAAAAGGTCAGCGTCACATAAAATCCTCAATTTTCATCCAATTTACTTGAAGTTTTAAGAACTTGCATATTGAGTCACTCAATTGGTTCACCAATTAAAAGATAGAAGCTGATTGGTTTTTGGGGTTTAAAATTTCAAACGTAAAGGTTGCATAAAATCATCAATTTTCCATCTGATTGACGAGATTTGAACAGGTTTTGAATATTGTGTCACTGAGGCCGACTGCAATTGAGGTCAAAAGGAGAAGGTCACCTAAAATCATCCATTTTTTGTGTCATTACCTCCACCACCGAAGGTGAATGGAGGTTATGTTTTCACCCGTCTGTCTGTCCGTTTGATTGTCTGTTTGTGAACCGGTTATCTCAAAAAGTTTTTGATGTGACAGGGGGTATGTGACACAGACGAAGTACTTATATATTGGTGAAGATTCGGATCCGGATCCGGCTACTAGAATTTTCAAAGTGATTCTACTCCATTGAGGGATTGAGAGATCGGGCTACGAGGCAACTAGAATTTTTAAAGTAATTCTTCACCATTTGGTGACAGGCCAAAAACGACATATATAGCAGGATATCTGAAAAAGTTGTAATGGATTCAGACGAAACTTGGTGGGCAGGTTTCTTTTGTAATAAGGAATAACTGATTCGATTTTAGTGAAGATCCGAATCCGGACCCGGATCAGAGAATTTTTAAAGTGATTCTTCACCGTTGAGTGATCGGGCTAAAACGATATATAGCACGATATCTAAAAAAAAAATTACGGACAGATTCGGATGAAACTTGGTGGATGAGTTGCTTAGGTGACAAGAACAAGTCGATTAAATTTTAGTTCAGGTCCGAATCCAGATCCAGCCTATCAGTGGGATACAAAACTAAACTAATCAGATTGGCAGAGGTATGCACTCTACCAAGTGCCCTTCTCGCTACCCTCCGCCACTGAAGGTGAAGGAGGTTGCATTTTCACAAATCTCTGTCTGTTTGTTTGTTACTGTCAAAATCTAAGATTTTTCAAGTATATTGGTCAGTCGATTTTGTTATTCTGTCTGTTTGTCTGTTTGTTTATCACCTACAGGTCACAATAATTTTAAACAGATCTTCAGGAAACTGCACCACATGGTAGAGTTTGTCGTAAGGAAGAAGCCTATTGTTTTTGAGGTCAGAAGGTAAACTTCGGCCAAAGGTCAACAACTTTGGTGGTATTTCTGAAATCTTCAATTTTCATCAGATTGACTTGAACTTTGAAGAGGATTTATACTTCAGGTCACTGAATTTAACGAACCAATTATTTTTGAGTTCAACAAAGGCCAAAAGGTCAATATAGGCCGAATTTCTAAAAATGTTAATTTTCATCTGATTGACTTGAAATTTGAAGAGGATTTGCATCTTTAATCATTGAATTCAAATTCCAATTATGTTTGTGGTCAAATTTGTTTCATGGATTTTGCAAGTATCGTGCTCTGCATGAAGTCTTCTTCTTCTTGTCTGTTTGTCTGTGTGCAGAATATCTGTAAAAGTTGTGGACGGATCTGGATGAAATTTGGTGGGCAAGTTGGTGTGTGACACGGACAAACTGATTCGATTTTGGTGAATATTCGGATCCGGATCCGATTACTATAATTTTTAAGTGATTCTTCACCATTTAGAGATAGGGCTCAAAAACGATGCATAACACAATGTCTCAAAAATGTATTGGGCCAGATATTTTCTCGTGGATCAGGCGTTACAGGGTGTGGATATGCACTCTACCGAATGCCCTTCTAGTTTTTTAAGTGATTCTTCACCATTGAGAGATAGCGATAAACTAATATATAGCACGATATTTCAAAAGGTTGTGGACGGATTCGGAAGAAACTTGGTGGACAGGTTGGGTGTGTGACCACGACGAATTGATTCGATTTTGGTGAAGATCAAAATCCGGATCTGGATACGAGAATTATTGAATTTTCAAAGTGATTCTTCACCATTGAGAGATAGGGACAGAAACGATATATACCATGATATTTCAAAAATGTATTGGGCCCGATATTTTCTTGTGGATCAGGTATTACGTGGTGGAGGTTTGCGCTCACCCGAGTGCTCTTCTAGTTAACCTCCGCCATCGAAGATGGACGGAGGTTACTGTTTTCACCCCTGCCTGTTTGCTTGTTTGCTTGTTTGTTTGTTTGTGAACAGTATTACGGAAAAACTCCTGGACGGATTTCAACGAAGCTTGGTGGGGGGATTAGGTATGGTCCAATGATCATGCCCTTAGATTTTGGACTTGGTCCAAAGTCTAATATGGCCGCTATGGCGGCCATTTTGAAAAAATATTTGAATTTTTGTTTTTGCATTTCTACATGTTTTAAGTGATTTCCAACCAAAAATAAATAAATTTGTTAGAGAATAAAAAAACAAAATTTTGCAAGTTTTTTTTCAAAAAAAATTCGATTTTATTTGAAAAATATTTGAATTTTTGTTTTTGCATTTCTACATTTCAATCCTTTTCCCCATTCTTCCTAAACCTCTCCTCCCTTGCACCTTCCCACAATACAAACCATGTCGACAATGCAGCATGTCTTACATACACACATTATGTTACAAAACACTTTCAAAACCATTTACAAGGCAATCTCAACGCTGATTGCATTACACAATGCACCAATGCAACACCATCGGGACCGACTCTCCGAAAAACTATGGGGGAAGCCGTATATGAGCGCGAGGTGCATGACCGACCCTCCAAAAAGCAATGGGATGCGCACACCAATGGGGAAGCAACATGCAGGGATCAAAGAGTGTTTCAGCGACCCTTGCTCTCCAAATCCCCGCCTCACCCAAGGCTATTAAAAGCCGGAGCGCACCTAAGATCGTTGGCTGATTTCCACCCAGAGGGACTAATAAGAGAAGAGCCTGCCTGCCTGCTTGACTGCCTGTCTCTGCCTGTTTGGTCCAAAAGATGAAGCGAACATCTTACGCTGGAGGGAGGCTCCGAGAACCATAAGTGACACGAGTTACCTGGAAAACAGCAGCCCACATTCTGACTTGCACAACTTTTCCTTTCTGTTTCTTACTTCTAATTTGCCTACGTGAGAAGCACAAAAGAGGGCGATATGAAAGAGCTAACAGCGATTACCCTCTTGATCCGTCTTTGTGAGGGACTGACATGCATATCACATCTTTCCTCTGGAGCTTACGCTGTATACGCCACACCTCCACTGACATAACACACACACACACACACACACACACACACACACACACACACACACACACACACACACACACCAACCTCATTCCCTTCTTTCGTCCCCCTCCATTCCCTCAACTTTGAGACCAATGTGAGCCCACTGGGTTGCACACGGTGAGCAGAGGCCGACGCCATGCCTCAAACTTTCTTTCTCTCTATCTCTCGCTTTCGCTCTAATTTCCCTGGAGTGATTGTGGCATGCTTGTCTTGTGTGTAGAAAAGATAAGAATGTGTAAGGGCTTCTTCAGAGCATAAGTGGTTCTTCAGAGCAGATGCTTTCTCTGTGACACTGCATCGCTTGTGAATATTGCTTGTAAATATGTGTCTTTAATTTCTATAAACTGTTTCCAACCTGCTCAATCGTCTGTTTCCCCCCATTGGTTAGACATAGCATACATAACAAATAGATGGGAAGTTGTACCCCAGTAATGCACTGCGCTCGATAGCCGATGTCCCAGCTACGGTTTTGCATGGTAATAAGTCGACAGGGTGGGAAGTTGAGAGGGCAGTTCCCCATCTGGGAGGGGCTAAATCATCGGGCAGGTAACGCGAGCCTTGGCCCGGGAACTCTTCCAGATTTAGCCTCCTCAGACATAGCAAGCCGCCATGTCGCACAGTAATTTGTGGCTTGTTGGCTTCGGGGTCGGGGGTTAAGCAGTGGGTCCGAGCCACCCCCTCGTGAACACCCCACATTTCGCCAAGCCCGTAACAATATGTGTGAAGGTGACTTTCAGAAATATTAACTTGCATTTGTCCACCTCCTAATCGCCAACTTCCATAAACCTCAAGCCATATGTATATAGAGAGAGTGCAACAAACTCCCACACAATTTTCAAGATCACGTGATGTGTTGACGCCATTTTGTGTCCACATCAGGGCAGAAACCACAGAATTTTAAAGAAAAAAAAAACAACTATTTCGATTCAACATGATGAAATGACACCTTGTTGTGCCTAGGGGTGTACCAATAGCTCAGAAACAAAATCTCAATGTCCATGCTTCCCACAAATACTACAAGAAAGATAATTTGGGGAGCTAAAGTCAATCGACTGAACTGACAAGCATTGTCATCTTCGCGTCTGTGCAAGATGTAAATTTAGTAGTTTATTGTTGTACACATTCACTCGATGCTAATGTGTATGTATTTCCAGTTTATCACAGTATTAATTGATTGGTCAAAAGCCGAGTATCAATCGCTACATTTGAAGGAAAGTGTTTTCAGTCGGCTAGGCCTAGCCTCTAAACTAGGCCGACCCCAAGTGTGTGTGATCATCAAGGTTGATGCATGGGCTACTCAACATTTCCTAGGTTTATGTCAAATATTTCACAGATAGAATAATTATGATAATAACGACAAAGCAAATGTATTTGCTTTTTTTTGTATTTTCAGCATCAGCACCATTGATAAGATCGAAAACTAAAATAAAATACAAAGCAGTGCCCATGAAATGTAACAATGATTTGTGAGCAGGAAAACAAAAATATGTTCCACAGTACTGAAGTCTATGGAAGTGAAAATGAATTATGTAAACATTTTTTTGAACTTCCATTTATAATCACTGGCACACATTTCCAATGATTAGTGGCAAGCAAAGTATGACTTCACCCAATGCTTTGCAAAAATAAAAAATAAAAAAACGTTTCCTGTAATGATTGCAGTTTAAAAATATTTTTTTCACTCAATTATGCCATCTTCGTTCGTATGCAGCACAAGGCTGTGGGGTAGCCTCATTGGCTGAGGGTGCGGCTGTGCTGCTGATGCATTGCCTTCTGATGGTTAGGGCAGGAGTTTGGAATTCGGCCAGGGTGCTGGCGGTAGCTCGCCTACTCCTCGCGAAGGACACCTTGGGATCTTTAGCCTCCACCAACTAATGCCAGCTGATGGGACACCAGTTTAACGTCCATCCGAGGGATGGCACACACATTGATGAATCTCTATAACTGTGAAAAATTATGAAATACAGATACAGGATTGACCTCACTTGTTTTAGTTCATTAAAATAGGATAAAAAAGTGTGTTTCAGAGACTGCAGTCTCGGCAGAATTGTCATTAGGGTCTTGCACTAGTCTTCACAAGGTCTTTGCATAACGTCAAAGCAAATCTAAATTTATCTTTTTTAAAATAATAAACAAATATATATTTTTTTAACTTAAAATTGCAGTAAAATTTTAATGCAAGTCAGTTTGAAAAAACAGAGAGCTGACCAAAATAAGAATCGGAGGAGTAATGCAGTCCCAACAATATACCCCTCATCGCTTGATTCCTAAGCACCGAAAGTCTCCATTGAAGAGAACTGTAGCTGCTGAAGATGAGATGTTTAGTTATTTCACTACTGATCATTGCTACTACTGTCATTGCTACTATTTCATTTCAATATTTTATTTTATTGTACTTGAAAGCATCTCAGAAAATATAGGACAGAAAAAAAAAGAGTTCATTTAAAGCTTTGTTAGTTTTATGCAGATAAGTAAGAGATCTAATTTGTTACTCATCTACAAATACAATTGTAAAAGTATGAACACATTCTCCTCATTGGGTCAGAATATAAATACACACACACACACACACACACACACACACACACACACACACACACACACACACACACACACACACACACACACACACACACACTGTCACACACATATGGTACAAAAAATGGCTTCTAATTCTTCATTGCTGCAACTCTCTTTTTACTGCTCTGATCCATCCTCCACTGCCAATTATCCTCCACTGCCACTCTGATCCATCCCCCCCCCTTTAGCTCCACCCTGAGTCATAGCATTATCTGTGTAAAATGTTGATAGTCATCTCTGCATGGGAGTCAGTCAAACTATAGTTGGGAAGGGGAGGGGTTCAGGGATTAAGCTTGCATCACAAAGCACGTTTCTCACATTATATTTGAACCCTCCGTTTGGAAAAGCAAAGGATTACATCAAAACATGATTTTGTATTGAAAATTCATGTAGGTCAATGTTTTGGGGCTATTAAGAGAGGGTGAGTGGGTAGCATGAAGTTGGGGGAGGAGGGGTAGGTTATGGGAAGAAATTAATGATAAAACTTTGTCTGTGCATTTATCCGATATTCCATGGTATGTAATAAAGTTGTTGCTATTTATTACAATATGAGGTTATTATTAAATTATGGATTCATCAAGAGTAGTTTACGTTTCTTTATTTGTATTTTCTTTTCTGTTCTTGGAAAAAAATCCTTATGTTTAACCTAATTATTTTAACAATTGCGGAGGATGCTCTGACAGTGGAGGCAGTTCTACTTTGGAGGTGGGGAAGGGGGGGTTGAGGAGTTTGCAGGGGATCTTGTCCCACAACAAATCTGGGGTATTATGCTGCATACAGGAGGGAAGAGAAGTTCTAAAATCCCATCAGATTTGCGAACGTAATAAACAGATGGCTGTTTTTAATGCGTCATTGTTGTGCAATATAAAAATACACAAACGACCAATATGTAAAGCAGTACAAGTAGTGTTGAAAAAATGGAAATATATATTAAAGCAAAATAAGAAAAAGTGAATTAGAGAGGACAAAAAAAAAGTAAATAGAGCCAATTTACCATTAGAAAGATAATCAAATGACGTTTGTGTGACTTGTTCACAGGTCGCACGTCCTTCGCATGGTGCGCTCATGGCAATCCGTGTTTGGCTATCCAATTTCAGTTGAAGCAAACGCCAACGGACCACCTGCATGATGTTCTGAATATCATTCAGCAAGTCCATATCATCGACATCCAACAGTGATCCACCTTCTCTGTCTAAAGCATCTCGTAGGCTTTCTAAAAGGACCTCCTCAAAGTTATCTACCACCTCGAGAGAAAAAGGTCCTTTTTCAAGTCGTTTTAAATGGAAGGAGATTTTTTCCATTTCACTTTGATCGAGCAGAAGCAGAAGCCGTTCAACGCCAGCATCTGATACATATGATCGCAAAACTCCAAATCTTTCTGCGTCTTCTATATGTTCTACATTGGTTTCAGGGTGAATCAGAGATAGTTCAAAATATTCTTCTTCCATCTCTAAAATATTATTTTTGAGAGCATCATTAATCGTTTTTGAGTCTTCATAATATGTTGTTGCTTCTCTTTCAATCATATTCACATCAGACTCAGTGGAGCTTTGTTCCAGATGTCCTGTTGAACCTTCCATTGTAGTATCGGTAACAATGGATGTTTCTTTCACTGAATTTTTAGCTAAAGTAATTTCAGTTCCATGTTCCTCCATCAGAGGTGAAATTATGTTAACTATGGCTGTACTCTTTCTTTCTGGAACATCTTTGGGATTTTCTCTTACTCCATTTTCATTATTGGTTTCTTGTTCATCAATTGTCTTTTTCATAATGTGAGCAATTTTTGTCTTTTCTTCTGTCAAACCAATTTTTGTTTTTAAACTTGCAATAGAATAATCAGTTCTTTTGGATGAATCATCTGTTGGCAAAAAGTGTTTTTTGTGAATATCTCTTTCCTCTCTTGCTTCTAGACCATTGGGTGGATGCTGTGAATGATCTACAACCAAGTTGTCTGTCTCCAACCTATTTCTGTGTTTTGGAAAATCTGCTAAAAGTGTATTAACTATTCTAATCACTTTGATAAAGTTTTTCTTTTTGCAGCTTTCTATTTCACCAACTTTACTTTCAATATGATCGCTGTCTGTTTCATCATGACCATCACCAGCACCATTACTGTCTGTTCCATTATAACCACCACAACCATCATGTTCAATTTCACTGTAAGTACCATCTCTTTTGTTGTGACCATAATCATTTTCCCCAATTTGTCGATCAGTTTCCTCAAAATCAATACGTCCACCTGTAGTTTCTCCATGTTCATGTTCACTTTGACTGCACTCATATTCACCACCACTTTTATTGTAATCACCATCAGTTTCACTGTGATTACCCTCAGTATCACCATCACCTTCACCACTGGTTTCACGATGATTACCCTCAATTTCATCATGACCATTGGTTTCACCATGACAATCAGTTTCACCATGATCATGAACAGTTTTATCCTGTCCATTAACAGTTTTACCATGATCGTCATCAGCTTTACTGTGACTAACATCAGTTAACGCAACACCTTCAGTCCGACTGTGATCATCCTCAGTTTCACCATAACTACTCCAGGTTTCACTACTTTCAGCATGACTAGGAGTTGTACCTTGACCATCCTCAGCAATATCTTGACCATTAGTCTTTCCATGACCATAATAAGTTTCACTATGTCCATGAGTTACACCATGATTCTTCTCAGCCTCACTATGACTGTCATCAGTTTCTTCAAGACCATTAGTCTCACCATGATCATCCTGATTTTCAACATGATCTTTCTCAGTCTCACCATACGTTTTATAATGAACACCAGTTTCACCGTCAATTTCAGCAGGACCAATGTCATTATCATCATGACTGTCCTCCATTTCACCATGAGTTTCAGCAATATTTGTCATAGTTTCAACAAGACGATGAGTTGCTTCACCACCACCAGTTATACCATGGTTATCTACAATTTTACCATGACCACCACCAGTTTCACCATCAGTTTTAGCATGATCACCAGTTTCACCAACACCACCAGCATCTTCTGTAAGAAGCATTGCTGACATTTTGGCAGCAGATTTTTGGAAAGGTGAGTCTGCTTCCTTCTCCAATGAAAGGTGAGGTTTCATCTCTCTATAATCACCAATTCGTTGTGAGTGATGATTTGTCTTTTCAACTCCAAACCTCTCTTTTGCATCACTCCAAATCCTACTCAAGGATGAGCCAAGCCAACTTATTTGCAATTGATCCATTTCTTTCACTGCATCTGCAGCTTGTATTTTAGTGCTCATGACATCGTGTTGTGCTTGCAATTCATCTACTACATCTTGCTCTAGGGGTGGCTCTAGAGCTTGGTCATATTTTTCATACTTGCTATCAGCTTGGTCAACCACCCAGCCATTGACCTTGTTCATAAGAGTTTCTTCCTTTGAAACGTGATTTTCAGTTTCACTGCTTTGAACATGGATAATTTGCATTTCTTCAACTGTTTTCTCACTTTCTTTATGGTTCGGCCAACGAAAAGTATCAATGAGGATTCTTGCATTCAAATAATTGCTCCATTTATTCGACTCGGAGATGATAGGATCTGTTTTGTGGCTGCCTTGTCCATTGCTGTTTGATGCAAAATCAACGTTTGACTTCACATCAGAATGTTCAGAAAGCACATGACTTTCATCTCCTTGCTGCTGCACAACTTCCACAACATGTTCTTCAGCATTCTTAATTTTATCTTGATACGATAACCAACCAAATCCTCCCAGTAGGCTTTGAGGACTTGTAAGGAGTCCTTCAACAATTCCTGCTTTTCTCACTTGATCTTGCAATTCAATCGTTTTGGTGGACTCGTCGCTTTCATCCAGATCATTGGGCTCAACTACAGAAGTTGCAGTTCGAGAATGTTGCACTCTCTTCTTCTTTATGCCATCTTCAGCAAGAACACAAATAAAATCCTTTTCCTGTGGATAAAAATGTGTACAATTACAAAATAATCTGAATGCATGCAAAGTTATGAGGTCCATTTTGTATGATGCATTTGAACTCACTTCTGTAGGAAGTTCAACTTCCATTTTTGTGAAACACTTGCTGGTATCAATGATTTTTTTGGGAAAATAACCAAACTGTTTCCCAACCTACACAAAACATACAAAATCAAGTTGAGGATTCTAAATTATGAAAGAAAAAGTCAAATACTGTAGATAGTTAAAACTATTAGAGGAATATTAATTACAAGGGATGAGTGATATTCCGGTTAAAATAAAGAGTCAAATGATGTTACACCACTCACACTGCCTGCCCACAGGGAGTCATTCCGTCCAACCAACTTGTGGTACACATGAACCACTGAACCAACCTTCAGAGTGATGTACAAGCAATTCTGTGCTGTAAACTGCTGTAGTGCTTTTGCTTGGCACATTATCGCTGTAAAACAGGTGTATCATGAAGGCCCATTTATTAATTGCATACACAAAATGGTGGAATTTACGACCTCTTCCTCAACCCCTTCCTCCCTCCCTCCCCAACCCCCACTCTCCCATCCTTACTAATACAAAGTACACTTTGGAAATTACTCTCCACACTTTAGTATCACAACTGTCAAAGCATCCTCTGTTTTTTTATGTTTTAAGCAGTGGCAAACCCCATACATTGCAGTATTTAAACCTCTGCATGAACAAATTATGGAACATTCTCAAGTTTGCCATTCCAGAAAAAGCATTACATTATATTATGAATATCTAAGTTATAATTTTGGGAACATATAAAAACATTATATAACTATCATGACATTCGGTAGAGAGCATACTTCTGCCATGTTGAACAGTTTATGTTTTGCATCCCAATCTGAATCAAAATCTAATCAACTTGCTCTTGTCACCTACCCAACTCATTCACCAAGTTTTGTCTTAATCCGTCTACAACTTTTTGAAATATCGTACTATGTATTGGTTTGGCTCCATCTCTCAATCATGAAGCATTACGTAATTTTTTTTGTAATATAAAATGCTCTGATTTGGATCCGGATCTTCACCAAAATTGAATCAATTCATCCTTGTCGCACACCCAAGTTTTGTCAGAATCCATAAATAACTGTTATATATTGCGATATTGTGCTATATATTGTGTTTAGCCCGATATCACTCAATGGTGAAGAATTCTTTTTAAAAAATTATCTGAGCTGGATCCAGATCTTCACTAAATTCGAATCAATTTTTCCTTGGTAGACCCCCAACCTGTACACCAAATTTTTGACCCAATCCATCCATAACCTTTTGAGAAATCCAGTTCACAGATAAACAGACAGGGGTGAAAACATAACCTCCATCCACTTTTGGTGATGGAGGTAAATACAAAAAAGGATATAGTCACATCACAGGATACATACCAGAGGGGGGCAGTGAAGAATACAAGCACATCACTACACTATATATTTATCATGTGATAACTTAGCAGTGAGTCGGGTCCAAAGATACACAAAAGTTTGCATGTGTCAAAATGGCAACGGCCAGTAGTGTCATAGATAATGGCATTACTTGGCAGTTTGTGAAGCTAAGGAAAAAGTTCCGTTTCACCGACAGGTTTAGACCCAACTGACGTCAAAGTGAGCAAATGAATGAGCATACAAGCCAAACACAAATCATTCAGGCAAGTAGCAATTTCTGCCATTTCAGAGAGACAAAGCACAAAAGGTCAACGAAACAGATTGCAGGAGGGAAGGGGAGGGAGGAAGGGGGTGGATGGGGCAAGGAAGGAAAGGCTGGAGCAAAGAGAGAGGGGGAAGGGGGGTAAAGGGTGGAGGAGGAAATGGACAAAGGTGAAGGGAGATAGGGATGGAAGGGGTAATGGTAGAGGAAGGAGGGAAGGAGGGGGATGTAATTGTGTTGTAAGGAAGGATGAAGGGGAACAGGAAGAAGAAGGGGTTAGAGAAGGGGATGTCCTTCTTTCTCAATGCAAGAAACTCCATTATGAATGGGAGTTGAGTGATATTTTAATGTGTAGAAATTTCAACAGAGGATGATTCATTATTTGACTGATATCACATGTCAGACATTCAAGAGATCTATGTGCAGCCAGTCCCATTACGTCTTTTTATATTCATCTAAGGCTCATAAGGGAGACAGCTTTACATAAATCATATGCTGGACAAAGACATTCGTAAAAGCCAATGTACTTTCGTGTGAATTACAAGGACATTAGTAAACAATTCATGAACAATACATATATATATATGATATATGTATATATATATATATATATATATATATATATATATATATATATATATATATATATATATATATATATATATATATATATATGGGATTTGAACCTGGGTTGGAAGGATCATGAGCCATGGGTTGAGAAAGGAAGGCTAAGCAAGCCAACCCAGCAGGACTGAATACATTATCACATGACCAGGGGTGAAATGAGATGGTGGTGCACCATTTGCTTGAAGTGCTGGATGGAAGGATGTGATTGAACCATCTCCTACACAAGGCAGTTCCACAAATGTGAGAAAAATCCTGCTTGTCCGGTCCCTGCTCAACTACGTCAGTGTTCTTCTGTGTGTGCTTCCCCTTTTTTAACCCTCCGGTCCACCGATATAAGATGTCTGCACTCCAACTTCAAACCAAGGCCTTCATCATCACTGGAATCTCCCGCGATGAAGTTGAGTCTATGAGCCTATCACATTGTCATCACAGACAGGTCGGTTGTCTCCATGTCTACCTATGGTCTTGCCCCCTTTGCCCCCAACGTGCATTGTCACCCCATGCCGAGGTATTTGAATGGAACAAGCGATCCTCCAGCAACACCCTTTTCGTGAAACTACCAAAATCCAGAACCACTACATGCTCACCTGCACTCATTCTCTCCTCTTTCTTTCCTGCCTGTGGAATTAACTTCCACATTTTCTTCAATCTCATTCTTCCCTCCAGGTCTTCAAGACAACTGTTCCCCACCATCTCAGATCACTGCCGTCCAAAACCATGATCTGTTCGACACGTGATAAAGCCACACCCCACAGTCCTTCCCCAGTTTTGTTTCTGTATCCATATTATCCCCCCTCTGCATTCTTCCGTACCCCTCATCCTTACCCCCATAATCTCTTGTAGTCGGTCTCCATTTATCTTGTGCCTCAGTCATGCTGTTGGCATTTCCCCCCTTCTCTTTTTGCCGTTCCATTTGTTATGTTGCCTCCTGATCCATTCTGTGTTCTAGCTCTTCCACAAGCCTTGACTTTCTATGCAAAAAAAGAAAAGAAAAAAGAAACAGTTGCGCGTGTCCATTTCGAAATTATTGGAAAATAATCAAATATTAATCAAAAGTTATCATTGTCTAATGATAAAAGGTGACAAAAATCCTCAGAGGACTAAAAATTTTCTTGGAATATTACAGTTCATTAACGTGGAATTTAAGTTTGCATTACAGTTTATACCAATATCAACAATGCGTGACGTCATTGACAATGTGATCCATTGTTGTCCATATATTAGGTATTACTGTCACTGCAAAGGGGTCGGTGGGTGGTTTGATCCGGCATTACATGAGGTGGGGGTTGTCTCAAAAAAACTTTGCACTCATGTTTTGTTTATTTTGGGGTTGGGCTTTGGCCCACCATTACGGAGTGTTGCAGGGGGTTGGGGCATGTGAGAGTGTTTATGTATAATTCCAGCAATCTCTGTGTGTCTGTCTGTCTGTAACCGCCGTTTCTCGACAACCACTGGTCCGATCTAATTGAAACTTGCCAGGTATATTGCTGGGGCCCTGTGGATATGCCTTTTCAAGGTTTGATATTAATCGGACAAGTGGTTCCCAAGTTATGGCCATTTATTTACCAAACCAATCATAGGACACGTTGCTTTGACATCACAATTGACGTCGCAAGTCTTCTTCTTCGTTTGATATTACGTCGCAATTGACGCTGGGGACCTGAGTATGTGCTTTTTCAAGGTTTGATGTCGTTTTTCTTCATCCTTTTCAGCTCTTTCCCAAGTGCCCATTTATTTACCAAACCAATGACAGGACACGATGCTATGACGTCACAATTGACGTCACAATTTTGTTTTTTATTATTATTATTGTTTGCACATACGGGCACGCACTAGTGACTAAAATTGCTGAATAATGTATGACGTAATATACACCCCTCCCCAATACGTTTGTACATTAAGTGGATGACACCTAGGATCATATAACACGATATAATGATTGTACATTTACGGAACAGCGTATAAAAGCCGAATGAAGTCCTCATCTTCGCTGGAAAATAGCACAATGAACAATTATTAGAAATGGACAACAAGCGGTTTGGAGTTTGTCCATGTGTTTTAAAACTTTAAAGGATTGCTAAGACAGCAGTGCTGCTGACCGATTGAATATTACGAGGTTGTTCAATCAGCCAGGTGATCTCCAAAACCACCATGATTGTGTTCAATCACCCTCCTGCGGTGAAAACCTTATTTAACCGGTGGAACAGTAGAAACAAGATTCATTACTAACTGAACACCATTTCCCTTGGATTGTCCAGCTGGGTTGTGTTCTATTACCAATCAGCTTGTAGAGCGCTTGCCAAGCGGCTTAAGCACTCAAGCAAACACTCCATCGAAACGGTTATAAAGAACGGCTGGCTTGGCAAGCGATAGCAAGCTGATTGGTCATGGAACACTACCGGTGATTTAGTTCTGCGTTCGTTGTTCAAATCAGACTGTTCACCGACTCGCAGCTCGCCCCCGGCCATGGCCGCCATGGCGGCACTCAGAGCCCCAACTCACTACTGCAGCTCGGCTCTGCGCAAAGCTTCATGTCTGACAGCAGTTCTTGTGGAGTGTCCGACATCTCTGCGGAGCTCATGGCGAGTCGGGCACAGGCCCAGTGGAGCACACACAAACACAGCAACATGATGGTTCAGAGGGAAATGGACAACAAAGCAAACTTTGCCCCGTTTCTGGAAGCTAATGTTTAACGAACAAGGTGGAGTCTCTGGTCACGACTCAACATACAGGAGTTTCATGGTGAAGGTAAATCAATGGAGCACGTCAAGATCGCTCTTTACACTTTCAAACCTTCGAATAGACTGTGTGTGTGTGTGTGTGTGTGTGTGTGTGTGTGTGTGTGTGTGTGTGTGTGTGTGTGTGTGTGTGTGTGTGTGTGTGTGTGTGTGTGTGTGTGTGTGTGTGTGTGTGTGTGTGTGTGTGTGTATATGTGTGTGCAATATGTGCAGTATGTGTATGTGTGTGTGTAGATGTGTGTGCAATATGTGCAGTATGTGTATATGTGTGTGTGCGTGTGTGCAATATGTTTGTATAATATGTGCGTGTGTGCAGTATGTGTATGTGTGTGCAGTATGTGTGTGTGCAGTATGTGTATATGTGCGTGTGTGTGCAGTATGTGTATATGTGCGCGTGTGTGCAGTATGTGTATGTGTGTGTGTGTGTGCAGTATGTGTATATGTGCGTGTGTGTGCATGTGTGTGTGTGCAGTGTGTGCGTGTCTGTATAGTATGTGTATATGTGCGTGTGTGCAGTATGTGTGTGCGTGTTTGTGTGTAGTATGTGCGTGTCTGTGTAGTATGTGTATATGTGCGTGTGTGTGCAGTATGTGTGTGTGTGTGTGCGTGTCTTTGTAGTATGTGTATATGTGCACGTGTGTGCAGTATGTGTATGTGTGTCTGTGCAGTATGTGTATATGTGCGTGTGTGCGCAGTATGTGCGTGTGTGTGCAGTATGTTTGTATGTAGTATGTGTATATGTGCATGTGTGTGTGCAGTGTGTGCGTGTCTGTATAGTATGTGTATATGTGCGTGTGTGCAGTATGTGTGTGCGTGTGTGTGTGTGTAGTATGTGCGTGTCTGTGTAGTATGTGTATATGTGCGTGTGTGTGCAGTATGTGCGTGTGTGCAGTGTGTGCGTGTCTGTGTAGTATGTGTATATGTGCGTGTGTGCAGTATGTGCGTGTCTGTGTAGTATGCGTATATGTGCGTGTGTGTGTGCAGTATGTGCGTGTCTGTGCAGTGTGTGCAGTATGTGCGTGTCTGTGTAGTATGTGTATATGTGCGTGTGTGCAGTATGTGCATGTCTGCGTAGTATGCGTGTGTGTGCAGTATGTGTGTGTGTTTGTGTGTGTGTGTGTGCGTGTGTGTGCGTGTCTGTGTAGTACGTGTATATGTGCGTGTGTGTGTGCAGTATGTGTATGTGTGCAGTGTGTGCATGTCTGTGTAGTATGTGCATGTGTGCAGTATGTGCGTGTCTGCAGTATGTTCGTGTCTGTATAGTGTGTGTGCAGTATGTGCGCGTCTGTGTACTATGCGTATATGTGCGTGTCTGTGTAGTATGTGCGAGTGTGTGCAGTATGTGTGTATATGTGTGTGCGGTGTGTGTGTGTGTGTGTGTGCGTGCGTGCGTGCGTAAGTGTGTGCGTGCGTGCGTGCGCACATCTGCGCTCGTGTGCGCAGTATATGCTTGTGTGTATGTGTCTGCGCAGTCTATGTTTTCTGTGTTTGTGTGCGTGCGTGCACACATCTGCGCTCGTGTGCGCAGTATATGTTTGTGTGTATGTGTCTGCGCAGTCTATGTTTTGTGTGTGTGTGTGTGTGTGTTTTGCAAATATGATTGTGTAACAATGTTACTATGTGCAGAGTAATCATTAATTAACCTGACATGTGGGTAACAATTACAATATATTACTACGTGCAGTGTGCAGTCATCTTGAGTGTACCAATTTACATTTGTGCAGACCAATGTAACATTATAAGCACATTTTTTATACGTGCTTGCTTAAACGCACCTCTTTACTATTATCAAGTTGTAGCATGTGAGCAACATTGTTTGCACCTCTTTTTTTTTTTTCTCTGCAACACCAAAGCTCAGGGAAGAGCACGGCAAAACAGAGGGAGGTTGCGGGGCAACCAGTGAGCACTACCAACAAGGGAATAAAAGAGAGAGAGAGAGAGAGAGAGAGAGAGAGAGAGAGAGAGAGAGAGAGAGAGAGAGAGAATAAGAGAGAGAGAGAATAAGAGAGAGAGAGAGAGAATAAGAGAGAGAGAGAGAGAGAATAAGAGAGAGAGAGAGAGAATAAGAGAGCGAGAGAGAGAATAAGAGAGCGAGAGAGAGAATAAGAGAGAGAGAGAGAGAGAGAGAGAGAGAGAGAGAGAGAGAGAGAGAGAGAGAGAGAGAGAGAGAGAGAGAGAGAGAGAGAGAGAGAGAGAGAGAGAGAGAGAGAGAGAGAGAGAGAGAGAGAGAGAGAGAGAGAGAGAGAGAGAGAGAGAGAGAGAGAGAGAGAGAGAGAGAGAGAGAGAGAGAGAGAGAGAGAGAGAGAGAGAGAGAGAGAGAGAGAGAGAGAGAGAGAGAGAGAGAGAGAGAGAGAGAGAGAGAGAGAGAGAGAGAGAGAGAGAGAGAGAGAGAGAATAAGAGAGAGAGAATAAGAGAGAGAGAAAGAGAGAAAGAGAGAATGAGAGAATGAGAGAATGAGAGAATGAGAGAATGAGAGAATGAGAGAATGAGAGAAAGAGAGAGAGAGAGAGAGAGAGAGAGAGAGAGAGAGAGAGAGAGAGAGAGAGAGAGAGAGAGAGAGAGAGAGAGAGAACGACGAGAGAGAGAACGACGAGAGAGAGAACGACGAGAGAGAGAACGACGAGAGAGAGAACGACGAGAGAGAGAACGACGAGAGAGAGAACGACGAGAGAGAACAAAACAACCACTGAAACCATCAAGTAAGAGGTTTGGTTATGAACGGTTAATGGTAGTCATAAATATCATGGCCACAGGTCAGGATGGAGGATGACACGAGGTGGTGATGCACTCCCTATTTGAAGCTCTGATGGAATGAGTGCAACATGACAGCCTCTGGAAGGTGGCTACATAAATAGGAGAATGGACGAGTAAACGAGTTGAGATGTGCAATCGGCTTGGATTTTGAAAGTTTAACAAGAAGAAGGTGTGGTGGAGTCTGCGGGCCTACGGGGAAGGGCATGGTGGTGTGGGAGTGGTCGGAGTGGTCATCGTATCTGCAAGGGATATAAGGTGTGCGCGCCGCCTGAGGCGTCGTAGGAATGCAGTAGTCGAACGCGGCTTGTGCGTGTGCATACGTAATAAAGGAGAGCCGCTGGGCAGAGTACGCCCGCGCTCGCGCTTGTGCAACACAGCCCAGCTCGACTGTTCCTCCGCTCGTGTCTGCCTGCTGAGCATCTTCCATTCAGTACATTACAGAAGGTTCTTGGAAGAACATGTGCATCCTGGAGATGCTGGGGAGGGTCAGAGAACAGAGAGCAGAGGGAGCAATATCCTGGAGTTAAAAAAAAAAATCCTGTACATAGTCTAGACTTGTTGAACAGCTAGTACACTGAATGGATCAGAACAAAACAGGCCAAAAGGAACAGCAGAGAGAGAGAGAGAGAGGGGGTGATAATGCCAACAGCAGAGCTGAAAACCAAGACAGAGGGAGGTGGACAAACAATGGGTGTGGGGAGGAATTGGGGGGGGGGGCAGGAGAGGATGCATGGTGTGGACAAGAAGGAGACAGAATTAAATTATCAGAAGAGAAAAACTAGAAATTTGGAAGGAGGGATTTGGGTGGGGATGAAAGAAAACAGAGACCACCGACGTGCCTGTGACGTGAAAGTAATGACCTTGTGCTTTCGCTTTGTTGTCGGAGATTCCAATAATGTTGAGAGTATTCGATTCCACAGAATCCAGGAGACAGATGTGATTCTGGCGTGCCAGCCCATAGGGGAGAGCAGTACTCCATTGAGCTACGGACAAGGTCCTTGTAAACCATGAGGCGTCGTGATTTTCCAAGGAAAGACTTGGATCGACAGAGCTTCCCAGTCTGTGGCTGGTACTTTGATTGATAAATTTTCAACCTGATCGAAATGTGCCACAGATCAACAGCAAAGCAATTGTGGATTAAAATTATATTACGATTTCTGAAATGATTGCAACAAACGAACACTTTCCGACATCAATTCACATCCCACTCAACTTTCTGCAATTCCTGATGAAGCTTGAAAAATGCAGTTGGGTTAAAAAAACAAAAAAAGCTTTCTCATATTATTTTGCAGGTTACACTAAGTTATGGTACTATTGCTACCTTGATGGCCCCAATCGTTACTAACTTATTGTGGGGTCAGCCTGGAAACGTTTTTGGCCCAGGCCTTTTCTTCCACTGCAGCTGATTTGGGCACAAATTTGTCATTTGTTCAGCATTCTTGCAATAACTCACCCCCTCTTCAAGAAGACACCATTGGATCTTTAACATTTATCAAATACTAGCAGATGGGACACTTGGCTTCACGTTCATCTGAGGGACGGAGCACTTTGTGATGCACCATCCTGCCTGCGAAGCACCAATTCGACAATTCATAGTCGAATCGGGAATCAAACCAAGGGTTAACAGCTCAAAGGTAAGTACGTTACCTCCGCATCATCCTGTCGAAATATTAATTTACACTATGCGTTTGATGTATGGATTTAGATATAACCCAAAGTAAAACACCAAAACTTGTAGAAAAGGTTTATTTTGTTAAAAAAAAAAGTTTATTCAATTTCACTTTTATGAATTTTTACATTACTTTTTCACTTCTCTTTTATAACTGTTTTTATTCATAGATATACATGCTCATTTAAAGCAAATAAGTGATGTACATGGATAATTTGCAACATGGCAGTTTGAAACCGAGTTTTCTTCAATTTGTCCATCATTTAGGATTGTTGATAAAAGTTGGCGAAGTTAGGAATAGGATCATTATTGGAGGTCTCACGTAAATAATAATAATAATAATAATAAAAATAATCTTGGGTTGTTTATACAAACTTCAATTTTTGATGGATACAGCTGAGATTCTTGTACAGGCTCACCAATCTACTTGGTAAACATTGCTGTAATATGTTTCTTATTCATTTCAAATTAACCGATGGTACAAGTATACAGGTATCAGCGATCCCTAGCTGCTTAGGTGATCTCTGAGGGCGAGGTGGAGACTGTGCATCTAAGGCATCGCCGCAGCCTGTGCCACTTTTCCTTCAGAACCTCCTGCAGGTTCCGACTGACACACATGTAAGCGAAAGGGTTTACAATGGCCAAGAGGAAGGGCAGCCAAACCGTGATAGTTATGACATAGTGAGGAATCACCACCCATTCTTTCACCATGCACACCAACATACAAGGCAACGAGCAGACCATCCGGAAAATCATGATGAACAGAAACTTGAGTTGCACACAGCGTGTGCTGCGCATTACACCTCCCATTGACCCCCTCACAGGGAAATTGTCAGGAAGTGGGATGGCTGGAGAGTTCTTTATTTCCGACGTTGTCCCAACGTGGAGTTGAGGATTTTCCAATTCCATGGTGAGGTTTGAACAGTCTGGTCTCCTGCATGAAATGGAATAAAATAAAATTACCTTAAGTTATTTTAAAATGATTACAGAAGAACACTCATTCGAGCAAGTTCCAATCTTGAGAATGGCTTAAAAAATAAAAAGATCCCACTATCTTTTTTTATCCCCATTAACACGATCTCACCCAACGATCTTATCACAGGTTTATCACATCTTGTGTCATATTTGTTGAGTTGACACATGCAGGCTAGCTGTACCCCACCAACTTTATAAAGGGTGAGGTCATTGGGCAAGCGCAACAGTGAAATTACTCATTCAAAATTTTCAGTTTGTTTAACTTAGGCGTGCTGAGCAGTCACATCGCTGACCGGTTTATTTTTTTTAAAAAAAACAGCATGTTGTACGCCACAAATATAATAGATTGCATGTCTCTTTGTGAGTGTTGATGAGGATGTAAAATGAAGTAAAACCCAAGAAAAAGGATCTTATATAACACATGATTGTTGTTGTGGCTGTGGTTGTTTGTGTGCTCCTTTCATGTACTTTCATATATATTTTCCATTGTTTCAAGAAATATTATGATATATAATTCTGTGTGCTCCTCCTTTGTCATTCGAGAAGGATCTTGCTGTCATATAATAACAAATGTTACAGTTGGAACCACAACATTGAGCTCACATGCTCACTTATTATTCTTCATTCCCAGAAATATGGTTTGTTAAAATTGGAATCTCTGATGAAACGGACACTAATTTTTGGTCCAAGTAAAGAGATTATAATCAGCTTTTCAACCTAATAAATCGATTATTGGCATTCCAACTGCACCATTTTTATCATTCTACGACAGCAGGAACTCTTCAAAACGAGATGGTATTCATAGATTTCATAATCTGTGCAATCTTGAGGAGGACTGGGTGTGAGCGAACTCTTGTTTTTTAAGATGTTTTTTTCCTTTGATCCAATATGGCTGCCAGATCATGTGACCAATGACGTCATGTTTATCAAACCATATTTCCCATGGGTGGTTGTTCAATTCCTTAAATTTTGTAATGATCGGTTAAGCGGTTTCTCCGACAAAGATTTTCCCTGACATCCAATATGGCTGCCAGACCACATGAGAAATTATGATTTTTTTGAAATTCTGTTCAAATTTCAAGTAAATCGGATGGAAATTGAGCATTTAAGTAATTTGACCTATGTTGACCTTTTGTCTGGTGTTAACAAAAATAATTGGTGTTTGAATTCAGTGAGGTGATATGAAAATCCTGTTCAAATTTCGAGTCAAGTTTTTCTCTCATCCCCTCTTCCTGTCCAGGCTGGAGTTCCTCAAGGCAGCGTTCTGGGCCCTGTGCTTTTTCTGGTTTTCATCAATGATCTCTCTGACTGGAAAATCCTATTTATTTATTTGCTGATGACTCCACCCTCTGCCGTACCATCTATCATTCCTCAGATTAGCAAGCAGCAGCCGCTTCACTCTCCACAGTTCTGAATAAAATCACAAGCTGGTCCAAAACCTGGAACATGTCTTTCAATCCTGACAAATCTCACACTCTTTTGGAAAGACATATATATGTATATATATATGTATATATATATATATATATATATATATATATATACATATATATACATATATATACATATATATACATATATATATACATATATACATATATATATACATATATATATATATATATACATATATATATATATATATATATATATATATGTATATATATATATGTATATATATATATATATATATATATATATATATAGATATATATATATATAAATATATATATATATATATATATATATATATATATATATATATATATATATATATATATATATATATATATATATATATATATATATATATATATATATATATATATATATATATATATATATATATATATATATATATATATATATATATATATATATATATATATATATATATATATATATATATATATATATATATATATATATATATATATATATATATATATATATATATATATATATATATATATATATATATATATATATATATATATATATATATATATACATATATATATACATATATATATACATATATATATACATATATATATATATATATATATATATATATATATATATATATATATATATATATATATATATATATATATATATATATATATATATATATATATATATATATATATATATATGTATATATATATATATATATATATATATATATATATATATATATATATATATATATATATATATATATATATATTGTTGTGGTTCTCACCGCGCCGGCGTGCGGGCGACCGCTTTTAGCTAATTCGCGGTCGCAAGTGCCCACCGACGTAGCAACCCAGTCGCAGCTTTTCGGATCAACGCAGAAATCTAGCTACGGGTGTATTTTTAACCACACCGTAAATCAGCCAACTCTGCTCTCCACGCATGACAGGGTTGATCGCCGAATTGTCGATTTACCTAATTATTTGCGTTGAGAGAAATGCCGGGGATTTACACCTCAACGGGACCTGTACGGACACTTTAAGCAGCTCGTGCGGTTTGCGATTGCCGAGCGGTTTATTATCGCCAAGCCCCGTCGGACTCGATAATCTTATCGGCTATTAAAAGCCAGCTATTATTCCGAACGCAATTACGACAGCTCAATGGAGGAAGGGATGCATTGAGCAGATGAATATTCAAACAAAGGGGACATTTATTGTACACGTATGCAGTCAATGAAGCAAGGGGGTAAAGGACAAGACACGAGCAAAAAGACTTACAGCCATTGTCTCTATTATTAATGTACAGGCACTTAACAGTTCTACTTATAGGACAAGGCGCCACAAATTTCCATGCAACAAAGACCCCAGAAAAGAAAGAAGGAGAACTGGGCCCGTAGGCCTTTAATGTTCC
>NC_140962.1:54558683-54678683 GCF_056783735.1 Eptatretus burgeri
CACACACACACACACACACACACACACACACACACACACACACACACACACACACACACACACACACACACACACACACACACACACACACACACACAAACACACCAACAAACAAAAGTTAATCTTGACTATGTAGTCGAGGATTCTGTGTTTGGGGTTCACAGATCTAAGAACGTCCCCCTTGACACACATTATATATATATATTTTTTTAATGTAACCCTGTTATACACCTCGGACTTGGTCTTCGAGTGTCCATAATGGTGTATAGTAGAGGGGAGTGAAGCGCCAACCGATTGCTCCCATTTCTAATTCCTTTATTTGCTTAGTTTTGACTTTTGTAATTCCTGTGAATAAAATGAACCTAAAATCTCTGCCCCTTCTAAATCATATACTTTATAAGTTCAAGGAACTGTATATATTACATGAACAATTACAAAAAGTTCATTTGTCCATCGCTTTGTATAACCTTTTTCAAAATGAGATTTCCACCTATATATTCTTACAATATCACCAACTTTGAACTTAAGCTTTTTGACATTAATCTCTTTTTCATATATTAATTTTGTAAATGTTTCTGATGGTTTCATATTCGTTGATGTGTGAATCGTTTCATTATACTTATCCACAATATCCTGAATAAAAGAGGACCATTGTTGAGAACCGAGTTGTGTGAATTTTTTTATATGGTCTCTCTTTTAAGGTGCGATTAAAACGTTAAATAACAACGGCTTTTCCTTCATTAAAGGTACTGTATAATGTAATACTGTTATTTTTTAGAAAATTCATAAATGCCTTATTAAAAAACTCTCTACCCTCATCAGTCCACAATTTTTTTAGGTTTTCTCTTACTTTTATTAAATATCTGTTGAAAGTCTATCATAAGAGTATTAACTGATTTGTTTTTTAAAGGGACAACCCACGCATATCTTCTCCTCAAATCAATAACGGTTAAAGCATAATTGTATCCCTTATCATTATTTAGTTCAATCAAATCAGCGGACCAGATATAATCAACTTCCTTGGAATAAACCTTCCTTCTCTGAAACTTTGTGAATATTGGTTTATGTAATTCATCAGCGAATTGCTCTTCAATCTTTATGACATCATTGGAGTCTATAAGTTTTTTGAATTTCCAAGTCCAAGTTTCAATTTAGCACTGATCATCTTCTTTATGATGAACCTATCAACTTTTTCTCTCAAGGTTGGATTTTGTATCAGAGACAAATTATACAAATTTTCTCTATCGGCTTCATGTTTTTCTTCCAAAGTTGTGGTATTCCCATAATCAATATCGTGCCTCATGCACACTTCATCAACCCTATTGATAGGTTTGCTCCACAGTTTAGGATTGTCACCCTCATCTAATCTTTTATCCAAGTTTGTGCCTGGACCACAGAAAAAATACCCTGGTAGATGGAATTCCCCTGGTATTCCAGTAGTTGTAAATTTACTTCCTGATAAAAACTTTTGTATATCTCCTCCGAGTTTGTGTTTGGAGATAAATTGATTTTTTTTTGAACCACACACCAAACATATACCTTTTGTATAACCCTATTATTTTTACTTTTAAAATATGAAATATTTTTAGTATTAGTTTTCTTTCTACATTTGAGACAATAACTCATTTATTTATGAGAAAAATTCCTCCAGAGTGCGAAAACCTTTTTAGTTTCCAACATGCACATTTGAATCTTAATTTTTAAAACATGAAGAATCCTTAGAAATGCCTTCACTCTCTCCTCCATTTACTTAAGAAAAAACTGAAAAAATTGAATTAAAGTCAATATCTTGTCCTTGAAAACGATGTCAATAGCCTTGTCGAAAATATTGCTAATAGACTTGTCAATAATTTGTTTTCCTCCTCGGTGCGTTGAGATTCATTTATTTTCTGTAATACCCCCAATCTTTTTTTAATCTCACCGGTTTCCATATTTTCATATTTATTCATTCTCGCTCTTTCCTCCCTCTCCTCCCTCTCCTCCATCTCCTCCTTCTCTCTCTTCTCCCTCTCCTCCTTCTCTCTCTGCTCCCTCTCTTCCTTCTCTCTCTTCTCCTTTTCCTCCTCTTCCCTCACTTCTTCAACTCCTTCCTCATCCCTTACTCTCCTTGAATCGCTTACACCCCATAGAATATTATACATCTATTTATCGGGATTTCTTGTTCTTCCTGTATCCCAATTTTTTTTTTTTTACAACAGGAAACCAATAGAAATACTTTTGAATTTCTAAAAGAGCCTTACGTTTTCTTAACTTTATAATTTTTTCATTATTTAGCATTCTAATTAAATCTAAAGTTGTCGGTTTATCAACATCAGCATAAAGCCAATCTTTTATTGGAAATACCTAATTCTTATGTTGTAGAACATATTTATTAAAACACCGAATACCCTTTTCTTGAAGGTATGGATGGACACAGAAATGATAATTTTCTTGAGGCCTTCTTGCTGTCATTTATATATTAGAAATATATGACAGAATAATATTATGACACGAAACACCTCCCCATCTTCCCATAGTTAAATCATTTTGTATTTCCTTACTTATTATATATAATCCTGTTTTTTCTGTTTTCATGATATAAACTAGGGCAAAACCATTATTATATTTGCCCTTATTAAATTATTTTATTTGCTGTTGACTAATCGTGCTTCAACAAAACTCATTCTCTATACCAAGTGGATAATATTCTTCCTTATGAGACTGATTTAATTGTTCCAGGTCTTCTAGGTCAATTTTAAATGAACAATTATAGCCTAAATCGTTCATAACATACCACCATTGTTCTATTCTCATACAAACGATACGCCCTTCTTTATAAATATTTATTTTAATTGGAACTGTGAATTCTATATGACCGGGAGATAAAATCAACACTTCTGTATCTTTGGAATACACGGCCATTTTATTTAAGGATATATAGATTGTGATAAATCATTTAATCTCACCAAGTCATTCGCGTCAGTCAGGCTTGGATAATTTTTTTATATTATAAGCATTTTTCATATTCATATTTTTAGTTATACTATATTTCTGTCGTTCAGCCTGTGCCTTTGTGTAATAATTTGATAAATCAATATCCAGTTCTTGGGATACACCAAAGATAGAGCCATCTTTACCAACAAAAGTCATTTATATTATATTAAAAATAATGTCATAATTTTTTTTTATTTGTGTTGAGTTGAAATAACACATATAGACATAATTGACCACAACACTTGGAATTTAATTCTTGGACTTGAAATGTTTGATAAACACCATTCTGGAAGAATTTTATGACTTCCTCAGGTGGTGGAAGAGCAAAACTCTCAAAATAATATTTGTCTTGACTATTAAAAACACAAACCCAATGAGAACCGTTCTCATTATTATCTTCTAAGTTCATAATAATATACTTTGTATGTTTAGGCACGTTTCTTAATTCATCTCTCATACAAATAACCACATTATGAATTTTTAATTTCTTACAATATTTGACAAGTTGTAAATTTGATGTTACATTCTTTCCAAATTCTTTAAACCACTCATCAATGCTCATTTAATTATTAGAAAGATATAATCCATTACCCCTTTTAGTTAATTTCACACCTGCTTGTGCGATAGAAGAAAGCATATCTCCAACTAACAATCTCGCTTTATCAGGCAGATTTTCAAGTTTTTCAGCAAAATCTACAATTACACCACCTCCACTAATTTGTTTCTCCAACTCTTTGTTATGTCTTTCCAATTATTTTTGAGCCTGGAGTTGAGCCTTCCTTTCGTTGTCAGTTTTCACCACTGTTGAAATACCACCAGTCAATGCTCCAACTGCACTTGAAACGAGCAAATAAAGGAATTAAAAATGGAAGAAATCCTCCACTCGTATCTCTAATTGAATATTTTTTAACATGGGTTTTGTCATTTTAATTTTAAGTAAGCCAGTATCGTTCAAGATTTTAACCTGTTCTCTTGTGAGAAAAACAACAATTCTTACTGCTCCTTTTCTCTGAATTGTATTAACGTTAATCGTACAAGGCTTTTGATTTTGAACACAAGATAATAGTTTATGAAGATTGATTTGATTAACATATACCCCAGTTGCTACTTTGCCACTCATTTATTTTACAAAAAATAGTGAGACTAATCATAACACCATTATCTGTATTTGTTGTAATTCTGTTTCTTCCAAAAGCAAATGATATGTATCAACTTCTTCACTCTCTCCTCTTTCAATGTATAGCGAAGTATCCACTCGATTCGACTTTATAGTTTTCTTTTGAGCACTCCGATCAAATGCATAGATTGTATACAAACTTTTAAATGCTGTCATATCCAAAATAGGTTCTTTATTTCCATTACTTTCACACACCTTTTGGTAAGACTTGTATGATTCAGCAAAATCATTTTTTCCCAATTACTTTCCAATCTATCTCGTGGATAAAATGTTCCATCGAGAGAAACACGAAGTTGTTTCACCTTAGCATTATCACTCAATGCATTATTCTTATCTGTAGCAGTATAACCATCTGGTTTTTAAAAAATGATCCACAGATATCGTGGCTTTCCTTCCAGAACACCCAAATTCCATGTGGAAGTGGTTTGGTTTAGTTTAACGTGTTGACATCTTCTTTTAAGTTATGATACACTGAATGGTTTCTTTGAGTTTTGCCTTCTGTTCAACATCTCTTCTGTTTTAACATTAGGAGTATATTCACTAATATGCCAACTCATTTCATCAATTACAAATTTATTCTGATCAGCAAAAGCATTACCAACACCAAAAAGTAATCTATTTTCATTATCATTCCTTTGTAGTTGAAATCTAATTTTAAGACCATACAGACCTTTATCATGATCACAAAATCCAAATGTTCATTTAAGAGGAACTGCCACAGTAAAACTATTAACTGCTTTTGTATCATCATTATACATTGCTTTCCTTTGAGGATATCCAGGGTCTGTGTTTGTTCCCGTTGACATATCAGAAATAAAACCTTCGACAGCCCCTTTCCCCATTCTATCACTGAATGAATATAGTGAAAATTTCATCATTTCAGATACAGCAGAGACATAATCAACCGCTTCAACTTCTTGTGTTCCAATGTACAAACGAACACTATCAAACATTTTCCAGAAGAAATCATTTACGAGTATAGCGTTTGTGTTATTCCCAGCCTTGGTGAATGTAAATTTACACAACAAGAAACTTTCGGATTGATTCAAATAAGTTTGTTGATTATTTATTTCAAAACTTTTTGTACCATTTGCATTCCAGTCTGTTGCAGTTATGGCATTGACCTTGAAGTAATCTTTTTTAGTGGAGTTTGAGATGATAATATTATTACCAAATCATAGATACTATCAATTGCTTCCATACTTGTATTTATTTAGGAAAAAAGATGTTAAAACTTTTGAAACCCTGACCCACTATTTGAATTATTTTCTGTCGTTATTGGGGGGACAACTGAGTTTTGCCTTTCTTAATTTCTTTTATTGCTTGTAATTTATGAGATTCCTTTTGGGCATCTTTTATACTCTTTACAGCACTTGCTACATTTCCCACAGCAGAAGCAGTTGAACCAATTTGGTGTTTTTGTTTAAGAATAGTTGAACCGATACCCATTTGAGTATCAATTATCCCTTCTCCTCTAAAGTGATGTCCGACACCCCTTTGTCTCTTAGATTTATAGTATCCTCTACCAAGATACATATCTTCACCCTTGTAATATGGGGAAAGGAACATCGCATCCCCTGTAATTATTTTATATTTTCGCAACTCATGTTTCCTCACAATCATCGTATTTACTTATTGGAAAACTTCACGTAGGTGAATTCTGATGGATATAACTTCTCCATTAAAGAAATCATACGATTATCTTGGTTGATTATCCTAAAATTTAATCTGTGTATGGTTTTTCCTGACACGGAGATAAACCAAATTTTTGGGTTCCATGTTTAATTTATAACCAATTGGGGTTGAGTATGCGATGAATGAAAATACTGTATTTGTTCTTATTCCATCATTATAAGCACCATCAATCAAATCACAGTGAAGTAATACCGAATTTATTCCTGAGGATATTTGAATGACATTATCACTGTAAAACGTCCCATTAGTTTCAATCTTTTTTGAGGAGAAACCCAATAACTCTAAATGAATTATCAATTGTGAAATCAACCTTATAGTTATTTTTGAGTTTAATCGTTGATTTTGAAGCATGTTTTTGAATATGTATAACAATATTATTTGGTTCATCACCCTGTGCTTTCATAAGATGAGCAATTTCGGAAGATATTTGAGAAATCTCATATGCTCCAGGTGAAACTGTTATCGTTTTGTTTCCACTTCCCGGATTATAACTAAACTTGTCATTTTTCTCAGTTATATTAAATAAGGTATTATCCGTTTCCATGGACAATAAAGATGCCTCATATTCTTTTGTTGGATCAAGTTGTAGTGGGTATGGGAATGAAGATGTGTGGTTGCTTGTTGTGAAAATGAAACTGAGGATTGTGCTTCTCATCTTATTGAATATGAGATAAAATATCTTTGTATTGGTATTTATTCATTATTTTCATGCTCATCAACTGGTCTAAAATGGCTGATGCTTCATTAAAACAATTGTTATTTCCAGCTTTCTTACTACTTAACAACAATAACAGTCTATTAACTAATTGTGATGGGTCATTTGGAAGAAAACTAACACCTGAACCAAGGATACTTAAAGCCTGAATAATGTGTTTCTCCTTCTCATTCTTGCCACGTTTACCAGAAAGACTAACCCTTTCATTATCAGAGTTCAGCAGATCAATATATACTCTATCATCATTATTTTTCATATCCAATGGTTTCACGAAATACTTTGATTCACCCCTCGCAGTTGAACCTTGTCTTCCATCTTTTGTGAGAAGAAACATGAATCTCAGAGTTAGTTTAACAGGGGGTTGAGCAGAACCCAAGAACTTGAATTCATCATTAAATATCAATACCTTTTCTTGAACAAGACGAAATATTGCTGGTTGTTCTGTTGCAATGAGTCCTGCTTTGGTTTTTGAATCCGCTGAATATTCATTGTTTTGAAGAGCATTCACAATATAATCAGGGGGGTGATTAATCTCCTCCAGTTGTTGAAATAATCCTTCATCATCATATTCTAATTCTCTTATATGTTCTAATTCTTCTTCCATCATTTGACTGAAATCTTTTATCATTTGAAGTTTTTTAGGAGTATATTCTATTGAGGGAACTGTGGAAACATCGATAATTTTTTATTTGGAAGTTTATAAATGTGGTTTAAAAAATTTCTCTTGTTTTCTTTCAAATGCTTCTTCACCCATTAGTTTCTGTCTGCGTTTCTTCTTTATGTCTTCCTGTTGTTTTACAACTTTTGAAACCAACTCTTGATGTTCCGAAAATCTTCTTGATCTTTCTTTCGCATCCATTTATTTATTGGAAAATGTCATATAATATCTCATCTTGTTTCACAACAATATATTTATATTTTTCAGTCGTGTGCTTCATATAATCCCCAAATTCTTTTTTTACTGCATAATGTAGAACAATTGTCTCTCCAAAAATTGTTTATATCTATGGAATTTAACTTGAATAAAATAAAAGTATTAGCATTGTTTCTGATGGAACGACGAGGAAGTTGAAAGTATGATTGACTAAGACAAATGCAATGACCAGAAAAATGTCTCCCTCTTGTGTAGTAGCTGTCCATTACCGTTTGGTTTCTCTCATTAACACAATCATCAAAGATAACAAGGTTCTTTTTTGATTTATCCAAATCTTGGGGAGACGGTATATCATCCGTATTATCACTAAGAATACAAGTTATCGGTTTTGATTTCTTTTTACATCTCTGTGCATCTCAAAATAGTTGTATTATATCTTCAGTGTTATAATCATTTTGGTTTTTTTGAAGTTTAAATAAACCGATTATATCTTCTTTTTGAAGACCAGCATTAAAACCTTGTTAGAGTAGTTGATTCTCTGGTGGAAACCTCGACTTTGTGAAAATTATTAAATTATAATAATCTAAAAAGTTGGGAGTCAGGAGCATCTTCTAAAGTAAGCAGGTTTTTCCACATCTGCTTGAACCAACTATGAGGCATGTTAATGAATTTGGGAGATTTTTATGGTGGTTAAATTTTATCTTATTTTCCCAAATGCCTAAAAAATCATTCATTTATATATTTGGAAAACAGGTTATTTAATTTATTATTGGCTTTTCTATAAACTCTATATTTTATCCTAAGTTCAGGATTAATTTCAAGATAATCCATAATTTTATTTATGCAATATCTTGTGTTGATATTTCCCTGAAAATGACAATCGTGAATAATATATAACAACAATCCTTTGAACATTTCTCTAATACATTCAGTTTCTTCCCTTGTAAGGAAAGGTGTTGTTATCACCCTCATACTTTGCATTCATTTCTCTAATCAATCTTGTAAAGTAATTCATTTTTGGTGCAAATCTAAAAGAATTATTTTCCTTTTTATATTTTTTATTATCATTAATTCGATGATAATCACAGAATATACATTGTTTATAGGCTTTTGACTCTGTGTTTAATCCCACTCTATCACATGCAGGACAATTCTCAAATTTGTCATTTGGAGAATCAGAGAATTCAAGAGGCTCAAAATATAACATATTTATAAAGTAAAACTTTACTTAAACTAAAGTTCATCTTCAGAATCATCTATAAAACTACTTTCATAACTATCATTTGAACATAAACTCTCGGTATCGTACCTGCCATAATCACTCTCATAATCTTCAAAATCTTCGGTTGAATATTGACTCGTATTTAATTCGTAGAAACAACATTACGATTGATATCTAAATACAATTTTTCATTACCAGAGTCAACTACAACATTTCTTAATATTAAAGGTAATGTTAACATGATCCTTAACTACTATTGAGCGAAATGTCATTTCCCCTGATATATTAATATCCTTTATTTCATCAGGATTTACATATTTAGGGTTGTTGAAAAAAATACAAATTTCTCCCTGCATATATACAGATGGTCTTATCTTTTCTTTCTAAAGCTTCATCCATAAGGTTTTAATTTTTTGAAACTTTTTCTTGTTTCATTGCTTTTTCTAGTTTTAAATATATTGCCAGAAGGAGAGGAGAAACTTTTGTTGGAGATACTTTAATTGATGTTCTTCCAGGTATACTAAAAGCCCTTCCACTGAAGGAAATTGAAGAACTCATATTATTTACCATAATTGTTTTTATTCAATAGTTGTTTTGTTCCAATAGTTGTTATGTTTATCTTTGTTCAATTTTACATCCTTGACATATTTCTCAGTATTTTTAACAAATTAAGAGATTGATTGAAACTTGTCTTTTGTGTCTTGAAACATTGTATTTATTAAGTGAAAAAAGTTGGAGGATAAAATGGTTTTAAGCACAGATTCACCTATAAGTTAAACGAAATTTTCATCAAGAAAATTTAAGTTTAAGCAAAGTTTTATTCTATAAATATGGTGAATACAACGTACTGTGATGTTTGTATTCACAAATATAAATATTATAAAAAACACCTTCAATCCAACAAACACATTTATTCTATTTTATCAAATATCTCCTCTTGAGTTGAAAACAAAACATTGTGATATCTGCTCAAAGGATGTTTTGAAGAGTAGTTATAAGAAGCACCTTCAATTGCAAAAACAAAAGAAGAATGAGTTTAAAGTAAAGGGAGACTATTATATTGAAAACACTGATGGAGCTTTTAAGAATCATATTAAAATAAGGATTTTTCAATTTGGAGAACCCGGTCCATCATCAATAGCTGAATCAATTGAAATAGTGAAACCTGATGTTGAAAAAGTTATTAAAAAGACATTAAAAGAAATGAAAACTTTAAAGTTTTATATGGGGGTGAAAATGAATATGAAAAGAGAAGATGAAGAACAAACTCCTTATATGAGAACAGATCTTCATTTTATAACATAATTTCAAGATTTTCTGAATTGTGGGGTTTATGAAGAACTATCAAGACGAGAGGAGGATGTTGATAATACAGTGGTAGGAAGTGGATTTAATATTTTTTTTAATCATCTTTTTAGATATACACATTTTAAAATCAGACCCTCTTAAAGCTTCATATATTGAATTACCAAAATAAATAAAACTAAAGAAGGCAGTTGTTAATATTAAGAACAATGATAATAAATGTTTTCTCTGGTCTGTTGTTGCTCACTTACATCCAACAAATTGTAATTCAGAAACTGTAAAACAATATATGAAATATGAGAATATCCTGGATATTAAAGATTTTAAATTCCCAATGCCACTAACAGATATTCCTAAATTATCTTTCTATTAATGTATATGGATTGACGAGAGAGAATAAAGTTCAGGTATTAAATATTACAAACAACTCTAAAAATGAAGAAACACGCATTGATCTTTTATATTTTAGTGTTGGAAAGAATTCACATTATACATACATCAATAATTTATCAAGATTAATCTCTTCTCAGGTATTCAGAAGAGCATACAAAATATATCCTTTTAAGCGATGTCTTAATTCATTTCATACAAAAGAATGATTAGAACAACATTCAAAATATTGTAGTAATCATAAATCAGCTGTAATTACAATGCCTAAACCTGGTGAAAAGATTTCTTTTGAAGATTATAATAAATCTATCATGCACCCATTTGTGATATACGCTGATTTTGAATGTATCCTTAAAAAGATAAATACTGCTTCTCCTAATCCAAAAGAATCATATACAAATAAATATCAAAAACATATTCCTTGTGGTTTCTGTTATTATATCAAATCATCTGTTGGAGAAAAGTATAATAAACTTGAACATTATAGTGGAAAAAAAGCCTCACAAGAGTTTGTAAAACAATTAGAAAAGGATTGTATAAGACTAACTAAATTAATGAAAGAAACAAATGAACCGATGAAATTAACCGAAGAAGAAAAATTAGAATTTAGAAAGAATAATATCTGTCATATTTGTGAGGAGGAAATTGAGGAGTCTAAAGTTAGGGATCATTGTCATCTTACTGGTAAATATAGAGGTCCCACTCATTCCTGTTGTAATCTTAATTATAAATTTCCTTCTTTTATTCCAGTCTTTCTTCACAACAGCGCCAACTATGATACACATCTATTTATAAATGAACTTTCAAAAACACCAGGGAATATTTCTGCCATAACAAACACAAGTCAAAAGTATATTTCATTTACAAAAATGATATTCACAAAACCTTTAACTCGTATTAGGTTTCTCGATTCTTTCAACTTTAAGGGAACACCACGAGCCGACCTCACATCAAATCTAAGCTCCACGGGCTCTTTTCCAAATCTTAATTCATTCTTTCCAAAAGAGGAAATTCTAACTAAAGAGGAAATTCAGATTAAAGAGAGAATTCAAAGTAAAGAGGAAATTCTAATTAATGAGGCAATTAATGAAGAAATTCTAACTGAAGATGAAATTCTAATTATAAAGAAAATTCCAACATTGAATGAAATTCTAACTAAAGAGGAAATTCTGATTATAGATGAAAATCTGATTAAAGAGGGAATTCTAACTAGAGAGGAAATTCAAACAAGGAATGAAATTCAAAGTGAAGAGAAAATTCCTACAAGTAAGGAAATTTATCCTTATGATTATATGGATTCATTTATGAGATTTAAAAAAACACAACTTCCTTCAAAAAGAAAGTTTCTCTCATAACCTTTATGAAGAAGAGATACGTGATAAGGAATATAAACACACACAAGAAATTTGGAAAATATTTAAGATAAAGAACTGTGGGGAATATCATGATTTGTATCTAAAATCAGATGTTTTATTGTTAGCTGATGTGTTTGAAGCTTTTAGATCACTCTGTCATAATAAAAATTCTTATGGATTAGATCCTGCCCACTATTTCACAGCTCCTGGCTTAGCTTGGTTTGCAATGTTGAAAATGACAAAACAAGATATAGATTTAATCAGTGATGTAGATATGCTTTTGATGATTGAGAAGTCTAAGAGAGGTGGAATATCACAAGTATGTTCAAAAAGATATGCTAAAGGAAATAATAAATATCTTCCAAATTATGATCGTGAAAAATATAGTAATTATTTGATGTATTTTGATGCTAATAATTTGTATGAATGGGCAATGTCTCAATCTCTGCCTTATGGTAAATTAGAGTGGATGGAAGAAAAGGATTATGAAAAGGCTTTGATGAATATTGTTATTTCTTCTCAAGAGGAATTGAATGAGGAAAAAGAAGGTTATTATTTTGAAGTTGATTTGAGGTACCCGAGTGATCTTTATAATAAGCATAAAGACCTTCCTTTTGCATGTGAGAAAGAAACCCCAAAGAAAGAATGGTTAAGTGATTATCATAAAAGTTTTAATATTAAAGGTAAATCAACAGAAAAGTTATTAGCAACATTCTATGATATTGACGAGATATTCACATTTGCAGAATGTGCCCTTCATTTGCAGAAGGGCAAGGGATATGTTTTGCATCAGAGAAGCTTGAAACAGTTTTTGGGAGAAGGATTGAGAGTAGCTAAAATTCATAGAGTTTTAAAATTTAAACAAAGTTCTTGGATGAAAAAGAATATTAAATTCAATACAGATATGAGAACAAATACAAAAGTAAAATTTGAAGGGGAATTCTATAAATTGATGAATAATGCTGTCTTTGGAAAGACAATGGAGAATGTTAGAAACAGGCAAAACATTAGATTTGCAACATCTTGGAAAGAAGCTTCTAGATTGATAAATAAACCAAGTTTTGAGAGAGAAGAGTTATTTTCAGAGAACTTTTCTGCTATTCATATGAAAAAGGAAAGTATTGTAATGGATAAACCAATTTATATTGGAAAAGCAGTTCTTGATTTATTAAAGATATTGATGTTTGTATAATGACTTAAAGAAAAAGTATGGTGAAAATGTTTCATTGTTGTATATGGACACTGTTAGTTTTATTCTAGATCTAAAAACTGATGATGTTTATAAAGATATGAAGAAAAATATTGGAGTATATGATACAAGTAATTTTAGAAAGAAGAGTGAGTTATTTTCAGAAAAGAATGAAAAGTTTATTGGTAAGTTTAAGGATGAGTTGGGTGGAAAAGTAATGAGTGAGTTTATTGGATTGAGAGCAAAGGCATATGCCTATAAGTATGGTGATCAGATTGTTAAAAGGTTAAAGGGAATAAAGAAATATGTAATAAAGAAATCAATAACTTTTAGAAATTATTATAATTGTTTGAATAAGAAAGAAGAATATAGGAAAATGAATACAATAAGAAGATTAAAAACATAACATATATAGTGAAGAAGTAAATAAAAAGGTATTAGGAGACTTTGATGATAAGAGATTTATTTTAGATAATGGAATAGATTGTGTTCCATATGGATATTGTATGATAGAGTGTATAGAATAGATTGTGCTCCATACGGATACAAGTTTTAACTAAATAGAATATGGGTTAGGGTTTTTTAATGGTCGAACCAAGTATTAATCAAACTAAAGAGTGGAGAAAATCTCAGTCTTGGTATATAAATGGAAAACATAATGAATGTGAAAAATATCAAATAAGTCATTGAAAAAAATAACTAAAACAAAGGTAAATATAACAAATAAGCGAATCAATTTAAAAACTTGTAAATTAGAGGATGTAAAGAAAAAAATTAATATCCTTGAATGGACTGAAAACTTTGCTGGTTATCAATTGAACAATGGAAAAATATTTTTTTTACAATCTCAAAAATGATATGCAACTCAGGAGGTAGTCAGATGAGAGCATTAAGAGAAGTAGATCATTTCATAATGACACAAAAGGGGTATCTTGAAAAATATAGAGATTCAAATGTTTTGTTTTTAAATATTTTAGATGGGGATTATTGTGCAAAGAAAATTAAACTATTGAAGGAATTTGAGAATGAACAAATCTTTATAGGATCAATGAGTGAGCAAAACAATATGCATTGGTTATTTGAAAAAAAAGTGCTCCTCGGCTAAAAGGGGAGGCTATTAATATTTCCATTCACTTACATGTTTTAGATATTTCTACAGCAGCGAATTCAACAGGTTGGGATAAAAAGGGGGTTTATTTTTAGGGAAAAAAATATGAATCGCTGAGAACCTCCCATTCATTAACATGGGGGAAAGTGAGCCAGAATCAGTACATTCACCCTACATATATATATATATATATATATATATATATATATATATATATATATATATATATATATATATATATATATATATATATATATATATATATATATATATATATATATATATATATATATATATATATATATATATATATATATATATATATATATATATATATATATATATATATATATATATATATATATATATATATATATATATATATATATATATATATATATATATATACATACATATACATATACATATATATATATATATATATATATATATATATATATATATATATATATATATATATATATATATATATATATATATATATATACTGGCCGACAGATTAAGCCAGTCGCGGACTGGGAATCCTCTGTCGTGCAAAGTCCTTCCTCGGCCCTTTTGAGCTGCTGACCACTTACAAAGCTTTTGTCCGTAGCCTGATGGAGTACTGCTCTCCCCTCTGGGCTGGTGCTCCTGCCCCCCACCTTTCTCGGATTCACGCTGTCAAAACCAGGGCATTTAAGATCATCGGCATCTCCCGCAATGAAGCTGAGTCTTTGGGCCTCTCACTCAATCACCGCAGGTTGGTCGGTAGTCTTTCTGTCTTCTACCAACTCCTCTCCAGCCTTGCCCCCCCTGCTCTCTCTGCGATTTGTCTGCACCACATTTCCACAGGGCGCTCAAGGTCCGCCAACAACCCCCTTCTGGTAAAACTACCAAAATCACGAATCACTGCTCATCTTCACTCTTTCATTCCTCTATTTTCCCGCCTTTGGAATAAACTTCCTCACTCTATTCTTTCCCATTCTTCCCTCCAGGCTTTCAAAACAGCTGTTCACCACCACCTCTTATCTTCCCCCATCCAAATCCTCGATCTTTTCTACCCCCGATAATCCACCCAAGCCCACTTCCTTCAATTCCCCTGCTTTCTTTCCTGAAAGTCCCTGTAATGTCCATCTTCTCTTCGCCATGTTCCCCGTCCCATCCCCATCCCTCTCCCTTCCACAGTTCACCTAATGTGTCTGTTCCCCACTGTTTTGTCCCTCCCACTCCCGCCCCTCTTGTCTCATGCCCCTTGCTGTGAGTTGTGTGTTAGCTCTCATACGAGCCTCGACCAAGGTATACAAAAAAAAAAAAGATTAATATTCCACCACTCTCCAGAATTTATTTAACATCAGGGTAGTTTTCATACAAGGAATATTGTCAATCAGACGTTGACAGAGGTGTTGCTGACTACTGCCCCAATTAAACAAAAATAAGGGCAATATCCCTGGGCACTCACCTGGTGGAATAATGATTCTGATGTGGAATTCAACGTTGTGGTGTATTGGCATAGAGCATTGAGGGGGCATGGAGGAGTTGTGATAATAGTCACGTGTCTGCAATGCATATAGCTGTTCGCGCCCGCTAGAGGCTCGTAGTCGTGTGCATCCGGGAACGCAATAAACAGAGTTACGATTACCCTCTCGACTCTCTGTGTCTCACTGCTCCCCGGACATTACATTGGCGATGAGGATGGTTGATGGTCGGGGCACGCGCACGGACGGGTGCCCGCTTTCGTCAGAGACGACTTCAAATTGTTTTCAGAACAGTTGGGGTGCTATATCCACGCGAATGATGTGGATGACGAGAGTGAAGCATTCGTCCGTGGCCTGCAAGTTCACGGCGGGGAAGCTTCCAGCTTGACTCAGGGATCGCTTTATTTCTGGGTTACAAGATGCGAAAATGGTTTTGGCGGTTCCACAGCTAAAGGACGAAGACATTACATTCAACTCAGTAGTCGAAATGGCGTCGGCCGTTGCACAGACTCTGAGGGATGTCCGAGCCCTCGCTGGCCAGAGCATGACAGGTGATCCGGAGGTTCGCGTGATGTACCAGGCGTCCACGACCGCATGCACAGTCTTCGGTGCGGACCGTGGCCAGACGTTGCAATGCGGCCAGTTGTACGGCGATGTGAACACTCAGGGACATCTACAGCATGTGTGCCAAGTGTCATTGGCCACTATAACGGTCATAGATGGCGATGTGCGAGGCAACCCCAGCGACGCGGCGCGAGACCTACACCCGGTACGAGGCAACCCCAGTGACACGGGGTGAGACCTGCAGCCGGTACGATGTTTTGTGCATGACGTACGCTTTTACGTCCCGGGTCGAGACATGCAACCTGTGTGAGGTTTTGTGCATGACGTACGCTTTTACATCCCGGGGCAAGGCCTGCAACCTGCATGGGGCAACCCGGACAACCCGGAGCGGGACCTGCAGCCATTGATGGGCCTGTTTTCAATTGGTCCGATGGTAACAAGACCAATGGCAGTGGAGATCGAGGTGAACGAGACTCCGATCGTTTTTAAAATTGATACCGGGGCCGCGGTGTCGATCATAGGCGAACACACCGCTCGTGAACTCCGCGGTCTTCACCTGGTCAGGGATACCCTCACGCTGTACACGTACACCGGTGAAGCGATTACACCACTTGCTATGGCAGACGTCTCGGTGACCTACCAAGGTCAAAGCGCCCTGCTCTTGCTGTTTGTGGTACGAGGGGAGGGGCCTGCGCTTTTGGGCCGAGACTGGCTGACTAGCCTCGGGCGAGACTGGACGGCGCCAGCCATTCACCTTGGGCGTCCCGTGCCGAGCCGATTAGAGAGTCGGTGGGAGGAGGTTCCTCTTTCGGAGTTCGTATCACCAGGTGCGCCTGTGTCTCCTTCGGGCCCCGTACCTCCGTTTGGGCCCGGGGCCTCCCTCGAGACCCGAGGGCGAGTTCCCGGTGGCAGGGGCCGCGGCGGTACGACGTTGGTGTCTGTTCCTTGCTTCCGACAATGACGATATATGGTTCCGGAGCAACGGGGAGCTTGCCAGCTGCGACGGGCTCTCACGCTTGCGTTGCGTGGAGGGTCCACCTTCGTCCGGATCAACCAACCGGGTTGATGTGTTGGCACTGTGCCAAGTCCAAAGCGAACCGGTCGCATCCAGGAAGTTTGCGGTGCGCGACGATCGACGGTGTCCTCTTCGCCGTTCAGACGAGGACCTGCATGCAAGTCGCCTCGACGTTGTTACAACCAAGAGGCTTGCTCGCAGCGTGGTTCATGATTTGTTAATGGTTGTATGTTTGATTCTCGCAGCACGAATGATTAAGCATGGCATTATAAAAGCAAATGCCGACAGTCCGCGTGTGAGCAAAATGTGTTTGATTGGGATTAATGCTTTCTCTGATGTGAAGAACTTGCAGAAGATCGTTGCGAATAAAGAGGTCTTCTAGATCCCGGTCTTCGATGACAGTCCGCAGTTCGCTGCAGCCTCATGTGTTAAAATTATACTGTGGGAACGCGCTGTACGTAAAGAGAAGTTTGCATCTGCGCAAACGATGTTTCTGCTGCTGTATGACGTTGCTATTCGTCCAGCCAATGCTGATCATCCCTGTGGACGTGCATTGGGATCTCGGCTTGTTTTGCCGCGACCTGGAGGGTCCGTGGCAGGGGCGGTGTTGCGCCCGGCGCTGGTGCGCGATTTTGGTGTGGCACAGCTGGTAATGGAGCCGGCTAATTGCCTGGTTCGGGTTGATGGCGGGGAGCCGGGGCAGGTTCGCTGTTCAGCATCACCCCCACCCCTGATATTGCCAAGGTCAGACGTGCCAGGCGCCATGGAGCGCAAACCTCTGATCTCGCCAATGTCAGCCGCGCTGGCGCCCGTGGGGCTTGCAGGCCGGGGTGCTTACCTGATTCGGTCTTGTCTGAGGGAGACGAGCCAACTTGTCGACTGGGGCATTTGATGGTGCCGGGGGAGGTTCACCTGGGGGTGTCACCTCGACCTCGCCGGAAGGCGTGTAAGCATGGGCCGTCTGGGGGCGCTATCTGCCCGGGGCAGATCGAGAAACCTGGGGCTTTTGGATGATTAGTGTTCTTCTTTTTCACCAGTTGCTTTTTGTGACATGGTGCCAATGCTTTTGCTAAGTGCCGTTTTGGCACTAGTTGCTTTTTGTGTCACAGTGCCAATGATTTTTGGTTAGTGTAATGTTGTCATTTTATAATCATACTTTTAGGAGGGAGGAGCGTGGTGTATTGGCATAGAGCGTTGAGGGGGCGTGGAGGAGTTGTGATAATAGTCACGTGTCTGCAATGCATATAGCTGTTCGCGCCCGCTAGAGGCTCGTAGTAGTGTGCATCCGGGAATGCAATAAACAGAGTTACGATTACCCTCTCGACTCTCCGTGTCTCACTGCTCCCCGGACATTACAAATGTGAGACGTAATCAAGAAAATGTACCAATGAACCAATGTAAAAGCAAATACCTAATTTGGGGGGGGGCAACCCCCCACCCCACTCCCTCCCCCATAAGTCCCATTCTACCCCAATTTTTTAAATAGCGTTACTCTGGTACATTACAAGTGATGAAGGTTGTGGTCAAGTTTCATTGGAATTGTGTGTGTAGTTTCTGAGAAGAATGCAAATTTAGATTTTGGAGGGTAATTCCCATACCCCTGCCACCCCATTCCACTCTGTTCACTCCCTTCGACCCCAATTTTTGTTTTTATTGTGAACAAACCTTGGCACATCATGGGTAATGAAGGTTGAGGTCAAGTTTCATCAGAATTGTATGCGTAGTTTTAGAGAAGAAGTTGCAAGTGTTTGTGGACGGACGGACGGACTGATGACGCGCCATCCCATAAGCTTCCCGGGACTATGTTACAGGTGAGCTAAATATGTAAAGTAACGTTTTGGCCATAAGCCCTTCAAAACAATAAAGAGATATGGAGAGAAACCGAGAAATGGGGAGAAGGAGAGGGAGAGAGTATTGTTATTACAAATCTGGCCTCGGTGGTAAATGGGGAAAAGATTAGAATAGTTATTTTGTAGTTCATGTTAGCAGAAGTGTAATTTAATCACTTAAAAAAAATAAAAAAGGTAGTCGTGAGCAAAGTGCTGAGAAATCTCTCGTCTTCCCTGCCCCAGTGTTCATGTAGAAGCCCCACCCCCTTACATTGTGCAACTTTCCATGTGCACAATCTTTTTTGTGTGAATTTGTACTCCAACAGTTGCAGTAATAAGCAGGCTACAATATCAGCATTGTGCAAAGTTAGCAGAATGGCAGAATTGACATGCTGGAATCATGCTCAAATCAGGAATTCTGACACGTTCAAGGACCATGGACCACACATGATAAGGACAATCCCTGGTTTCCCCACCAATCACAAGAACCAGCTGTGTTTTCTTCTTCTTCTTCCTCTTCCCTACCTCATTTTGTGTAATAAATCCCAATTGTTAATTGAGAACTCGTGTGGTCATCAACAGTGTTATCCATTGCACAAAGAAAATTTGCGATTAACACGTCAAACTGGCAGATTGGTTTCACTCATTAAAGCGCCTCGAAAAGCGAATCCCTAATGGCTCGCTCGGCCACTTCTGTCAGGAAAATTTGCCACGGTTGTATGTTTTTAAATGCCAAATGACCCGGGCACACACGGAAACGTTCTCATCCCCTACCCATCTGGATGATGGTCTTCAAGACCCGCTACCGTTACAGTGTATGTACATGGATTGTGGTGTGTGTGGGAGTAGTTGTAATGGAATGGAATGGAATAGGAGAGGGGGGGATGTCAGGGGTCATGGTTAAAAGGACAGGGTAAATAGAAACCCAAAGTTGGGAGAATGTTATCAAGGGTCAGAAGCACAATGGACTTTTTATCACTGATCCAATTCTCCCAACTTTTGATTTTCATCTACCTTGTCCTTTTCATTTGTGACCCTTGATATACCCACCCTTCCAAAACACACACACACACACACACACACACACACACACACACACACACACACACACACACACACACACACACACACACACACACACACACACACACACACACACACACACACACCATCGACCACATGTGATATGGCAATTCCCAGGCTTCACCATCAATCAGCAAGGGCCAGCCATCCTCACGTTCATTTGTGTTGAGCAAAAGGTTCTTACTTTTACATCAAATGCACTTGTGTTGCATGTACTCGTGTGACCCCTGATATATCCACCTGTCACTTCAGCCTTTTTAGCTCACGCACAAAGTAAAAAGTGAGGTTAAGCAATTGGTTCCCCTGTCTGTCTGTCTGTCTGTCTGTCTGTCTGTCTGTCTATGATCGAGGAACGACTTCATTCCAATTGAATATTATATTTTGAACACTGTGGAACACGAATTGCAACATGAGTTGGAACACAAACCTGCAGTTTAGCAATACTTTGGCTCTGAGTTTGTATGGAATCTCGACCCGAGTGCACATGCACAGGGATGATGATGAGTAAGGTAATTTTTTTTAGTCTGTCTGCATGTCTGGGTGTCAAGTAAAATTTGAAATCATTCCAAAGAGGAAACTTACTGTTGTTAGGATATCATAAAGGACACAAACAACAGGCCCAAATAACTAATTTCACAAGTTAAATAAGGTGGTGGAAAAGATGATGTTTCAATGGCAGTAAACTTGCAAAAAAAATTTTTTTTTTTCCTACAGCCTTTTTTAAATTAAATTTGATTTGAATTATATGTTTGAACATTGTAGAACACAAATCGCCTTCTTGCCACTTCCAAACACCTGTTTAGCAGTAGTTGGACAACATATTAATACACCATTTTGTACGATCTCGACCAATAAAACGTCCCGCTTACAATGTCAGTGTTGAGGAATCCTGAGATGCAGACAAAATCATGGTTTGTAAGAAATATACATTGTGCTTGGTAACTCAAGACGAGAGTTAAACCCTTTCCGTGTCCTTTTTCTCAAGACTCCTTGAGGTAATGTGTTCTACGAACTCTTGAGAAAGTCCGTCGTCCATGCAGCAGGAGACTGGGTTTTGCAATCACTTGTGTGTGTCTGTCTGAGTGACTGTCCGGGCCGTAACTTTTTCACAATTTAAGCTTTTTAACATCAAATTTTCAACAAAGCTTTATTATGAGAATATGCAGAAGAGAAATTAAGAATTTTGTCAAAAGGTCAAAGGTCAGCGTCACATAAAATCATCAATTTTTATGCGATTGACCTGAATTTTTAAGAATTTGCATAATAGGTCACTGAATTGGTTCACCAATCAAAGGCTAGAAACATATTGTTTTTTTTTTTTTGTTCATTTTTAGATCAGAAGGTCAAATGTCAAGGCTGCAAAAAATCTTCACATTTCATCCGGTTAACATGAAATTCGAGTAGGGTTTGCATATTGGGTCACTGAAGCCGATTTATTTGGAGGTCAAAAGGTCAAGGTCACCTAAAAATCATCAATTTTTATTCGTTATTTATTTATTTATCTGTTTTCATCATGTTTAGCATCTGGAAGAAGTAGTAGTCTGAATATAAAGCAGACATGGATGGGCTTTGAATTTTCAGATGCTTTCTCGTTTTCACTCCATTTGGCATACCTCTTCCAATTTTTCATTGAGAACATTCGTTTTCATTATCTTTCCTCTGATGCAGACAAACTCATCTTTTCGATTGTGACGTTTTGCACGTGCACTAAACCCAAACAAACAACCATCTACAGTCAGCCTATTGTTGTTTGTGATTGCATTGGTTTTGAAGATAAAAGTAGAAGTGTACAGGTCTTTGGTGTGATCCTTACCATGCTGGATTGGCTAGTATCTGTGCCCGAATGTCCCTGATCTTTTGGGCATGCAGGTGAGCCACACGCAGCAAGCTGCCATATGTAAAAAACATGGCAAACGCTGGAGCCACGTACAAGGAGATCCAAAAGGCAATTGAATATGACAGACTAGCTGACCACTGTGTGACGCAGGTGAATGCCTCTGGAAGGTATTCATAAGTGCCCCTGAGGGAGGGAAGAAATGAATCAAGTTGGACTTTCAATTTGCCTTCTAATTTCATGCACACAGTTAAAGTTAATTATCATTCACTCTTTCAGCCATACCAGCCCAGAAGTGGTGGAGAGCTACCGAGTGCCGCCATGAGCCAGATTCCAAAGAGCATAAGAGTGATGCGGCATGGTTTGGCATGATGTGGATACACCAGACAGTGAATGATGAAATGGTAGCGGTCTCGTGCTATGGCGACCAGACCCAACATTGCGGACACGTTTGCCAAGGATGCAAGATAACCAACCACACAGCACATATCCTACAGAGGAAGTCAAAAGTCATTTTGAAAAATTGATTCCAATATTTGTGAATAATTGACAGTGAAGAATTATGTATATTCCACGAGGATAAAAAAAAAGTAGTCAAATGTTTTGTAAATATAACAACTAACCATAATCAGTAATCTAACCATGTGATGGGGGGGGGGGATAAATTCCAATTACCATACATGACTAAAACATAAGTTTAATAATTTGTGTATTAATGTAGCACCAAGCTAAAGGTTTGCTTTGTCTTTGATGCAGTGTCGCCTGTGGATTAAGGCAGTATGTTAGAATTTAGCATCAGCAAAGAAACACAATGGCCTACTGGGACCAAAGGTTATCATGGGATCTGTAACGTCCACAAGTGAATGGTATCAGGCATGACAGCTGGCTCAACGTCTCCTCCAAAGGGGAAACAGAATTCCCAAACACCCCTGATGACAGTTTCAGTTTAGCTGGGAATCAAGCCCAGACTAGAAAGCCCAAAGACAGCTACTTTGTATATGTATAAGCAGATCTGCCTCAATACAACAGTGCAATCAATTGCATCAATTATCCAAACACAAGACAACCTTATCAGTAAAAAGGCTGTCTGATGAGGGTATCATGACTGATAAGGCCATTTGACAAGCCTCGGTGGCGTAATGGTTAGAGCGTCTGCTCTATGTCTGGGTGGTTGGTGATTCGAACGTTGGCCGAGTCATACTAAAGACATTAAAATGGTATATGCTGCTTCTTGGCTTGATGATCAGCATTTAATAAGGGCAGCGCATGGAAAACAAGCCAGAAGTTGGTAATAACAGTGCAAGCTTTGATGGGCCTTAATGGCCTCCTCCCATGTTGAAGTTACTTGCAAGGGAACTCATATTGTTATTACTAGAGCATGTAATTATAGATAAGGGTCATGAAGACAGACGGAAAAGATCAAAGTTCATGGATGGAAATGATCACCTTATTCTGTAGCCAGCCATTTTGACGTATCTCTATGGGAATAACAGACATCACAGAACCAGCAACAAGGAGATCGCTGCAGATGAGGCTGGCCATCAACCCAAATAGTGCTGCTGGGAGACGCCGTGAGGCCAGAGTCAAGGACAGCAGCCCCACGTTACCTGAGAGATGCATTAATGTTGAAACCACCCGGACCCAAATAACACAATCCCATCGCGTTTAGTGTTTGTATCAACTCTTCCATGAAAATGGTTAATGCAGTTGGATTTTATGCCTACTTGCATGATTCAAACACAAGACACCATGTTAACAAACCAATTACGACATCAGGCCAAACATAAAGATTTATCCTGGGTCCCGTTGAGCCTTCAAAATCCTGAGTCTCACTTCTCATTGATTCATTAAAAAAAAATTAAACAAGAGTTTGTCCCAAGTACTACAGGACTGATTTCAACACATTCAAGTCTTAAATCCTTCTTTTGTTTCTCCAAAATAACACAAACATAAACTTTGCATTCTGTGATGCAATGAACTATTACCAAGGCTGTACTCTGTTGATTTCCTTGGCCTTTGCCAGCCATGAGCTTTAACACTCATGAGTTTGTGTAAACCATTTTTGCAGACTAACTTCTTAAGGCAGACATTGTTTGTGCATATGCTGTGAGAACAAATAGTGTTGAAACAACTCAGCGTCGAAGAGACAAGGTGTTTTACACCGCAATGGAGTACACCTGGTTGTGGTTGTTGTCTGGACCATTGTGAACAACCTCACACGAATAATTTTATTACTAGTGAGGAACCTTTCCTTATGGATGGGACATACGAACAGGCAAACACAAATAAACAAACACACAAACAAACATTTCTTAAATTTCAGATCTAAAAACTTGGTAATCATTGCCATTTTCAAAACAGGAGGCAAAGTCACAGAACCTTTCTCAAAAATTTCAGCATTGTAATTTCTCCATATTCTGTCATCTGTTTTTAAACTGATGTGTTTATTTGATCTCCACCACTAACCAGTCGCAAGCTACTGTACCCATTCAATCGTAAAACTTACTTCTTCCTGGCATCCCCAGATCCAAGACGTATGATCACCTCCTCTCACATTGCATTTTCTATCACCGATGGACATAACGCAATTCATCAATTTGATGTGAGATTTATCATTTCTGAATGGAACAGCTCAATTACAGTTGGCTGAAACATGCAATAAATAAATAAATAAATAAACATTCCCAATGGCCCTGAATGTAGTTTAACATTAAATTGCATTTGTTGCTCAAAATAACAACATAAATTTATACCCACCAGCAATTGCCACCACACTCATAATTGTGATGATCACCTCAAGAATATTTTCTGTAGGTTGCCCATACAACGTCGGGACAACGGAAGTGTCGCGATGGGTTGCCTCAAACTCAGTATCACCATCCTGAACTTTACAGGAGATCTTTTGAGAAGATTCATCCAAAGTAGCACAGATGTTTGGCATGATCACTTTTCCTCATCCAAAGACCACAGATATCAGTGTTTCTTGACCATATCCGTATGTGCTTTAGGCCAACTAACTCTGGAGATGTGCGAAGTGAGAGTTGAGCAGCCAACACTATGCCCCAAGTTTGCATTGCCTCCCATCTTTCCACCAAAAATGCCCCCCACCCCTTCCATTCTCAACTGCTTTTATCCTGCTTCCAGGTAATGAGTTACCAAGGTTCACAAAGATCAAATCCAAGAAGGGAAAAAAATTCCATATGCCTCAATGCACCTGCCATCTGTTTGCAATACAACTGCACAATATAAGCCTAACAAGTCCAAAAAAAATCATCAAGCCATTAGGGTACAAATTGCTCAACCTTGGTCAATCCACCGAGGTATCCTTCATATTGATGAGGATTTTCAACCAACGATCTCCAGAGTCCAGACTAAAATGTTCTTCAATAATTATGTGTGGTTCTAAAAATAAATGTAAAGAAATAATGTTACAGTTGACAATGCTCAAGCTTGTATCGTTGAGGGTACAGTGATTGTCACAGGACTGAGGCCAGGGGCATCACTTGGCGCTGGTCCATGGGGCATGTGTCCCAAATATTTTTTTTCTGTGCCACAAATCTATTTTAACCCCTTGGTTACGATGGGTCACCTAAAATGATTAGCTTATTTTTCTACACGTGCCACTGCACTCAATATTTTATTGGGGGTGAGAGGATCTGAAGTTTGAGAGGGCCTGGGCTCCAAATATTCTTGGAAGCTTGTGACACCTCTGACCGAGGCAAGAATTTCTCGCTTAATTGTCTTTTCAAAAGACAAACTTTGAGGCCAAACTCAGGAGTCAACAATAAAAACACTAATGACAGCACAAACCCCAATTCAAAACTCCAGTAACAAGATAGACCCTGACATTTTAGGAAGCTTTTGATAAACTTCTACGTAAGAGGTGGCCTCGCCACTGCTAAATCAAATGGCAAAGGGCCAGGTGTGCTGATGGGATCGAAAATTGCCTCAGGAATGAGGAAGAGCCCGTAAACAAGGCATAGATCAGGATGGAAAATTGAATGCTTCATACGTGATGCAATTCGAAAAGACAGGGAATGTTTACTTTTACAAGTAGAAAATTACACGGAATGATAAAATATAAAAGGGTGAAGCACAAGAAAATTAAAATAGGAGCGTTCTGGTTTCTCGAATGACCTCCAAAAGTGTGAAAGAAACCCCCACAAATCCAGTTGGAATTGCTCGTTTACTTCTGCGATGTAATTAGGATCCAAGTGAAATCATTTTAAAGGTTAAGAGAATAGGTATCTCGATGTATTCCGTTTTCTAAGCTTGGAATTGGAAGAACTCTGCTCCCCGGGGGTGTTTGAAACCGCCGCACAGAAGTACGTGACAATCCACACCAACACACAGGCATTGAATGAAGAAATATGATGAATTTTACAATTAATCTGCAATGAACCTACAAATACACTATGTGAATCAAATACATTATTAAACCGTTGCATCCTATTTAAAACATGACAATACTAGAGAGTTCATAGACAATCTTATTTTATATACCCTGTGCAGTTTTAATAAAAAGGGCATGGGAAGGGTCTTTTCAACTCTGGCTTTGCATTTCTGAACACCATCTGTTTCCTTACTTGCTCTTCCATGAGCCTTGACTATGTATACAAAAAAACCCCCAAAATGGAAAGATAAATTTAATTAATAGATTATAATTTGCACCCTCTTATCTTGGTACTGAGGTGGTTTACCAATGGGGGGGCCTTTTGATTATGACTGGTGACCTTTGCCATTTGATTTAGCGGAAGCTCGGCCACCTCAAGTATTTTATTGCAGAACACCCTCAGACAGAAGGTCCAACAGGGTCGATGGGTTCTTTCGGGACTAAGGGTTATAATGGGGTATATTGGGTCTAAAGTATCTTTAGAGTCCTAGAGCTCTTAAGAAGTCTAAAGGATATTAGGGGTCTTAAGGGTGTTAGGCATCTGAAAGTGTCTTTGTGGTCAAAAGATTCTTGGGAGTATTAGGGGTCTTCAGGGCCTGAGGGCTATAATGGATCATGAGGGTTTTAAGGAACTTGAGGGTCATCATCTGAGCCCGAGTTTGAACATCAGTATTGCAGCACTCTCTGGGGTTCGGAGACCAGATTGTGGTGAGATCATGGTGGTTGGTTATACATACTACTGGTCTGGTTGCTCTGAGTTACTATGCCCAAGAAGTTGCCGTAGATGTGTCCAATAAGATGACTCCCATGATAATTGATGTAACACCAGTCATCGAGCATATTATGAGACTGAGGATTCATCAATCTTTGGGTGTCATTTCCCTGGGCTCTGTGTATGCTCCGACTGAGGTGAGTGATCTCACTGTGAAGGACACATTCCATGCAGTGCACGAGTGTGAGGTTGATCAGTGCCCCAGGCCCGATACTCTTCCAGTCTTGGGGGATTTTGATGCATTGACAGGCAATGACGGGGATGGTTATTTAGTGTCAGCATATTTGTCATGAAAAAAAGGATACGTGTATTTTTTTTGTTAAAAGCAAAAACTCACTTGATTTTGTTAGATGATACTATAAACATGAAAAAAATTAGGGTGGCATTTTTTCTGAGCATTCTAACGGCCTAAAATCCAAGATGGCCACCACCGTAGCAAAGCGCCCTAAATTTGACACTAAAATTAACTTAATGTGGTTTAAATAAAAAATTTTCAGCATGAACTGCTTGGAACCACTCTCAACAAGACTTGAACCATTTTGTTTTTCTATCACCACAAAATCTTCCAGGAAAACTGTCTCGCTGAATAATAGGATAATGCATAGAGGATTTTTTCAGGAAAGTCTTGGATGTGGTGGAGCTTAATTAATTAATCGTTAGATCATGCCATAATCACTGTGAATGAGTTTGGCTTGGAACTTGTATATAGAGGTGACTATAATAACAATAACTTTCACCTGACTACTAATCTTTTTATTTTGCACAATTTGAGACAGAGGCTGCCTTTTTATTTCAACATGGCGGCCAGAAAATTGACGTTCGAATCCAGTCATCGGCAGCATTTTGTTCGCTTCATGTTAAGGTTCCACTTGTCCATTATATGGTGTACTAACATATTATTTTCTTCTTTTGCAGGCTGCACATACCCACAGCAACCATAACCCATGATAACATAGCTTAGAGACCTTGGATTAACCAAAATGGCAGAGTCTTCATCTAACAAGAAGTCCAAAACGGTGGATTTTGAACTATGCTTTATTTGCCAGTTGAGCAGCAAGCAAACAGATTATACAAACTATGTGCTTCGTCCTTCTTTGCCTTCAGTAGAGAAAGTAATTACAACAACTGATGTTCGATGTTCATCTGGGGAAATAGAATTCTCTGCATTAAAGGATCGCATAAAAGGTTTGTCTGCCCGTGAACTTTTACAGAATGGTGTTTCATACCACAAGACATGTTATAAGGATCTCACAAGTAAAACATGCATTGAACGAGCCAAGACCAGATATGAGAAAGGACAAGCGACAGGCAGCGTCAGTGATGTAAAACAGAAGACAATAGGATGACCGCCAAAATCTGATACTGCATCTACAAGTGGTTCCACATCACAGCGATCTACCAGGTTTTCAACAAGGAGATGTGTGTCATTTGTCAGGAAGACAAAGCAGAAATATTGCATGACATCTCAACTGAAAACATGGGAGCTCAGCTCAAAGCCATTGGTCAACAAACAGACAGAAAACTTTTGAAAGTCAGACTGAGCAATGTTGTAGGCTCACCTGATCTTCTTACAGCAGTTGCTGAGGACATGAAGTATCACCTTCTGTGCTTAGGCCATGCAAAACGAGACATAGAAAAAGCTAACAGACCTCCAAAACAGCATGTTCATTTTGCACAGTTAGTGTCTGACCTGGAGATGCTCGACATGGTGGACACTGAAATGAATGACACATCTAACAGTTCAGCTTTGAATATGAACGACATTGAACAATCATATGTTTGTTTGCTAGAAGCCAATGGGTTCCCTTTACCCGACAATCCGTGATACAAACCATACTTAAAGCAACTGATTTTGGACAACATCGCTGATGTGTACTTCACCAGGCCTCCAGACAAAACCAAACCTGAGCAAGTACTTTCTACAAAAGCCAAGGAAACCCTGTTAGCTGGTGTGTTGACCACCGATACAAAATACCTAAGAGAAGATGTGAAAGTCCTTCTGAAAGCAGCTAAAATACTGAGAAGAGACATTGCAAGCGCAACCCCGTGGAAATTCGAAGGAACATTTGATAATTATGAACCACCTGCTTTGCTTCAACTCTTCTGCAAGCATGCTATCCAAGGTTTACATTGATCAGGTTAAAACAATCAGCAGGGCCGAATCTATGAACCAAAGTGCATCTGTGCTGGCACAACATTTCGTATGTGCATACAAGTCTGATCGGCAGGTCAGAACAATATCCCATGTACGGAAGTTTGTGGATGCTGGGTTTTCAGCTGCAACATCAAAACTGTCCAACCAGGGATAAATGAAGACTGTGAAGATTGAGGTGTTACTTTCTATGACATTCACAAAATAATAATTCACTTGATATCCATTGTTAAAACTACTAAATGAAAGCCAGGCATTTAATCAGAATGACTTTTTGCATCTTCCTGTTTAAACGATTTAAGAGATTGAACACTGCATTGAACAGTAATTCAAGTATTTAATTTTATTTAGATCTGTTGGTTAATTATGTATTCTTTGTGAAAAATACATGTCTTTAATTAGGTAGATACTTGGTTTGTAATTACAAAATCCTGTTGGCTTGGTAATGCATGCAAAGGGAGAAGGTATAGCTTACATTGCGGGTGTGCGGTGGCCATTTTGGAATTTGGCATGTAGATCATACATATAACATAAATTTGATGATTCCATTAGATTCCTGGTCTCAGAAAACATATATTTAGACAATTCATTTGTAATTGTATCGCATGTATTCACGAAGATATCACATTATTAGTGTTCGGTGGCCATTTTGGACGCCATCTTGGATTTCATACCCTTAGAATGTTCAGAAAAAATGCCATCCTTTTTAAAAAAAATTTTTTAAAGCTTATGATACCTTCTTACAAAATCAAGTGAGTTTTTGCTTTTAACAAAAAAAATACACGAAATTGCAAATATGCCTACACTAATTGGGCATTTGTAGGAACCATGGGTCTGGAAATGTGAATCAGAATAGCACTAAATTCATTAACTTTGTAAGAAGTCATGGACTAAGGGTGACGAGTTAATGGTTTCAGCGCCCACAGCCTCATCGCTGGACTTGATATTCCAATGCTGCTGGTGTGGCAAAGGAGGTTGACCAGGTGCTCATTCCTGGTCGCTGGAGGATGCTCCAGGACTGCAGGGTCCACTGGAGTGCCCAGTTCCTCAATACCGACCACAGGCTTGTTGGAGAAACTTTGAAGTTGCAGCTGAAATGTGGGAGAATGTTACCATCCCAGACAAGGTTGGATTTTGGAAAGCTCAAGGATGAGAGGGTTGCTGAGGACTTTGCAAACAGGCTGAGTGGGGATTTGAGGGGGGGAGGGGGAGTCTGGGTGTTTTGGTGATTCCTGAAGAGTTGTGGAGTGCCCTCAGGACTACCATCCTTGATGTTGCCGGTGGCAGTCATGGAACCCACCGTCACGTGTAGAAGAACTTTGTCTTTGTCTCCCAAGGAATGCAAGGCCAGCCTTAATGGAAGAGCTAAGCTGTTCAGGGAGCTGAGGCATAAAACTGTACATTTGCTGAGGTGGACAAAGAGGCCTATGTTTGAGGAATCTGTGATGGGATTGAGCATCACCTGTGGTTAAGTGATTCTCACCCTGCTTACAGAGGAATTATTTTATACTGTTCCTCTGAGCCTGTCCATCGGTGGACTGCAGCTAGAGTGGAGGGTGGTGAGCTCTTGACAGAGAAGTCTGAAGTGAAGGCCCACTGGGCCAGTTTCTTTAAGCGACTGTACCAGGCTGACCCACTGCTGTTTAGCTGGATGTCAAGGGTGTTGCTATCCCTATTGCTGACTCTCCAATCAACTGTGAACCACCTTTTTTGTGGAAACACAGACTGCGGTGAACCAGTCAAAAGGAGGTGAAGCTCCTGGGATCTGTGGCAACCATGCTGAACTTCTCAAGGCTGGTGGAAATGCTGTACTCACATCATTGCATGCAGTTTTGTGCTCTGTTTTGAGCACAGGCATCATCCGACTTGACTGGAAGAGGGCCTTGTTGTCCCTCTTTGGAAAGGGAAGGGTGATCGTCAGTATTGCAACAACTACCGAGGGGGGCGCTGCTCTCAGTGCCGGGCACGGTCTTTGCTCAGATAATCCTGACAGGGCTCGCCACCATCTGCTTGAGCACTAGCAACCAGAGCAGTCATGCTTTACTCCAAAGAGGTCAACAATTGACCATATCCTTGCTCTTCAGGTCCTCACAGAATGCAGGTGAGAGTTTCAACAGGGGCTGCTCATCACCTTTGTTGATCTCCACAAAGCGTTTGATTCAGTGAATGGGGATGCTCTCTGGAGTATTCTCGGTCTTTCTAGGGTGCCACCAAAACTGATCAATCTGATTTCTGAACTCTACTCTGGTACTGAGAGTGCTGTGAGGTGTCGTGTTTCTATCTCTCACTTATTTGCAGTTGTTACTGGAGTTTGTTAAGGGTGTGTACTGGCCACCACACTTTTTAGCGCTTATATGGACTGGATTCTCGGGAGGATGTTGGAGAGATCAAGGTGCGGTGCATCATTTCAGAATATCAAGATCTCTCACCTTGATTTCGCAGATGATGCAGTCATCTTTGCGGAGTTACTGGATATCCTTATAGGGGCCCTCCAGGTGCAAATTGAGGAGTCGGAGCCACTGAGATTACCAGTTTCCTGGGTGAAAACTAAGACCCAGGCTTTCAATGACATCTGGGATGCTGCAAGGTTGTCTGTACCTGTTTGTGGTGAGCATGTTGAGGTCAATGAGAGATTCACTTACCTTGACAGTGATATTTATGTCCCCACATGTTGTGGGCCAGAGTTCGATAGATGTTTTGGTCGGGCCTGGGGAGTCATGGATTCACTGGATCATGGGGTGTGGCGCTGTCAGTACCTGTGCAGGAGGACGAAAGTCCGAGTCTTTAAGTCCTTGGTGCTTCCAGTCTTGCTCTACGGATGTGAGACTTGGACCCTGTCCAAGGATCTGAGATGGAAGCTTAACTTCTTCGGTACCAGATCTCTTCGGAGAATCCTTGGCTATCGCTTGTCAGACTGTGTCCAACAAGTGTTTGCTGAGAGAGACTCAGATGAGATTTGTTACCTGTATCGCCCCTGAATATCAGCTGTGGTTGAATGGACATGTGGCTCATTTTCCTGACGCTTATCCTGCTCACTAGATTCTCTCAGCAAATGAGCCTCCTGGGTGGAAGAGGCCAACAGGCTGACTACATGCCTCATGGTTGCAGCAGGTTGATCGGCATCTCAAGGAGATGGGGATGAGTGAAGCATCTGCCTTGGGGATGGCCAGATGGTGGCCTCTCGATAACAGAATGTGGATGCAGTGACATACTGCCCCGGCACCTAGACCATACCTCACCTGGTCTTAAGGATCTAAAGGATATTTGGGTTCTTAATGGGTCTTCAAGGGTCTTAAGGGAGCAACATAATTGAGAACATAATAACAACCTAATTTTACTTTACACTCCTTGGCTGAATGGTTAGTTGACAGAGCACATCTGGCACATATTTTACATTGGTTGAGAAGGATGAGTCTGGATTGCAATGTTTTTGCTCTTGTGCAATGTACAAGAGGATGTTTGGTCTTGTGAATAGGGTAGAATTAATGCAGATCTTCCATTCGATAACAAGTTTGCTGATTTTCAGTAGGTGATGCAACTGCTGCAGTCAGTCGTTCAACAATCTGTGGCAGCAATTCACGCATGACTTGACTTGGTTACTCTGACTGTTGGACGACTGTCACAAGTGAAGGCAAGCAATCTGTTCTTCATAGTGAGTGGAGCTTTCACCTTAGCAGCTGAAGAACATGATCCGTCATCATATCCTGAGGAAATCATCTATTAGACCGAGGTCATTTTAAATCTTTGCATTGTGCCAAATGAAGGATGCGAGCATCCAGAATGGTGGAAAGGTGGCATTGTGGGTTTATTTACACTTAAAGTCCTCCATCCTCCAATTTTATCCACAAGGTCCGTTGGAAGCTTCGCTACAATTGGTTTGATGAAGAGCTATATCCAAATCTGCAAGTTTGGGAAGGGAACTATCACTTTTGGGGGCCTGTATTTCCTCGCTGGTGGTGCTAAACTTCTGTAAAGTTTTGCGCTCATGAGGAGAGACTTCAGGCAAAAGTTCCGACTTGTTTAGCAATGATCGTGCAACTGCTTTATCACTACCGAATCTTTCTTGAAAGTGATTCCAGACCTGCTCAAAACCAACATCAGGGTTAGAAATGTAGACTCGGTTAAGATGCACCGAATGTTGCACATATATCCCTGACAACTCAGAAAAAAACTGATAATCTAGCTGCCAACATTAGGGCAGAGGGGGCAAAATACTATGACTATAACAAAGGATGGGAATTTTGGTCTTGGTTGAAGGAAATGTTTAGCAGATGGCAGATAGCAAAGATACTAAAATTTCTTTTCATCTGATTTATGTTAATTGTTGCTATCATTGTGATTGTTAAATGCTTGTCAATATTATGAAGAAAATGTATGATGAAATGTGTGACCCAGTTGGTGGTTACAGAACCTGCTGAAATTGAAATGGCCCTAGAGACAATGGAAGAGACCTTTAAGGGGTTTTACCATTTTGAAATGGAAGATTTGCATGATGATAATAACCCCATATGACCAAGCGGAGGTAATTGAGGGTGAAAATGGAATTTACCTGCATTTATACTGTTTCTATTCCCCATGTAAATTGTATTTAAAATTGATTGAGAAAACCATTAAGTTTGTTGAACTAATGTTGTTTAAATCCAACATTAAAAAATGCTTGAAATCTGAAAAGGATCAAGCTGAAGCTTTTGAAATAGTTTCCTGTTGCCATGAACTAGTGTCTACCTCAAAATCGAAATGAGCTGTCCAGATGGCTCAAACCTACGTTGGAGAATCAAGAAAGGGTACTGCCCAGATGGATACGAAAGGGGCCTACCCTGGAGACAAGTTTTGGAACCATTAGGAAAAGCAGCTATCCTGTAGTGGTTTAATTAAAACCTACCTTGGGACCTCGGGAAGGCTATAAGAAATTTGCCCTCGAGGATGACCCATGTTCCCGGCACAGATAACCAAATTCGAACCAAATTCCCATCCAAGATAATGATAAAAAATATATATATAGATAGCCCAATTCATTGTGTTTTGTCCTTTGAAAGGACAAAAGGGAGCAATGTGCAAGTGGTTTTTCTCTTAAATTATGTATGGACCTATTTCGGGAGCATTAATAGTTGTAAACAGGTCTGATAAATAAAGGCATTCTGTCCACATGAGACAATATTAATTAAACCAATGTAACATGCTATAATTGAGAGGATCCTGTTGGGAATATTGATTTCTTTGTAATATTTGTGTTTTATAAAGTGATACTGATGATTTAACATGTATTAATCGTATTTATTAGAACTATTTAATTACCTGGATACATAACATGAGTTCCAGATATATCTATTTCAGCATAATTAAACAAACTTTTATATTCTGGTTTCAAATTTGTGCTCAAAAAACAAATATATTGTTTTTGGATTTCAGAATCAGATCCGACTAACTCATACAAACATTTAGGTCCTCAGACAGTTATTTCCCTAAATGCATATCGAGCATAGACTCATCCCCATGCCTGGTGGGATTCTAACTTTGATGCGTTGAGAAGGGTATAGAATAGATTACCTTTCTTATGGGATGGCCTGTTATTCTTTACGACAGACATATTCGTGCACGTGAGATAGCCATTCGCCCAACAGAGGCTCGTCTACCCTCTTTCCATCAGGACACATTGGTTTGGAGGTGGATGATTTACCTACACCTTGGACTTACAGGACATTTGGTTAAGCACACCACGGGCTTTTCCTGAGCAGTTATTCTGATGGTCAAATATGTCTGTGGATCATTTACTTCACCCACCATTTTCCATCAACATTCGACAACCACCTCTCTTACCGACCTTGGCGTCCACCTTTTTCCATCTACGTTTGACAGCTCTGTGGATGGTTGTTGTTGACGTTTTATGAGCGCATCATGTTTTCAGTCGGTAATTCTGGCAATTGACTGCTTTCTGCCGTTCGTGCAACACCACAAACATGGCATCGTGAGCCAGGCCTGTGCTGATTTGAGGTTGTGCCTCGCTCTGGTAAGGAAGGAATGGTCGCGAGATAGGTGGTTGGTGACATGCAACAATGTGCCAATAGGCAAGGTGGATTTGGCTGAAGTCTACATGAGGCTCCACCCAGACTGGCTGCCTACAAAAAGGACAGGGCGACAGTTTCGTGACATTTGGTGACGGTTATTTGCGGCTTCTTACACCTCTGAGAGTTTTGTGATAGTTTGTGACAGCTAGGTGATGCCTATTTTCAGCTCCAGTCAGTTCCAGACAGTTGGGGAGCTGGCAACAGTTGAGTTTGTGAAAGTTGGTGATGGCCTTGCAGCCTTGCAGCTCTGATCGTTGGTGACAGCCTCACAGTGCCTCAGTTCCTTACAGCTTCTCACAGTGCCTCGCAGCATCTCAGCACCTCACAGCTGTCCGTTGGTTGTGGCTCCTGACGGTGGGTGACGCTTGGACCGTTAATGCCGGTTATGCTCGAGACCTGCCCTTGGCATCCCTGGTTCCTGGGGGTGATGACGTGACGTCGATTGGTGTTAAAGCCTGTTTGCAAGTGGATGTACGGCAAGGCAGGGTGCTGGCAAAGGACCAAGGCACCTCACACATTTTGGGACATTTTATTTAATGCACAACGACTTCCACCTTGGTGAGCGAGAATGGATTTCTCTCCACCCCTCCCCGCCCCCCCCCCCCGAATGATCTGCTGGGTACCCTTGTCTCATGTTTAATTGTTAAATAAGGCATAGTGATAAGCATCTGCTCTTTCTATCAATACCTGTTTAATTCTTTATTTGCTTGAGATTATTTTGATTTCTATGAATTTAACTATTTTCACCACAAGGAAATAAAACCTTTTTCTGTTTATTTATTTTTTCCTTATTAATAAATTATTTGACGTTTCAACCTGTTCGTGGTTGGCCTTTTTTTCCATTGATCCAGCATTGTCCAACCATAGATAGACTGGGAGGTAAATACCAAACGAATAGACCTGTCATAGTAGGCACGCACGAGTGGTAAACGCTCGGCCGCCCTAATTAAGATCGAATCAAGATAAAATTGGTGCTTTGCCGAGGGCATGCTCCCCATTCAGGAAGCCATGTGACCTCGAGCTAAACAGCAAAATTAGACAGTGGACACTGGAACTCGTGGTCAACTGATTGGCGTTCGTGGTTGCAAAGCAACCCACCATACCACAAAGTTAATTGTGAGCAGTGACCCGAGGTCCAGCTCTTCTGAGGAGAAACGGGGATTAATCCCCTTCATAATACACTCGGTACCCATGGCCGTAACAATATATTGTGGCTTCTATAGGCAGCTATTTTCATTTATGGTGTTATCTCAAAGGCTAGGAATGTTATCTGGCTTGGGAAAGTGATGGAGTGGCCATTCCCTGAGACTGTTATCAATGTTGGACCTTGAGCAAGATGTTTGTGCTTCTTCCTGCTTGGTTGACTCACCTCTCCCCAAACCTAAAGACAAACGACAAGCACTTCCTTATCTTGTTTAACTCAAACCGTCTCATTGCACCATTGTTTGCTTGAGTGTATAAAAAGGACATTTGTTGGGGCACTTATTTAGAGAGGATTCCACCATTGCTGGAGTGCCTCCATCTATACGAATTCACCTTTCACCTCCTGTTCACCTTTCAGAAAGACACCGACCCGAATCACAGAGCCAGAGCTACACTGGAGTGGCTAAGGAACAAAAAGATAAATGTCCTTGAGTGGCCCAGTCAGAGCCCCAACTTAAATCCGATCGAAAATCTGCGACACAACTTGAAAATTGATGTCCATAAACACTCCCAACACAACTGGACTGAGCTTGAACAGTTTTATACAGAAGAATGGGCAAATATTGCCCAATCAAGGTGTGCAAAGTTGATAGACACCTACCCCCAAAAGACTCACAGCTGTAATTGCTGTAAAAGGTGCTTCCACCAAGTATTAACTCAGGGGGGTGGACACTTAACCAACCAAGATATTCTAGTTTTGTATTTTAATTGATTTTCTGAATTTTTTAGAGTGTTTTTCACTTGGAAGTTGTGGGTTACGATGTGTAAATAAAGGTGGAAAAATCTGATTTCCTGTAATTTAATTCCAGGCTGTAAGGCAACAAATGGTGAAAATTTTCAAAGGCGGTGTACACTTTCTACAGACACTTTCTATAGATATATCCATATATACATATATACTGTTGCAGTTCTAGGAATCAGCTCTGAAGGCAATTTCACACAACATATCGGTCCCTCAGTTTATTTGATTCCATGGTACAAGTTCAGAGTAGTCTCTTCCTTATGTCATGTTGTCCTTTCCATTGTCTTTCGCTTTTTACACATCTTTTCATCCGATTTAAAACAAGTTACTGGTTTTGAAAATAATTACGTTACACTTATTGATTATGAAAGAGTTGCTGAACTTACGTACATGTTTTTGCATTTTGCATTCCCGTTTGCTTTTATTTGCTTATTAGCCTTTACCTATCCACACAAGCTCCACGATCAGTCTTCATCACATGCACATCATAGTAATAACAACATTACAAAGTTATTGATAAACCAAAGATGATTTGTGACTGAGACAACAATTGAAATAATCATATTTTATTATTTTTGCCAGCATTTACCAAATGGACTGGGGTATATTTTTTTTGGTTGATTTGCAGTGGCTTTTCCGATTCCAGGAGCAAAAACACTTGCATACAAGTCCAAAGGAAATAACCATAGCTTTTTATCCAATTTCATTATCATACTATATATTGTTATAGATATGGCATGAGAGATCATTGGGAATATATTGGAATAGCTATTTCTTAGTACGTTAGTTAAGTGTAATGTAATACCTTGATTGTCAGGATATGTTGAGAGGAGGTGTATAGAATGGCACCTCGTCACCCTACTCTGCCATGTTCGTGTCTAAGCACTGCCTTCCCCCTTCCTGTTTTTTATTTGAACCGCCACCATCGTAAATCTGTCAATACGTGCTCTTTTTTCCTTCCACGGCATAATGACTACACGACCTTCACCGTCATTAGCCAATGACCGTGTGCGTGCGACAGCCATGAGGCCCAATCAGCGCAGGGTGGTGGCCCTGAAGAAGAGGGTGAAAGAGAGAATAGGAAAAAGTGCCATTTTTTCTCTTTCCCTTGAGCTCCAGTCCTCGATGGGGTGAGTTCCATTCTGATCGCTCTCAATCACCCCGCTAAAGCAGCAACATTCTCCGAGAACCCCTTCCCCATTGTGGCTTGCTGAGGAATCCTTGGTGCTGTCCCAGGAGGACATGCAGCCAAGAGCATTTGAGGAACTGGGAGTTATTGGCTGAGTACCCCTTTCATCTTTTGTGTTTTTCTTTTGTCTCATGCTCCTTCTCAGTCTCATTCCCCTGTATAAAGGGTTGAAGGCATAATTATAAGTTTGTCATTGGTAGTATGTGTGCGAAAGGTGAACTATTTGTTTATTATTCTTGCTGTCATGTATCCCGTTCTTACCCAACCACAGCCCCCCACTCGCATACGAGGTCCGTCTAAAAAGTAACGGGACTGACTTCACAGAAATTTTATTCCCAAAAATATATTGAAATCACAGCTTGTCCCCTTCAAAATAGTTTCCCTCCAGTGTCACACACTTGTCCATCCTCTTCTTCCATGTTTCGATGCACCCCTGGAAGGCTTCTTCTGGAATCCTCTGGAGCTCCATCGTCATGGCCCTTTTGATGGCCTCCACATCAGGAAATTGGGTCCCCTTGATCATCCCCTTGAGCTTGGGGAATAGGAAAAAAATCTAAACGGGCCAAGTTTGGTGAACACGGGGGTTGCTCCAGAGTTGGCACGTTCCTCTCTGCCAGAAACTGTCAGATTCTCAGGGCACTGTGAGCAGGGGCATTGTCATGGTGTTGTACCCAGGGGTTGTTCTCCCACAGATCCCTCCTCTTGTCCCGTGCTGATCTCATGATGCGCCGGAGGATCTCCTTGTACACGTATTGATTCACTGTTTGACCCTGTGGTAGAAACTCCAAGTGGACAATGCCCTTGATGTCGAAAAACGCGATGAGCATCACCTTGACCTTCATCTTTGACATCCTTGCTTTCTTTGGTCTTGGTGATGCCGGACTTTTCCACTGACGACTCTGCCGTTTGGTCTCGGGATCGTATTCGAATATCCACGATTCACCGCCAGTAATGACTCTCCTGAGCAGGTCTGGATCATCCTTGAGATGCTCGATAATGTCTTGACAGACAGTGACTCTTTGCTGTTTCTGGTCCTCGGACAACAGCTTGGGGACCATCTTTGCGCACACCTTGCGAATTTCGAGATTTTCAGTGATGATGCTCCAGACAGTGTCCTTGTTGATGGAAAGTTCCTCAGCAATCATCCGCACCATGAGTTGATGATCTGTGCGCACTCTCTGCTTCACATGCTCGATGTTGTCAGCCGTTCTGCTCGTTGAAGGTATTCCAGACCGTGGATCATCTTAAACCTCCTCCTGTCCCTCTTTGAACCTTTTGTGCCATTCAAATGCACGTGTAAGTGACATCGTTTCTTCCCCATAGACTTGCTGCAGCATTGCGAAGGATTTGGAAGGTGTTATGCCAAGCTTGGAAAGAAACTTCAGATTGGCTCTCTGCCCACGACTCATAGCGCAATGACTCAGACTAGACAACGTTGAAAGCACGACCAGTAAAAAAATCACACAATGAGCGCAGTCAACCATCACCAATCAAATATATTGCTGGAATGTTGCGAAAGACTGTGACGCAACCCGTTCATTCAAGTTGTGTAAGTGGAGCACACAGCAGGCTCAGTCCGTTTCCTTTTTAGACAGACCTTGTAAATCCTAAAGGTGAAGGTATTAACCTTTCCGTAAATATGCATTCTTTGTGAGTGAATGTAATTCCAGTCATCTGCCAACATTGTCTCTCAGGGTGAATCTATTTTGTAATTATAATAAATGGCGAATAGGGAAGTTAACTGCTTAAATTTTTTTATGAGATGCAACTGGTTCTCATGTCTCTTTAATGTCACAATTTAAGTCCAGAAGACATTTCATTGGCACTGAAAACCATGGTCAGACATGATATCTCTACTAATAGGTTTGTGGTCTATATAAAGTTATCGAGCAGCACAGTAATTTTTGTGAGTATCTCAAATAGTCCTTGTGTCTCATTACAAAATGTCTCTGAAATAAGATGCCTTTTAATTACCAGTGGAGAACCCCCACCTCTGGGACCTCAATTTCCAAAGTATGAAACGAGTGCGACAATATTTGAGTTTATTACATGGACTGACACAATTACCATAAAATATACAAAATTATTGAGATTGTCAGGTGAAAAACGATCCAATTCACATGGATTGCTCCTGTTGCAATGAGTCTCACCTCAACGACCTCCCATCATGAGCAAAGAGAGCAATGCTGGCCAGTAGTGTGATCACATTAACTTGGAAAAACAAAACAAAAATCATCCCGACGAAACTGCACACGAACATGCCATCTGGGACTCAAAGTCTCTCTGCAAGATTCCACCCACGTGAGCGGAAATACGGTGCCAATGTTTCGAGGTTAACAGGAGGAAGGTATCCTCCAATGCGTTTCCGGATCCACCACTTTCCAGTTGCTGCATTTCGCCTACCTGGTTGGCTGAATTGGTAACGGAAGTGCTCAGCACGAACCCACCTGGCCAATCATACAGGGAAACGATTTCAGAAAGTAGGATAAACTAGATACATCGTAAAAGTGGGACAGTATTCAAACAGAATGCATTATTGGGCAACAGAGGCCCTCACCTCGGTGGATAACGACCATGAAAAGGGTTGTGATCGATGAGGTCAAGTGTGGTGTTGTCGTTTATGAGCATTTTACCCACCAGGTGTACCAACCAGTCGTTCTGTTCATATGTCTGTTTGAGGTGAAACAATCCCAATTAACCACTGCCCAGAAAAACAACAGGCAAATGAATGATTAAGAACATTCATTGCAACCACATGAAAAAACACTATAGTTTTTATCTCACACTTGTATTCTGCACATATTTGACATTTTACTTTTGAATGTAGTAAAAACAATAGCACTATATAATAAAGTATTATTCTGTATTTTATATTCTCCTTAATATAAGAGATGATTTTATTTATCCATATTTTAATAGTCCTCTGCTCAAACTATCAACTATACTGTCGACATTTCCATCACATGAACCATTGAAATGCTCGATCACGTGACTAACCACCTGCAGTTTTATATTAAAAGGAGTTAAAGGACATCATTCGTATTATTAACTGTTGCTGTGGCTTTTCCTGCCAAAGTAGATAAAAAAATATATTCTCCAAGAGCAAGTGTTACCTGAAAAGCAGCAAACCACATGAGCCAATCCAAGCGGTAATGATAGGGTGAGATCAAGCAAGGTCGACGTTTCAAAGAGCCTGGCTTACACTTAAACTCGTACTCTTCCCACACAACGGATGCTCCTTTGGGATCAGCACTTGCTGTGCCCTGCAGGATCACCTCTGTCCGCTCCTTGGTTACCCTGAGAAAGTAGTTTTGGGTTGTGGTGATGCAAGGGCCAAAGTGTGAAAGGGAATGTGAGGTATTTGTACACTTGCCAACACATTAAATAGATCATTCGTTAGCAAATAAAACAAGATCAAGTCAATTTTTTAAAAACATCTAGAATCCAACTACGGATATTATTTGCTCAGAACAATGGACATGTGGATGGGGTAAACAAGTCTGAAATACTGCATGTTAAAGCATTTGAAATATAGTAAATAACACTGATATAATGACGAGAATAATGTCCTAACAGGATATCTCAGAGGTAGAGTATTTCACTTTTGCTCTGTCTCGTCCAAGATTGTCTATCAACTACCATAAATTATAAACTGGAAAGTCAGGTTACTCTTGCTCACAATCATCCCCCAAATCAAGAGTCATCATGAAACCTTGAATCAATCTTTCATCATGACTGGAGCTGGAACTTTAAAGTAGGAAGATTCTCATGGACAGTACATACGTTCCGAATGCACCATAAGTGTTGACAATGCGAAGAGGGTCGAAGGAGGTGTTCATGTGCTGACGGGAACTGAGCAGGTTTTGAATGACAGGAATGCTCAAGTAAGCAATGAGGAGACCAAGAGCTAAATGGAGGCCTTGCCTGACCCGCCGCCCTTAACAGAAACAAAACATGAAATATATTACAATGAATGATCTCTTACTGCATTCAAACCAATTAGAGTACATTACATCTCATAAAAGCACAATGCACAATATCCTTGATAAAAAAACAGGACATACAAAAGGCTGAATGCTGCCCTTTGTGTTTCGCCTGAACTTGAGCTGCCGCAGTGCATGTAGCTGTGCTGAATAGAGGTGCAAGAACGGGGTCATCAAAACTGGCAATGCAGGGAACAATGGTGATCCAGTTGAGGAAACTCAAATTCCCGCTGAGAATTAACAGAACCTTGAAGAGATAAAAAGAGAATTTAAACAAGCTTACCATCAGCTTTATTGAATGAAATAATTGAAACCAGAGTTGGTGTCAAAGCCACCCAATGCTCGCCTGTTGATACATTTATCGTTTTTAAAAGACGAGTCTAATAATTAATATTTAAAAAAAAAGCATTGCAGTGAAGTCTGATCCAAATAATTTTAAAGCAATATATGTATTTGTATATTGTAATCAGTAACAAGAGCGCAAGTGAGCACAATATACGCCCGAACAAGAAGGTATATACAGAATTGTGCTACTACATGGAAAACAGCATCCTGGTTGCCTTGGCAACCTCTTAAGATGACGAACGTATGTCGTGACACACCATCTCCACAGTCTGTACCTATGTACCAAATATGAAATGTGAAAGTTGAAAACTTTGGGGGTTAGAGTGCAGACAGGAACAGATGGAAAACAGCATCCTGGTTGCCATGGCAACCAACTTAGATGACGAACATATGTCATGGCACACCGTTTCCACAGTCTGTACCTATCTACCAAATATGAAACGTGAAAGTTGAAAACTTTGGGAGTTAGAGTGCGGACAGGAACGGACGGACAGACAGACAGACAGACGGACGGACGGAATCACATAATACGCCCGATATATACATATATATATATATATATATATATATATATATATATATATATATATATATATATATATATATATATATATATATATATATATATATATATATATATATATATATATATACACATATACACATATACACATATATATATATATATATATATATATATATATATATATATATATATATATATATATATATATATATATATATATATATACACATATACATATATACACATATATATATATATATATACACATATATACATATATATATATATATATATATATATATATATATATATATATATATATATATATATATATATATATATATCGGGCGTGTAAACAATAGTGTGGTAGATAAAAACATTAGAAAGGAAAAAATAACTTGCACCAAAAACTTTAACATTTTCACGCTCACGCTGACGCTCACGCCGGGGGTATCGCTATAGCTCTCGGTTATTCGAACGGGCGAGCTAAAATGATAATTGTTAAAATTGTGAAGGCATACTTTGTGCACTTTCAATGTTATTCAGTCTTTTTGGCATCAATTCTATTTCAAAGACATATTGTAGTAAAACAAAACTAGCTTATTACAACTATTCCTGAATCTGTCTTGTGCTCTAACCACCAGTCCTTTAAGCCTCCAGCTCAGCGACACATTTTGGCTGCTCTCATACCAAATGCTGAGCTCTCATATTCTCATTCATCCCCTAATGCTTTTCTCCCCTGCCTTTCCCTTTCTTGTAATTCAGTGCATCTGTTAGTTTTAGTCGACCTGTATCCCTTGTGCCCCATAACAGTATGTTAACCCACCACCCTCTGTCATTTCTCTCTTCCATGATCCTCAACTTCAGCAGAGAAAAACAAATTCTGATACTTTGAGCAACAGCAGCCAGATATATTTTGATAACATGAACTAAAAAAGATAAAAACATATTTGCAGTTCGGTGATAATTCCAGCATATAAAGTGTGGTCAGAAGTATTATGAAGGGAATAATAATTGCCATGGGAGTCAAGCCACATTATATATCAATAAACTCATATTTATTTCAATGAATCATTTCTTAGGAAAAATAATTCCTCTACCAAATTATGTCCTCAAATATGGTGTGAAAAATTAAGACTCGAGTTTTATTTTTTCAATACAAGGTCAAGACTCATGGAGGAGCAAAATGACAGAGAATGAAGGGGTTTAGATTTACAGAGAAGGAAATAAGAGAACAAATGGAAAACCAACAAACAACCTTGGAATAAATGGTGGGGTATTAGGGGAGTATCTACGGAGGGAATCCGTGCACCCCCCACCGCCCCCCCCCAGGACTCGACCAAACAAAGTTCCTTTTATGGTCCATTACACATTTGAGATGTCAACAAAAAAAATTCCCGGCACTCTGGCGATATTCAAGAGGGCGTCCAAAATGGCCGCCAAAATGGGTAAAATCATAGAATATGGTATATAACATCTCAAAAATGTGACAAATTGGAAAAAATCATTGGGATTTGGTTCCTCGTCATTAGTAACTAATTTCCGATGATTGGATTTTGTTGCCATTTTTAAAAATCCAAGATGGCGTCCAAAATGGCCGCCAAAATATGCAAAGTCATAGAAAATTAAATATAACAGCCAAAAACTATGACAAAATTGTAAATTATTCATTGGAATAATGTGTTTCTCATCATTAGTAAGTAATACCTCATGATTGAATTTTGTTACAATGCTTAAATTCAAAGATGGCATCCAAAATGGCCGTCACAATAGGCAAAAATCATAGAAAATTGTACATAACAGCCTGAAACAAAGAATAATATACAGTAAATTAATATTTGGATTCATTGCAATATATGTTCCTGATTATTAGAAATTAATAAGCCGATGTGGTGATTTAAGTTTTGTTGCCATCCATAAAATCCAAGATGGAGTTCAAAATGTTTTTTAAAATGGTAAAATCACAGTAAATATCAAATGTCAGCTTCAAATAATCATTTATGTAATAATAATAGAGGGACAGAACCATGGAATATTCGTCTTGTAATTCTTATGAAGCATGTTTATTATTGTTATAGTACTTGGAATTGAAATTGGTGGACAATTTGAAAGCCAGAAAACACACACCCACACACACACACCCACACAAACACACCCCATACACACCCTGATGCACTTTGAATATTTACATACACTCAAGTATTATGTGTACTAATCTTTTTATGTGTATTTTATTTCTCTTTCCAGGTTAGATTAGTTAGCTTAGCAAGACCGTAGCTAGTCAAGATCAAATCACAAGTTAAGATGTCAGACAAGCAAGAAATAGTTTAATGTAATTGTCAAAAGAAAGTTGTTGAAATGGAAAGAAAATGCAAACGGGAACATTGTGTCATTCATATGTCTGGAATAAAGCATGGATCGTTCACATATTTTTTCAGACTTGACGAATCCAAATGATACATTGGCACTTCTCAAAAATATACAGGATCGTCGCTTAGCTGAACCACCAGGTTCTTCATATCGAATGACAGATATCTGTCAGAGATTTCCTGATGAGATCCAGGAGAACGAGGGCAATCACCGAAGATGTTACCAAATATTTACCCTGAACCTACATCGGTTAACAGCTAGTAAACCATCTAACGATCCTGAAGATCCTGGACTATCTACCAGCCAAGAAGGAAGGGTAAAGTGCAAGAAAGCATCAGAAAAGATCATTTTTGAACCTAATTGTATTTTCTGCAATGCTGAAGGCCGAATCCATGTGAAAAAGGCAGGCATCGACACAAAGGAAGGCACCTCTTCATTTGAACATGATGGATGGCAGAAAGTGCTGCAAATAGCAGAAGAGAACAAACATGAGTGGCTCTTAAGGCGAATCCGAGGATTTGATTTGTTTGCAGGAGAGGCCCAATACCACCCAAAATGCAGAAAGCAGTATACAGCAAATCCTGCATATTGGAGGAGCGGAAAACCAGAGGCTGTTGCTCAACAAGCAGCATTGGAAGCTGCACATGAAGCATGCTTCAATCATGTGGCAAAGTACATAGACGCGACAACAATCATTGGATGCAAAGTTGTACAGCTATCTTTGTTGCGTCTCCTCTACATTGCAAAGCTGAATGAGATGCAATTCCCCAATCCGAACTATCGTGCTGACAGACTTAAATGCAAACTAGAAACTCATCCTGTTCTGGGCCCTAAGCTAGCCTTCACCAAAGTAGAACCAGATGACAACACCTGGCCATTTTACCTGATCTACAGCACCGACATCACACTTGGTGAAGCAATCAGTAAAGGATATCAGTGAACTTGGAGATTATGACACATCTGATGATGAACTTGGAGATGCTGATGAATGCAACTACTCTCGCCGAGACTCCGATTCTGACAACGACTGATTCTGACACTCCTGCAGGAGTCAAACCGGATGTATGAACTGTAGTTACAGGAGATAATGTGGAGATAGTCCTCTGTGGAATGCCATAACAAAATGGCATTGTATGAATTATCACAAGTGTTTCCTTGTACAATGAAAGTTGCAAGCATAGTTTGATAAGCGGTGGACAATCACAATATAAAATGCCCATTTTAGTAGCATTTTTGCTGTTACCAGATATTTCGAGCTGGAATTCTATGCCGAAGTACTGGCATTTGTATGAATGATCACAAGAGTTCCTTGTGAAATGAAAGTTTGCTCGTATAGTTTGACAATCACTATATAAAATGTCCATTTTAGCACCATTATTCCTTCATCAGATATTCCAAGGTGGAATACTATGACTTAGTACTCAAATTAACCAGAGTTGGTGTCAAAGCCACCCAATGCTCGCCTGTTTATACATTTATCGTTTTTAAAAGACTCATCTAATAATTAATATTTTTTTATAAAGCATTGCAGTGGTCTGATCCAAATAATTTTAAAGCAAGATATGTGTTTGTATATTGCAATCAGTAACAAGAGCTCAAGTGAGCACAATATACACCCGAACAAGAAGGTATATACAGAATTGTGCTACTACATGGAAAACAGAATCCTGGTTGCCATGGCACCCACTTTAGATGACGAACATATGTCGCGAAACACCGGCTCCACAGTCTCTACCTATGTACCAAATACGAAACGTGAAAGTTGAAAACTTTGGGAGTTAGAGTGCGGACAGGAAAGGATGGAAAACGGCATCCTGATTGCCATGGCAACCACTTTAGATGATGAACATATGTCACTACACACCGTCTCCACAGTCAGTACCTATGTAACAAATATGAAACGTGAAAGTTGAAAACTTTGGAGTTAGAGTGTGGACAGGAATGGACGGAAACAGCATCCTGGTTGCCATGGCAACCACTTTAGCTGATGAACGCACGTCGCAACACACCATCTCCGCAGTCTGTACCTATGTACCAAATATGAAACGTGAAAGTTGAAAACTTTGGGAATTAGAATGTGGACAGGAACGGACGGAAACAGCATCCTGGTTGCCATGGCAACCGCTTTACATGATGAACCTATGTCACGACACACCGTCTCCACAGTCTGTACCGATGTACCAAATATGAAACGTGAAAGTTGAAAACTTTGGGAGTTAGAGTGCGGACAGGAACGGACAGAAACAGCATCCTGGTTGCCATGGCAACCACTTTAGATGACGAACATATGTAGCGACACACCGGCTCCACAGTCTGTACCTATGTACCAAATATGAAACGTGTTCGTTGAAAACTTTGGGACTTAGAGTGCGGAGAGGAACGGAGGGAAAACAGCATCCTGGTTGCCATGGCAACTACTTTAGATGACTACCGTATGTGATGACACACCATCTCCACAGTCTGTACGTATGTACCAAATATGAAACATGAAAGTTGAAAACTTTGGGAGATAGAGTGAGGAGAGGAACGGATGGAAAACAGCATCCGGGTTGCCATGGCAATCACTTTAGATGACGAACCTTTGTCGCGACACACCATCTCCACAGTCTGCACCGAGGTTCCAAATATGAAACGTGAAAGTTCAAAACTTTGGGAGTTAGAGTGCGGACAGGAACGGACGGACGGACAGACAGACAGATGGACGGACGGACGACCGGTATCACATAATACGCCCCGATAGATATATATATATATATATATATATATATATATATATATATATATATATATATATATATATATATATATATATATATATATATATATATATATATATATATATATATATATATATATATTGTTGCGGATTCGCGCCCGCCGGCGTGCGAACGGCCACGTAACTCGAATCGCGGCACGTCGCCCACCGGACGGACAATCCAGTCGTGACCCTCTCGGACTAACACCGGGAACCAGTCACGGGTGGACCTTTCGGCCTCACCACGATCGTGCCAATCAGCCCCCCGCGTGGGATAGGGTTGCTCGCCAAATTCGACCTACCTAAGTACCCACACGGAGGGTAGACCGGGCGATCGCACCTCGCCGCAGGTCGACTTCGGACACGGGCCACTTTAAGCGACCCGTTCCGTACTATCGGGATAACCGAGCGGTGTTATTCGTCGGCCTCGACGGTTCGATTAATTATCGGGCGTATTCAGCCCACTACCAACCCTTTACGTGAAGCAAGATGGAGATTCAATGAAAGAAAAGACGAAGCGAAACGGGAAAACAGTTCAACATAATTCACATTTATTTCGCGATGGCACACGGAAAGCACACATATACAATTACACCAAAAGCAAATGTAAAAGAAGAAGAAACACAATATTACACAAAAAGCAAATATGAAAGAGAACACAATGCAGATCTATTACCGACTACGCGAGCACTCGGCAACACTTATGCAGTTTTACTTCACAGACGGCGCCGACAACACATATACCCAAAGCAAAAGAAAAGGACCACCCTCAAGGATGAGGCGGGCCTGGGGCCGAGACCGCGTCGGGCCTACCCGTCTGGTGATGAGCCGCGAAATGGCGCTGGCGCCCCGACTCCGCGGGCCTCGCTGGGACTGCCTGGTATGGGGTGGGAACGGGGCCCCCTTATCGCACTATCTCAGCGCGGGGGGAAACAGGAGGGGGTTGTTGATGCTCGGGGGAAAGGAGGATATCTCCCTGTCTCGGGTCCCGCGACGAGCGTCTCCACCACGACCTCGGTCGCGCCGCTGGCCTCTTCCTCCGCAGCTCCCCGACTCCGACGCGAGCACCCCTCAACCGCCTTCGCCGCCTCTCCACAGCTTCGTCCGATCGCCCTCTCCGTCTCCTCTCTTGACTCGTCCCAACTCTTCACTGGCTCCGCGAACTCCCAACTGCCTTGACTGACGAACGCGGTCGTTTATATCCCCCGTGGCCTCGCTCCTTCACCTTTGACCCTTTACCTCCGACCCTTCACCTCTAACTGGCTCCCCATTGGACCGAGGAAAAGTGGGCGTGAATGCTTTTTGATCCATGAATTTGCATATAGCGACCACACTCCAATGCCCTGGAGGCGGGGCCCACGCTCACCGATAGGACGGAACAGAAGTGGGTGTGAGTCGTTTTTGATCCGTTTTCTTCGGAAAGTCTGTGATGTTTCTGAACACGCTGCTCGGTGCGCGCCCTGCACGAGTCCAGTATCGGTGCCCACAAGTGGCGCAAGAATGGTGGTGATGCGATGGTGGCGAGTTGTGACGGTAAAGGTTGTGTGATGGCTGTTGAGACGTGGTTGGTGGTGGTAGTAATGGCGGCTGGTCCAAAATAAAGATAGTAAAAGAAAAACGGCTATCTAGAGGGGTCGCAGCCCGAATGAATGACATTTCTTCCCTCGAAACAACGGGTTTGGGCCTAACTACACATATACTTACAGAGATATCTCACCTAAGGGACCTGAATGGTGCTTTGCGAATTTCATCAACCACAACAATATATATACCGGGCGTATAAAAAATAGTGTGGTAGATAAAAACATTAGAAAGGAAAAAATAACTTGCACCAAAAACTTTAACATTTTCACGCTGACGCTGACGCTCACGCCGGGGGTATCGCTATAGCTCTCTGTTCTTCGAACAGGTGAGCTAAAAAAATAGCAACTGCATTAGAATAACCAGATATAAGTTACTAATGATTAGAAACATTTTATTCGAATGATTAAGTTGCAATTTTGTCAGGTTTTGGCTGTTATATATAATTTTCTATGATTCTGCAAATTTTGGTGGCCATTTTGGACGCTATCTTGGATTTTAAAAAATGGCAACAAAATATAATCATCGGAAATTCGTTACTAATGACCACGAACCAAATCCCAATGATTATTTTTCCAATTTGTCATATTTTTGAGATGTTATATACCATATTCTATGATTTTACCCATTTTGGTAGCCATTTTGGACGCCATCTTGAATATTGCCAGAGTGCCAGGAATTTTTTTTTGTTAACAACTCAAATGTGTCATATGACCATAAAAGGAAGCTAAAAAAAGTTGGTTTGGTGGAGCCCTGGGGGGGGCGGGGGGGGTTCACGGATACCCTCTATAGATACTTGACGATATGGCAGGGTTATCAGGAACAAGAACGACACTTGGGAGAGCGTGCACCTTCACTAGGCTTTCCCACGTTTAAGTTTTGTATCCCACTGATAGACCAGAGGATCCGCACTGTACTTCAACCAAAATCTAATCAACTTGTTCTTGTTACCCACCCAACTCATCCACCAAGTTTTGTTATAATCCGTCAATACTTTTTGAGATATCAATACACACACACACACACACACACACACACACACACACACACACACACACACACACACACACACACACACACACACACACACACACACACACACACACACACACACACACACACTGTGTTGGCTTAATGGTTAGGGTGGTTGGCTTCGGATCCTAGGATCCTGAATTCAAATCCCACTCGGCTGTTGAATTAATTCCAGGTGAGGTTGACTCTGCCTGTCATCCTTCCGAGGTCAACAAAATGAGTGCCAGCTTGCTGGTATCCTGTGTTGGAGTGGTGACCCGTCCAGGATTGTGCCCAATAGCCAAGGAGACTGCTTAGGCAGCACTAACGCTCTGCACAGAGTATGGTCGCAATCTCCTCTCCTCCTCTGAATGATGAAGAATGACTTAGAAAATTTAAATATTCTTGTATTCCGATCTGGATCTTCACCAAAATGAAAGGAATTCGTCCTTATCAAACACCCAACCCATCCACCAAGTTTCGTCTGAATCCGTCCTAACTTTTTAGTAAGGTCATATATTGACTTCCTGCGACCACTCTAGAGCATAGAAAAGTTTGATGGTGGATTTTGATTCTTTGGAGTACTTAGAAAAACCACAAGCCCCCACGTGCCTCATATAAATGTGGGCAAACTCTACCAGGGGCCAACTTCAATATGGATACCACCCACGTGAGTAAAAAGTGGAATATGGTCTAAACTTAGAAACAAAGGACATAGACACACGTTTGATGGGTCATTTTGTAGTGAATTGAGGAAGAGAAATGCAATGAAAGACTCATTTTGATGTTTCAAGGTACAATTAAAGGTGAAAATATGTAATTGTTTTTTAGTATTCCAAAGAATCAAAACCCACCATCAAACTTACCTATACTTTTTAGTGGTCATGGGAAGTCAATATATGACTACTATTTTGAGATATCCTGCTCACAGACAGACAGACAGACAAAAAGACAGACAGACAGCCTGGGTGAAAACATAACCTTCACCCACCTTCCGTTTTGGAGGTAATTACAAAGAAAATCAATAAAAATGGGAGACAACATGAGATGGAGATGGTGACATGCAACTTTGAAGCAGTTGAACGAGGAACATGATTAGACACACACAAGGAAAGGGAGAATTTTAAACCCAGGTCATAGAACGCTTTCAGTTTCCAATATAAATAATTTTGGCATGAATCAGGATACTTACATTTCTTGGGAATGTGTTTAATGAATGCTGATAATAGCTATATAATAATATCCAATGTTTGTGTCAGTTTTGCATCCCCTCCAAAACCACTGATTGCATAAAGTTTAAGACAGTGCCATATTAATAATCATGGACCTCGGCATTGCAGTGTCAAAAACGATTTGATTTGGACAAAAGTATTTTCATTATTCACATCGATAAATGCTCAGACAAAAAGTGCGAACTATGTTTCGCATGGTCTGGTGACAAGTTGCAAAATTTCCATATATATATATATATATATATTTCCATATATATATATATATATATATATATATATATATATATATATATATATATATATATATATATATATATATATATATATATTCTACAAACAAAGCAACAAAAAGTGGGGCTGGGGCCCACGGGCTTGCTCATCTAAAATACCTATAACTAGTAAACTACTCTCTGTTGATACACCATTCCTAAAATATCTCATTCCACCCAAAATAATTACAATCAATGGCTTCAAAAGGTCCATTTTTAGATTTGGAGGCCATAGGGGAGCAGGATGGGATGGGGACGGGACAGGGAATATTGGACTTTAAGTTCAACAAAACCTTTGAAATTAATTGTTATTGGTTAACACCATACCCTCAATTATGGAAAGGGGAATAAGACCTCTAACCTGGAAAAGGATCTGAAGAAGGCCATGGGCAATCCGCATACGTCGACCGAGCAACAGAAAAAAGGGAACCACCAACTCAATGAAGTGGTTCACCAGGACCTCAAAATTGTGAAACCACATGGGTGTCTGATGCATGAAGTACGCCAAAGGATTTGGAACTGGTTGTGTCTGCATATGTGGACAGCATTTATTAAGACAGCAATGATGGAAGAAACATCAATAAACCAAAGAAGAAAATCAGGAAAAGTAAATCATGGTGATCTGATGATGGGCCCATTAAGATAATCAAACTTGGTATAATTTGTGTGACGCTCTTTTTATGATCTGCAAACCAAAAGATTAAAGGTACAGACTTAAAGTATGCAACCACCACATCCAGTATGATGTCAATTAACATGTAATATCCAGATAGGATAATTCAAAAACATTTACCTCATAATGATATTTCATGCAGGTGAGGTCATGCCAGCACTTATCTCCTCGGATTTTGATAAGACCCTGCAGGAGAAAAAGAAAGGTTACCTTTTAGCCAATTAACTTTGCACTACTTGCCCAAAGAAGAAACACATAATTCACTTGTGCCAAACTGAAGCTCTGTGCTAAATTTGGTGTTTCTAACTACCATTGGTGTACGATCCCCCCCACCCCCAACCCCAAGACAACTGCATGACAGTTGAGCCAATTCTATAATCCATTAAGTGGGAGATAATTCAATTACTGTAACAAAACAGAAAGAAGAAACGAAATCACATAGGCTGTAAGAACCTTTTCATTAAGAATGGATCTAAAAAGTGGAACCACTTGGGGTCTGTGGTGAGAGTACTAACTGCTCCCAGCATGATGCGGAATATTAGCCAGCGGTAAGCCCAGATGACCATGGCTGGTGGTGGTGTATTGTGAGGCAGCAGCTGCAAGGATATCAAAGGGCACAAGAAAATGGCCAGGAAACCAGTCTCGAGCAGCTGAGACTCCCAACCTAAAATATACACATGATCAAAAAACTTTTAAAAGGTTCAAAATTACATTTTTGGAATTTGGAAATCAACTTCATTTTAAAAGAATCACGAGTATCCAAATGCATTATAAGTGAGTTTGCCTTTCAGCTCATTTTCAATGAATATTGGGCTGAAGAACCCTCACTCTGATTTGTGACAATATACATAATGCATATTCCACCAATATACATCCAACTGGAATCACTCAATGGAGGTGCTGACTCACGCCGTTGTTTTCTCTTCATGCAGTACCGCCCCAGAAGATGTGAACCTAAAATGTTGTGCATGGCCACGGTGTGAGTAAATTCCTTCGTGTACCAATTTTCATTTTATATTTTTCCTTGTGAGATAAAAGTTGAACTAATCCGAGACTTTCACAATATGAATCTCTGTGCAAAATTTGGCGATTCCAGCTGCTCTTATTGTACAGTTATTCTGCCAACAAACTGACAAATGGTATCATCGCAATACTGGGCTGACAGGATGTCCTAGATGTATGCACTCACCTCTAAGCTATCCTGCTTGGGTTTGAATCCCAACCCAGCTAAAACTGTCATCCCAGTGTTTCGCAGGCAGGTGTGTGTCCGTCCCTCAGACTGACGTTAAACGGAAATCCCGTCTGTCAGCATTCGTTGCTGGACATTAAAGGTCTCATGGTGTTCTTCGAGAAGAGTAGGCGAACTATCGTCGACACCATGAACAAGTTATAAATTATTGCTCTAACCAGCAGAGGGCATTGCATCAGCATCACCGTCATGCCTTCAGCCAATAATGCTATCCCACAACCTTGCGCTGCAGACGAACGAACAATGGCAATAATTACATGCCCGGCCGCTGGCTGCTGTGTGAGTAAAAACATTTGGAACTTGTTATTTATCAACAAGAGCTAAAGATAGTTTCTACATGTAGGAGAGCAACTTTCGTTGGGTTAGTACGAGATGGCCTAATACATCAATATGTTCAAATTGTGGTGGTCAAAGTAGATGTGTGAAGTCCAGGTCATGGTCCTTAAAGAAGTCCTGCACCACATCAGCCTGAAAGGCTGCTCTGTCAAAACTTCATAAGAATTTTCATAGCTTCTCTGTTTGAGCCTAGCCAGCTTTCATGAGAAATTCAGTATTTGAAAACAACATCACATTGGGACACTCTTGTCCAGCTGGTCATATTAAGGTCCCATTAAATAGGTCCACACACCTCAAACATGGTAAGTTCATAATCTCTTTTAAATTGCTCGCTATAGATGTCACCAAATCATTTTAAAAGGATATAAAACAAAACTTGAAAACAGGAAAAAAGGGGGACTTGGTGAATAAACCCTTCTCACGAAACATTATTATGATCTGTTGATACAAATACACCATTTTTAGCCATATCCCACAACCCAACCCTATAACAAAGGACGAACAGCACACACCACTAAATCCAAACCAGAATAGTTCAAATCGAATTCACTCACAGGTCAAATGATGAGATTCATTCAAGTTCAAAAGTGTGCTCCCACTATAATGGATCTTGAAGTCAAGATTTATGGAAGACCAAATCAGTGTCCGAATCACTATACTAGTCTATAAAAAAAAAATATATATATATATATATATATATATATATATATATATATATATATATATATATATATATATATATATATATATATATATATATATATATATATATATATAATTGTAATGCATCTGACGCAATGGAGATGCCACTTTTGGAAACAATATCCTTGATACGCCTTATTGCCACTCTTGGTATTAAAAGGAGTGGCACTTACCAAAGGAGTACCAGACTTGTCCAACGTTAACAAGCGAGTGGTAGAGAACCCAAAGCAGTCCCATTATTAGCATGTTGGCCATCCCTGTAATCAGCACAAAACTTGAGACTATGAGGCCTGCAAAGCACATCAGTATTGTATGTCACAATTTGCTCCGCTTCACGTCAATCTTCCATCCAACAACTTGTGAAACAAAATTGCACAATGCTTGAGATATGATATTTGAAACTTACTGATAAGGAGTTTTCATCAAGGCAGGTTTAAAAATTCCATTATTGAGGTTCAATAAATGTAACTTTTGCAGAAACTGTTCACATGAGGACAAGTTAAAAATAGAAATCCTATTTTCACAGAAAAAAATTGAAGACCAATGATCTCTCTTGCTGGTATTGGCTGCAGTACAATCCTGTGGAGATGCAAGCCAAGGCAAAAATTCTACAGTTTGAACTAGAGGATATGAGAGTAGTACTCTCATATACTATAGTTGGTAACAGGTCATATTGCAGTAGTCTGCAGAGAGAATTACTACAGCAAAGGAATGCTATTTTTGCCTGGGAAAGGATGGAGGTGGCATGGTGGGGGGGGGGGTTGCTGCAGTTCTACTAAGCTTGTGCCAAATAGGTAGAACCTATGCAAGTGTTTAACCAGCAGATCCTTTTTTCATCTTATATTCTTATGCACGTACACACACACACACACACACACACACACACACACACACACACACACACACACACACACACACACACACACACACACACACACACACACACACACACACACACACTGCAAACTCAGAAGGGTCTCTAATAATGCAAAGACGTGCAGGTCAAATGCTGTCACCAAGCATATGAAAAGTGAAGCTACCAACTAGTTTCAGTCTCATTGGGGCTCGGCAGGGCAACATATCGCTGTTCCATCTACATAGTAACATTAAGGCTTTTCTGTTTATATACTGGTTAATGATTCACCTCTAACTGTGATGAGAGTTCAGAACATCAGCTGGTGGGAATACAGAACAAAAACAGAGATATACGGAGACATACCACCCATTTCTACTATTGTTGCTCGTCGCAGAACATGTTTTGCTGGTCACTGTTTCCGCGCCAAAGACCAAATGATATCTGAGGTGATCTGCTTGAGATTTCCTTGCCCAACCAGAGGAAGAAGGCCACTGAACTACATCGACTGTGTAGCAAGGCATATCCAGCATGACATAGCAGACTTGCAGACACTGATGATGGACAAAGACTCATGGTGAGATATTGCGAACTCCATCTTGGATGCGTCCGCTGAGTAGTAGTGGTAGTAACTGTGATTGGTGACCAGATTGTATCTGGAACCCACAAGTGCTGCCACATCGACACATTGTGAGAGGTTGGAGAACTTCAATAATCGCATCCTTAGAACTCCTGACTGCTTAAAACAATGGTGATGTTTCCTGGTTGTGATCGGTAGGACGAAATAAAATGTGTACAATATCCATGTGGCAGATGGCACTTGTGGGTTCCAGTTACGATCTGGCCTCCTCACTAATCACAGTTAGAGGTGTATCCTTAACCAGCGTGCGCACGCACGCACACACACACACACACACACACACACACACACACACACACACACACACACACACACACACACACACACACACACACACACACACACACACACACACACACACACACACACACACGTTTCTGTTGTCTGTATGTCTGATCATTGCAGATTAATCTCCAATGTTTCTCACGTGTCGGATTGGAAGTTCCATAACTAAAAATAGGACTGTGAGTCCTGAAGCTGGATCAAGAGGAACAGTCACTCAACCCCCCCCCCCCAGACCCCCAAACACCATACGCCCTGTCAGTCTAAACAGGATAATTATAATAGAACCTCTTATCTGGAATGGTCGGTACTAAGTGTGTTATGATATTTCTAGTTTATGGATGTCCTTGTTAATTAAAATAAAGAAATTATTTTTTATTGATGTCGTGTTACCTTGTACCCAAGCCCGAATCCCAACAGCTCACCGTAACCCCCCCTCCCTCATTATCTGTGTATTTGCACTCACCATATGCAACCAATGGTAGGTGCCATGTGGATTGTGGAATAAACGCCTGAAGCACAGTTTAACCTGTTTGTATATTTATTGTGATGAACGTGAAATAAAAAATTTTTGGAAGTGTCACATATTTGAGAATTATGTGCATGCTGATTATATAATCCCACTTTGGCAGTTTAACCCTGTATATTTGCACTCGCCCTATGCAGCCACTGAGAATGATCTGCATATGTGACAGCAAATGCTGAAAGCCGAGCTGGATCAGACTGGAAGCCAGAATTTTTTTCTCCCATTCAGTTCAGTAGTTGGGAAAAATTGAGTGCTCAGTTTCACATTTGGGGTACTGCACTGTATTCATGTCTCTGATTAGTTCCTTGATAGGGAGTTTTCATGAAATAACTTTCTGCATCAGAAACCTCATGTTAACATGTTCAAGAGAAATTTTGAATGAATAAACATAAGGTATTCAGCAAACATGTTTGGCTTTTAGGAGATCAACTTGTGATGTGCGGGGTCTGCCACAAAACATGGCTTCATGCAAAAAAACAAAACAAAAACAAAAAACATTAGTGCAAAGCTATCTCGGGAAAGTTCTGCCATTTTTATTCATTTTTTTGCATGATTTTTTTTTCCCAGCTAATGGGACTTCTGTTATTTGGATGTCCAGATAAAAGAGGTTGTACTGGAAAGCGTAACTATCTTTTTTCCTCAAATACATCAAACTAGATGGGCATTGTTCGACGTCGCCAGATATGCCTCCGCCCACATTATTGCATCATTATACATTATACATTTCCATGGAGCAGTTTTCGACCTATAAAGACAGATGACAGAAGGGCGATCCAAAAACATAATGCCTCCAGCGACTTTGTCACCAGAGATATAAAAATCATTTTTGGCAATGTCAATAAAACGAGGATGGCAAATAACACCTTTTTTTTAAACTTTGCATTCAGAAAAATAGAGCCTAACATGTTTGAACGTTGCATTTTTGAAAATTTTGTTGAATATTCAGTAAGCTCAGACATTGTCAAAATGCCTTGTGTTAGCATCTGCCTTATATGGATAAGTTATAAAAGCAGCTCTGATCTTACTGAAAACACAGGTTCACAGATTAAGAACACCCTCCACATGAGCTGTGAAGAACAACCTCAGACCTAGAATGGCAATAAAATCGAGGCTCCAGTTGATGGAATGTTCGTAGTCAAAAAACCACAGCAAGGTTGGGGAGTATCGTAAGGTCGCCCAGCCACCACCATCTCCAACATAATCCCGCACACGTTTAAGATACTGGTTGGCTGGCAGAAGACCATTCTGGCCCAAAAGAGCCTTATTCTGCTGCAAAGCCACCAAGAAGGCAACACCTGGCTCACAATAGGGAAAGGGGAAAAAAAAAACAAAGCATAGGAAACTTCACATGAATTTGTGATCAAAACAACTGACGTCACATGCCGACAAAGAGATCTGTTTTGCTCTTATTCCTGCCAATGTCCAAAGGGATAAATTAATAAAATAACATAATCTTGTAAAAAATAAAAAAAATTATGTAGGGATAAAGGTAAAGTGTTTAATAATCTGTGGCTTATTTATTACAACTATGCAAACACCTGTGCACAGCATATGGTATGGTTGGGGACAAAAACCAAGACAAAAGAAAAAATAACTCGAGAGTTCATAGAGCACCTTACCCCACGCAGTCTTGAGAAAAGGACATGGGAAGGATCTTTTCAAATCTTGCAAATATAATTCAATAAAGGACTTTTGAAATGACATACGGATGTTAAATGAGGTATTTTGCATGTGCGCGTGCGTGTGTGCGCGTGTTACACTGACTCGGTTCTGCTCACATGGGCACTTTTAACCTCCCGTTGCGAGCACAAAATCTGCAATTCAATCTGTAATCAATGCAAATAAGATTTATGAAAACAGAAAATACGAGGAATATCTGTGAATGAGAGGTGTCGAGTTAGTACCATTTCCTGTTGGTATAAGTGAGTGGTGGCAGTGTATATAAAACACACACACACACACACACACACATACACACACACACACACACACAACCCTCATATTCGAACTTTCTGCAGTCTGTGTCAGAGAAGTAATTTCTTTTAACTTTTTTTGATCAGAGGGAAGATTTTTAAGAGCATTTATAAATGTTCCCATCTTTAAAATCTGCACATTTTTTTCAGAAATCTGATAATAAGGACGATAAAATTACCCTCGTAGCAGACAATTTTTCTTGAAATAATGACGTCATTGAAATAATGGTTGTAGTGGAGGCCCCACAGAAATTAGACAATCACAGTCATCGTACAGTGTGTGTATGTACACATTGTTGGGACGTCACAACATGGCGTGCCGCATGCGCGTAATGGAGCAATGTGCAGACAATCTAATTTTTTTTTTGGACATGTTGGCCAAAATTTCGTGAAAGTGTTCCTCAGTGGAAAATCTTGGGTACGAGAGAAAGTACAATTGCCACCGAAGCGATCGAACGATTAAATATGGAGCTTGTTTTGGCACCGGATCTTCTCGATGTTGTTCCGAACTGTTGGATATCACTGTGCATGGTATATGCATTTCACCGAGAAGACCAAAATTGAGAGAGCCAGGAAGAGGCAAGAAAGGGAAAATCAAACTAACGAGTGTGAGTGATAGTACAATTAACACGAGCATCGTAATTTTACAGTTCATAAATGAAATTATTCACCAAATATAATCGTTTTTTTCCCCCAGTACAATGCATAGCAAGACTTTCGTTTATCACAGTCCCATATATTACAATCTATGTTAGTTTTGTAGTACCAGTAGTAACTGAAAGTCTGAACACAAGTTACTTGTTTCTTTGTTGAACTTTTACATGACTTGCAACTAATATATCCTTTTCAACCATGGACAAAGGATTAATACTACATTAATAATGAGTCTTAAACTTTTACTAGATCATTATCTTGATGAAATTTGTATTTGACGATGACACCAAACTTTACTCCAAGCACACGAACCAAATCTTCTCGTATGACACACAAGTGCTATCTGATCAGATTTAGCGGACTAATTCAATGGGTAAAAAGGGGTCTACACCTTGGATGACAAAACCAAGAATATCTCTTTCTGTAGGTTCTGGGATTTTCTTGCAAGGATTTCTGAGAATTTCATCATGGACTATCTGAATAATGAGACATTCCACTTCTGGAGCATTTACATTCAGATGGTTGAAGACTTGATGGTTGAATCAGGGTTACAAGGCAAGCCAGTTGGAACCTTCACCTGTCAAGCATCCGTTCAATTCTACCTTGGTTCTTTCCATATGACACAATCAATTATGTGAGGCATCTAACATCGCATTGGCTTGAGATGTGCTGATTGAGAAAGTCATCTATGCAGTGACATCTTCATTTATATCTTGGTGACAACAAGGAAAATATCCTCCAGTTTCTATTCAAACAGTGGTGCAAGACTGGGAAGCTGATTGATGACATCACAATTATTGTTGGGCATGGTATTGAAAGACTTGCTATTCAAATGAATGACCACACAGGCAGAGGAAGTAACACACGCATAATTTCTGTCCATCACATAATTGACCATCTCGGGAAAGAAGTGTGTTCAGCGTTGATAGGATTTCATTGTTTTACTGGATGCAACACAGTGAGTGCCTTGTATGGTAATGATAAAGAAAAATCTTCAAAGATCTTGGCATCAAGTAAAGAACACCGCAACATGTTTGAAAAGCTTGGCATGATGTTTACAGTCCTGCCATCCTTGTAAGAAGACATCGAAGCATACACCTGTGAACTCTATGGGCAGAAGGGCTGTCGAGATGTGAATGAAGCAAGATGCAGAATGTTCAAGGCTGGGAGCTGTGGCGAGAAAACCCTTGCCTCCAAACAGAGATGCTCTGCACAAGCACATATTGCAAACAAACTACCAAGATTCCGTTCAAAAGATGTGCCTTATCAACAAACAAGAAATACCATCACAAAAAACCATGGTTGAAAAAAATTGAAGATGGTTTGCCCACCAAAGACAGACTGGGTGGGGCTTCCTCCTGCACCATCAAGTGTAATGGAACTTGCCCACTGCTCTTGCAAGAAGACACAATATACTCAAGGATGTTCGGTGCTCTTGTTTGCTCAACAAGCTTCCATGTTCTGATTTGTGTTCATGTAAAGACTGTGCAAATCTGACATCTGTTGCTGAGTTGACCCAGATTATAGGAAGAAATTGACACTAGGATAGGACGAAGATGCTTAATTACTACCTTATACTCAAGGTTTTTTTGGACTTAAGTCTATCAGTCACTCATTAATTTATTAACATGCTTTGCAACTGAATGCACAAATAGGAATGACAGGAATGCATGATGTTGTAGTATCAACAAAAATCCTTTGGTTTTTTTTTGTTCTTTTCCTTCATTTAATAACAAAGTGTTTACCACTTTCTTTACAATGGGGTCATTTCCAAATAAAAAATGAAAGATTATTGCAGAATTCAATTGATACATATAAGCAGTTTGTGACATATTGGTTGCTAGGGATATTTTTTACCATAGCAACAGACACTAATAGGAAATCTGTATATGAAATAATTCACAACATCAAATCTGCTAACATCAGATGACCTGCAAAATCATAAATTTGTATGATCGTTTAAGTTTATTGCTCAAAATCTTGATGTAGAAGCATCTATGTCACTGTTGCTTGAGGAAAGGAAGTCCTTAGCAACGAAGTTTAACCTCTTCTTTGTTTTTGGCTGTTTCTAGTTTATGTAAAACTTTTGAACATGTGAACACGTCATTTATGGTTCATATACACTTATTCAACATATACCTACCACATTTGCAGGTACTCCTCAATGTCGACCGCGGAACTCGAAAACTAAGCAGAATTAGTTGGCTTGGACCATGGTCCAAAGCACACGCACACGCACACGCGCACGCGCACGCGCACACACACACACACACACACACACACACACACACACACACACACACACACACACACACACACACACACACACACACACACACACACACACACACACACACACACACACACCATTTATTAATAGATGCAAAAATCTAGTAAAATTCTGCTTGTGGCCATAGAGACACAAACAAAAACAATATATTTATAATGGCATTCACAGCTCATACAACTCCCACTCCCTCCTTCCACCTCATCCTCCGAAACATAATTTATAGTAAATATCAATATAATCTTACCCTGTGCATTGACGTGACCCAGATATGACCTTCCCATCATGAAGAAGCAACTAAACCAGATATGGTGTCTGCCTCTGGGAAGTCTACCTTTAATCATGTTGCTCATGACAGCATTGGCTTTTCTAATTGAAGACATCCATTAAATAAATCAACAAGCCTGCCATGTTCACATGAAGTAATCTCGCAAGGATCAGAGTCCACTCACTGGCGGCAATTGTCGAAGGTTTGGGTAGAATGCGCCCATCCATGAACCTTCGGGCCTTGCACTGGTCCATGTCCGAGAGTTTGCAGTGCGGAGAGCTGCAAGCTATCAGCTTTTTGGGAGAGTTCAGAAGGTTCTCTCACTATTTTGTTCTGTAGTGGCACACACCCCTTTCTCTCTCGCAGGTAAATTTCCAAGTATGTTCGGCTTCTTTTAGAAGCTCTGTGAGCCATTTAATGTTACAATCCTTATCTGGCGTACACACTATATACGTTTGACCGTCCCGATGAACCCAATTGCTCGGGGTTTCTGAGCATGTATGCCGATCATCCTGGGGCAGTTAACGCCATTTTGAAAGTCCCGTATTGGAATCAAATGAAGGTTTTAAAGGCTGCAGAAAAAAACCTGCAAATGATGCACCGTCTTTTACACCACCTTATTTAACACGTTACATTAGTTATTTGTTTCTGTTGTTTGTGGCCTTTATGACATCCCTAAAAACAGTAAGTTTCTTGTTTGGAATGATTTTTAATTTTGTTTGATTACGAGAAAGGCAGAGTCAAACAATCACATTGCTCCTCTGTGTGCCGCGCGCTCAGGACGAGATTCCGTACAATTTTCCAAATTCAGAGCCAAAGTATGCTAAACTGCAGGATCGTGTTCCGATATGTACCTTTCAATTGAAGTTAAGTTGTTCTTCAATCATAGACCAACATCTCGAGATAGACAGACAGACAGAGTGAACCAATTGCTTAACCTGGCTTCGTGCTTCGCACACGGGGTAACGATGATAGAGTAAGCTTCACAAACAACAGCCGATGCCATATAGAGAAAGATCTACCAAGAAAAAACAAAAAGAAGATGAGATCATCAAACACTTGGGATGTGGAATGACTGACGCTCAAAGCCTTAAAATGTGCCAAACAATGCATTTGTCTGAAGATAATGGATTGTGCCTGCTCCATTATAGGCCAACAATCCCAAATTATACCTTTTGCTCCTGGTTTCTGTAAAAAGTAAAATCCTGCACACTGATTAAATGGTTTATTAATATGCCAAGACAGTACCTTCTCTTTTTTTCATGTCTTAAAAGATTGTCAAGCTTTCTTCTACGGTCTCTCAGCCACCTGCCTTTTCAGATCACGACACCTCGCCAACTTCATGTCTGTCATAGCCGGTCATCAATTTATCCATTCCTTTTAAAAGCTTTGAAAACTCCAAATTTTCAATCAACTCTATCGTTATTCATGCTTATGTAAGAATTGTGGATTCTCGAGTGATGATAATCATATAATATCACTCCTTTTGTGCCATAAAGGCGTATAGGGCTGCCGATGCAGTTGGAAAGGAGTACAGTCCTGGACAGGTCACAACTCCAACGCAGGTTACCCCGAATGGTTATTACCCCAGTACACTGGTAGTCATTTCACTGACCTCAGAAGGATGACGGGTGAAGTCAACCCCACCTGGTGTTCATCCCACGGTTGACAAGGGCTGAAACTCAGGACCCTCAGGTTTACAAGCCAGCCACCTTAACTGCGAAGCCAACACCAAGCTGGTTTTCTAGTGATGAACAACATAAATATTATGGATACTAACAAGGGGGTGGGCATTAGAGAACTTATGCCATTTCTCATCAACCCCCTCCCTTGCCAATATATTTCTATTGATGCCATCATGAAATGTCACTTTACTTGAAACATAAAACCAAGACTTTGGTCCAAACCCCCCCCCTCACCCTCCCCCCCCCAAAAAAAAAAACATGAATGCAAACGCAATAACTTGACAATCAGTCTGTAAGAACAAATTAAATCCTTAACTGTACCACCGAGAAAATAAATTACTAGTTTTATCCTTCACATTAGTCTTCAGCATTGGTTTTCCCCACAAAACATATTCATGAAATTAAAGTTAAACATTCATATGCACCCTGTGGCTGCTGGTTGCATCATTTTCTGGGGGGGGGGGCACAGCTGTGCCACCGATGCAGTGCCCCCACTACCAGGAAGCTGGTACTCATTCTGCCAACCAGATAAGAATGACAAGCCCGGTCAACCCACCTGGTGTTAATTCAACGAAAAAAAGTGCCTTGAACTCAAGACCCGAAGGTCTCAAAAACCAGCCATCATAACCCGTTAAACCAACACCAGGTTTATTCATGAAACAATTATAGTTAAGCTTTTTAACCCATTCCGTGCAAAGTAGTACGCACAGTAGATAAAGGCAAGCGCTTGCAGAAGGACCAAGCGGCAGAGCCAGTAGGACCCAGGCTGTGGGTGCTGAAGTTCAAATCTGGGAATGGGATCCGGGCTGGAGCTTCGACTCGAGTCAGAGCTCGATGGGACTTCACTTGACATTGACGCCACGTGACGTCGTCGTAGGTCACCTTCCAAACCTGCTGACGTTTTCTCTTTCTTCTTGCTCCTCTTTTTTGACTGTAAATCACCCCCGAAATCTTCCATCTTTTTTTTTTTTTTTTTTCTTCTCTCCCCTCTCTCTCTCCCCTCTCTCTCCCCTCTCTCTCCCCTCTCTCTCCTCTCTCTCCTCCAGTCACCCTTTCTCTTGTTTACTTATCCATTCCTGTCGGGACAAGAGAGATTACACGTGGCAGACACCGAATACAACTTGTGCTGCGTGTTCAAGTATTAAACGAGTAGTCGGTTTTATTATAAATTCAGAGGGCGGTGGCTTGTTTGTGTGTAACGAGTAGCAAACATTACTAGGTGGAAGGGAGGTTAACCGCCGCCACCATAGATTGCAAAAATAATTTGAAGCTCAGTTTGGAAAGTTGAACAAAAACATTAACAAACACTCCGAGGGAAACGGAAACCAAACAACCGGAAACGGAAGAGCAGGATTACAATATTAGCTTCGTCACAAAATCGATAAAACCACCTGTGTCTGATTTTATTGATAACAATGGGAATTATTTTCTCACCGTCCAATGATATTTAATTTTCTATCACATATAGTGCAAACCTCCAGAATTTGAGAACAATCCAGCTAAGATTTTCTCTCAATATTATGTTACACCGCACACAGTTCATAATATCCTCTTTTGTCAAACATTAATCCGTTTGTTAACAAATCATTTGTTAACAACCGTCTCAAAACGGTTTCATGTTTGAAAGCTTTTATTTCAACAATGATGATGTCCCCAGGAAATGATGCAGCCAAGCAGCCACAAACTACAGATGAATAAATAATAATGCTCTATGTATGGTACATCAAATAATTATACATATACTGTATACATACGTGTATATATATATATATATATATATATATATATATATATATATATATATATATATACATATATATACATACATATATATATATATATATATATATATATATATATATATATATATATATATATATATATATATACATATATATATATATATATATATATATATATATATATATATATATACATATATATATATATATATACATATATATATATATATATACATATATATATATATATACATATATATATATATATACATATATATATATATATACATATATATATATATACATATATATATATATATACATATATATATATATATATATATATATATATATATATATATATATATATATATATATATATATATATATATATATATATATATATATATATATATACACATATATACACATATATATACATATATATATATATATATATATATATATATATATATATATATATATATATATATATATATATATTGTTGCGGTTGAGGAAATTCGCAAACCACCATTCAGGTCCCGTATGTGAGATATCTCTGTAAGTACATGTGTAGTTAGCCCCAAACCTGTTGTTTAGAGGGAATAAATGTGATTAATTCGGGCTGCGACCCTTTGAGATAGCCGTTTTTCTGTTCTATCTTTATTTTGAACCAACCACATCTCAACCGCCATCACACAACAACCACCAACCGCAACGCCGCTTCACAACAACAACAACGCCAACAGCCACGACCTTTACCTTCCCAACTTGCTCCCGCAAACATCGCATCACCGCCATTCCAAACGTCGCGATGGCCATAAACCACCACAATAAACCCTTCACCACCTTCACCTCTCCTTCTGCGGCCATTCCCGTACCACTTTTGAACGCCGAGCGTCAGGCTGTCCTGGCCTCGTACGGGACGCGCGCCGAACCGCGAGTGCAAAGTGCGGCCTTTCCGAGGAGAATTCGGATCAGGAATGATACACGCCCACTTCTGATCCGTCCAATCAGCAAGCATGGGGCGGTTTAGCCCCGCCTCCAGGCGCGTCGGTGTAGAATCGAGATATGCAAATTCGAGGACCAGGGGAGACTCACGCCCCCTTTTCTCCGTCCAATGGGCGAGCGTGGCTCCACCCCCGAGCTCGTTCTGATCCAGAAATTTGCATATGGGTTCTCCTGCCGGCCTATAAAGCGCCGGGCGCAGGGCGAATTTGGCAGTCAGTTTCGGAAGAGTCAGTCTGGAGAGGTCGGAGAGCCGAGTGGAGCTCGCAGTCTGTCGGGTTCGGAGTCTGCCGGGGAGCTGCAGAGAGGGGAAGCCTGGAGCTTGGAGCGCGGTCGAGTCGGGTTGGAGCGCGGAGTGAGTCGGGAGACGAGGGCGTACAGGTGGTTTGCTGCAGTCGGCTGAGGAGAATTGCGGAGGAGACCGGATAGCTCGGGTCCGAGGCAAGGAAGATGGCGGTCCGCGACGAGCTCGCAGTGGAGTCGCTCGTCGCGGGACCCAAGCAAGCCAGCTATCCTCTTTCCCCAGAGCATCAACAATTCCCCCCTTCCCCCCCCCCCGCACTGAGATAGTGCGAAAATGGGGCCCCATTCCCACCCCACTCCAAGCAGTGCCAATGAAACCCGCGAAGGAGCACGGAGTCGGGGCGCCGCCACATTTGCAGCTCATCACAAAAACACGGGTAGGATCCACCCGGTCTCGCGGACCTGACCGCTCTTTCAGGTCCCGCGCAAATATTGGCCCACAGGCCCCGTCTGCCCCCTTGTCTTTGAGGGTGGCCCTTTTCTTTTGCTTTTGAGTAAATGTGTTGTTGGCGCCGTCTGTAAAGTAAAACTGTGTAAGTGTTGCCGTGTGCACGCGTAGTCGGTTGTAGATCTGCATTGTTGTGTTTCTTTTGTTGCAATTGCTTTAGGTGCATAATTGTTGTAATTGTATATGTGTGCTCTCCGTGTGCCACAGAATAAATGTGAATTATGTTGAACTGTTTTTCCCGTTTCGCTTCGTCTTTTCTTTAATTGAATCTCCATCTTGCTTCACGTAAAGGGTTGGTAGTGGGCTTAATACGCCCGATAATTAATCGGAACCGTCGAGGCCGACGATAACACCGCTCGGTTATCCCGATAGTACGGAATGGGTCGCTTAAGTGGCCCGTGTCTGGAGTCGACCTGCAGTGAGGTGCGATCGCCCGGTCTACCCTCCGCGTGGGTACTTAGGTAGGTCGAATTTGGCGAACAACCCTATCCCACGCGGGGGGCCGATTGGCACGATCGTGGTGAGGCCGAAAGTCCCACCCGTGACTAGCTCCTGGCGTTAGTCCGAGAGGGTCACGACAGAATTGTCCGTCCGGTGGGCGACGTGCTGCGATTCGAGTTACGTGGCCGTTCGCACGCCGGCGGGCGCGAATTCACAATATATATATATATATATATATATATATATATATATATATATATATATATATATATATATATATATATATATATATATATATATATATATATATATATATATATATATTGTTGCGGGTCGGGGGTCTGGGTGAGAAGACCACCAGGAGGGGAAGCTATCTCGGGTTCCTACCAATAGGGCCGGATTTTCCAATAGGCAACATAGACAATTGGCCAATGGCCCACCAGTAGCTGGCCCACCGGGGACTTGTAGGTTCTCTGATTGGCCAAGGAATAGGCTAGTAGGCCCTATAGTAAAATGAATAAAATAAGGTAACGAAAAATATAACAGTACATTTTTAAATGCCCGTTTCCCACCATCTATCTATCTATCTATCTGAAGATTATATATATTACGTGTTGTATTTAGTGGACTTCATTGTTATATTGCGTGTGTTTTTGTGTTCTTATTTTATGATATTGGTATCTTTTATACTAGACTTGAACTAATTTATTATTACTTTATTCGTCCATTAGGACCATACTCTGTGCAGAGCGTTGGTGCCGCCGAAGCAGTCTCCTTGGCTATTGGGAACAATCCTGGACGGGTCGCCACTCCGACACAGTATACCAGCATGCTGGCACTCATTTTGCCAACCTCGGAAGGATGATAGGCAGAGCCAACCCCACCTGGTGTTAATTCAACAGCTGAGCGGGATTTGAACTCAGGACCCTAGGATCCCAAGCCCACTACCTTATCCATTAAGCCAACACCAGGCATATTACTTTATGCTTACAGATTATTCTTGGTATCTTGGGGATTCTCATGGGATAGATTAATTATGTCATCCCAGAAGAAATATATGAGTGGCTCACAAAAGAGAAAGTTAAAAGAAACCAAAGCTGCACAACTCCAATAACTTCCAAAGCTGACAACCTTTTTAAAAGCAAAACCTTTTTTTTACACTTTTAATTCTTTTTCTTTTACATTACGATACATATCTATAAAAAATATATATATATTTGGGGGGGGGCACTGATAAGGTTTGGCCTAGGGCCCACAAGCAAGTAAATCCGGCCCTGCCCACCAGACTCCCCGGAATTGCAGGCCGTCGCAAACGGATAACTCCGTGACGCGGCGGGTCGCCAATCCACCGTGAACGCCAATAACTCAACCACGTGACTGAGGGTCCTCCGTCTAATATATCCGGTGAGCTAAAACAAAAAAATCTCGTGATATAATTACCTGGGGACACGCCCTTGGTACGCTTTGTCCGAACTGGGTCACTTTATCGGATCAGATGCCGCCGAGCGACACTGCCAAGGACGTACCGGCTAAAAGGAACAGGTCGTTTGGAATAAAGTCCCGGCTAGACTTGGATTCGGTCCATGCTGGATCAAGGACAAAAAAAAACAAAAAAAAAAACGAGCTGGGAACATTTCTACAAAAGGATTTATTACAGTGAGGCGAGGAAAGATATGTGGCACAGTGAAGGTAGTTTATTGTTGTGTGGAAGTAGAGATAGAAAGAAAAGTGAGGTGTGACACTAAAACAAGCAACTTACAAAAGCAGACACAGAGCAGAGTTATCCCGATATACCTTCTGAAATGTGAACTTAAGCAAGGACAGGTGCCATGGTACGTTTTGGGGGGACGCTCCCCTGGACAATCCCTCCTTGACAGTTCGAGCATCGTCTCCTGCTTTGTGGCGCGTCATGCAGCTAAGCGTCTGTGCCGATCCAGAGAAGGGGCACGGCCATCAGGCGTGAGGGAGGGACTTTGGGTGGAGCCAGCGGGGAGTGGGTGGAGAAGGCAGAATCGAGAGCGAATGGGCAGACTGGCAGACAGGATCAGGTGGGTGGGTGGAGTCAGCGACGAGGCAGTGAAAAATGTGGAGTCAGCAGCGAGTCGGAGAAGGCGGAGTCGAGAGAAGAGCGGGATGAGCAGGAACCAGCAGGAGCAAGCAAACAGGAATTCAGACAGCCCTGCAACCCATCCTTTTATTGACCCTGTGGTGCATGGCGGGGCGACAACCCGATGCGATGTGTCGTCACCCAAATTGGGTGCTCTGATTGGGCCCTGGCCAGCACACGGGCCAGCCGTGATGGCCGGAAGTGGACTTACTTTACATCCGGCAAGCCATAGCTGAGCTGCGGAATTGTCTCGCTCCGAACACCGTGATACGAATCGCCCAGCACCGAACTCCCGTGCCGTGCCCCGGCGACCGGCCGAGGGTCGCGTCGGTCCCATATGCCTGCCCGGGCACCCCCGGCGACTCGCGGTTATCGCTGGTCAATGTGCTTGCTTTGTCCGTACGCCATGCGACCCGAGTGATCCGGGCCGTACAGCACGCCTCTGCTTGGCAGCAGGCTCGCCGGGCGGAGGGGCGAGAAGATATCTGCCATCCGCGGAAGACACCCATGGCCGTGGTGGTGAGTGAAGACTGACGGTAAGATGTTGTTGTAAACCCATGCGTCAACCCGAATGAAGAGATGTGCTATGCATGAACTGTACAGTGCGCGCGGATTCACCACCGTACATGCGGTTATTTATTGCAAGCTCCGCCCACGTCTGCCATCGTGTTTGCGGTTATTTATCACAGGCGGTGTGTGAGCACTGTGCCAACCCCGATCCATGTCATTAATTGAAGGAAAAGATTGGATTATTAGATGTAGATTTGGGTTGAAAAGAACGCACCATGTGCGTCCTGTACGGCGGGGGTGAGGTTGTTTGGTTCTTCTGTCAGCCTCCGACACCGCATCCTCGCACCTGTCCCATTGTGTTGTTGATGCTTGTGCTATCCTGAACAGTGGGTCGAGATTATCGGTGTTGCACGTGTTCCGTGTAGTTTAGTGGTGGTGGTGGACTGCTTTTCTATCCCCCCCCCGCCCCCCCGGGCATGGCACGTGCTGTTGATGCTTGTGCTGTCTTTTGCAAAGACGCATTCTTACAGTGAAGACCATGGCCACGGCTTTTACAGGCGGCCGTTGCTTGGATTTATCTCAGGAATAAGAGAAAAAGAGTAGGAATGAAGTTAGAGATATAATCAGACCTAACTATAAGACCCACACAATGCACTTTATCCCATTTGACCCATTATCCATGAGGGAAGGGTATAACTGTACGTATATTAATGAAATAACTGTTGGGGACCACTATATGATGGATGCCATTGCCTTGGAGGGATGCGGTTCCTAGAACCACAAATATATATATATATATATATATATATATATATATATATATATATATATATATATATATATATATATATATATATATATATATATATATATATATATATATATATATATATATATATATTGTTGCGGTATTCGCGCCCGCCGGCGTGCTGACGGCCACGTAACTCGAATCGCGGCACGTCGCCCACCGGACGGACAATCCAGTCGTGACCCTCTCGGACTAACGCCGGGAACCAGTCACGGGTGGACCTTTCAGTCTCACCGCGATCGAGCCAATGAGCCCCCGCGTGGGATAGGGTTGCTCGCCAAATTCGACCTACCTAAGTACCCACGCGGAGGGTAGACCGGGCGATCGCACCTCGCCGCAGGTCGACTTCGGACACGGGCCACTTAAGCGACCCGTTCCGTACTATCAGAATAACCGAGCGGTGTTATCGTCGACCTCGACGGTTCGATTAATTATCGGGCGTATTCAGCCCACTACCAACCCTTTACGTGAAGCAAGATGAGGATTCAATGGGAGAAAAAGACGAAGCGAAGCGGGAGAACAGTTCAATAATAAAGCACATTTATTCGCGAAACACGGGAAGCACACATATTCAATTCCACCAAAAGCACACAGAAAAAACACAATTCCATTTACACAAAAAGCAAATATAAAAGCGAAAACAATGCAGAGCTAATACCGACTACCGAGCACACGGCAACACTTATACAATTCTACTTCACAGACGGCGCCGACAACACATACCCAAAACCAAGGAAAAGAATACCCTCAAGGATGAGGCGGGCCTGAGGCCGAGACCGGGTCGCGCCTACCCGTCTGGTGATGAGACGCGGAGCGGCGATGGCGCCGCAACCCTCGGGCCTCGTGGACGGTGTCTGGTAGGGGGTGGGAACGGGGCCCCCTTGGTCGCACTATCTCAGCGCGGGGGGAAACAGGAGGGGGTTGTTGATGCTCGGGGTATAGAGGATCTTTATTATCCCTGGTGTGCGTCTCCACCTCGGCCAGGTCGCGCTGCCGGCCTCCCTCGGGCGTGCAGCTCCCGGCACCGACGCGAGCACCCCCTCGTCTGCCTTCGCCGCTGCCGCCTCTCCGCCTCTGGACTCTCCGACTCTGGACTCTTCTTTGGACTCTCCCGTTGGACTCTTCTTTGGACTCTCCAGCTACTGCAGGCTTCGGGCTCCAGACTTCCACACCGCCCTGACTGACGAACACGGTCCTTTTATCCCCCCCCCGTAGCTTCGCCTTTGACCCCCTCCCTTTGACCTTTCACCTCGCTCCCCATTGGCCCGAGAAAAAGTGGGCGTGAAGGCTTTTTGATCCACAAATTTGCATATATCGATCGTTCTGGAGGCGGGGCCAAATCGCCCCTCGCTCACCGATTGGACGGCAAAAAGTGGGCGTGTGTCGTTTTTGATCCGTTTTTGAAGCACAAAATCCGTGATTTTGTACACGCTGTTCAACGTGCGCCCTGCACGAGTCCAACACCGGTACCCACAGCGGGGCAAGAACGGTGGCGATGCTACGGTTGCGAGGTGTGACGTGAAGGTCGTGGCGGTTGTGGTGAAGCGGTGTTGTGGTTGGTGGTTGATGTTGTGGTTGTGGTGGTAATCTTGGCGGTTGCTCCAAAATAAAGATCGTAAAAGAAAAAAGGCTATCCTGAAGAGTCGCAGCACGTATAAATGACATGTATTCCCACTAGACAACGGGTTTGGGCCTAACTACACATGCACTTACCGAGATACCTCACCTAAGGGACCTGAATGGTGGTTTGCGAATTTGGTAACCACAACACTACCCCCTTCCCTTTTTACAGACTCGTCCCGAGTCGTCAAATTTTCGTGTGCCATCATGTGTAGTTTTCCCCTAGTACATTTTACCTACGGATCCCTGAGTGCGACATTCATGGTATTCGTGTCCCCAAAATAAATAACCTGAGGGCTGCGTAACTACCTAAACAAACTCACTCACACGGACGACTTAAATAAAATTGCCGGCGCTAGACAGACATGCCGGGGGGCGCACTCATATTTACAGTACATCTTACCTTAACTTACAAATTTTACACTAAACCATGGCCCAGGATCATTGAACTCTGCAAAAAGAAAGCAGTTAGCAGGGAGCCAGGCTGCCCACATGCAGTCTCTGGCTCAAACAATGCAGGTGACAGGGAACGTGGCTGGCTGCTCACACGCAGTCCAAGGCCTTCCCTTTTGAACTGAACTCAGTGAACCACAACGGTGCATGGGCTGCACAAACGCAGTCTCCGTGCCAGCTCAAGTGGCACACGCAATGAGCACAACGAATGGATGCATGAACACAAACACGGTGCACGGGCCGCCACTGCAGGCCCGTGTTGTAGCTGCCAACAGGGCAGTTCTCGCAGCTTGCAAACTGTTGCTTTCTGATCCTGGCGCACATGGAAACGAACAGGGGGGGGGGCAAAGCAAAAATTGAACGGGGCTGGTGAACATGGGCAGTGGGCATGGCATGGCAAAGGTGCAGGCAACACACAGCCCGCAGAAGAAGGCTGCTGCAGGCAAACACAGCCGGCAGATGAACTGGCCGGCACAGGCCTTGACGCAAAACACGGCCAGCAGATGAACTGGCCGGCACAGGCCTTGCAGAAAAACAGCCAGCCGGCAGACGATCCAGCCGGCACAGGCCTTGCAGCTAAGCAGCTGCAGACGATCCAGCCGGCACAGGCCTTGCAGCACAGCAGCTGCAGACGAAGTTGGCCGGCCTCCGCCTTGAAGCAAAACACGGCCAGCCGATGAAGTTGGCCAGCTCTTGCCGTTCAGTGGAGGTTGGTGGAGGGAGTGCGGTGGTGCTGGCCACTTGGAGGGCGGGCTCGGACCTACCTACCTGTCTCCCTCCCAACCTATCGCCTTTGCCTGTCACTGTACATACCCACTCCCTTAATTTGTCAAACCCCAATTTAGCCCCAACTTATTTTTTTGTTGTTTTTATTTTTACTTCCCCTCTATAAATCGTCCCCTAACCCCCTTTATCGTCCTTGTTCGGCTAACCTATCCTGTCACCTAGCCTACTCCCAACCCCTACGTTCCCTTCCCGGAGGGGAATAAGGGAGAGCTAGCGTCCTGTGTCGAGGCCCAACGAAGCCTCAGAATGGCCTCCCCAGAGTTCGGCGATCTAACCCAAAGTGGGTCCAGCGGCCCACAACGACAGCGAGGGGATGGATGGTGCGGAGGGGTACATCTCCTAATCTACCCTAACCATTTAACTGTTAAACTACCCCGGGGCTTTCAACAAGCGCCTCTCGCTTAAACTATTGGTTCTATAAACCCAGATTCCCGTCGCCTGTGTTGGTGTCCTCACAATTTCGGGCCTCGCCCCCCAATTTTCGCTCCGTGCCCTCACACGGTCTCCTGGCTGGGACACGTGGCTCCCTTTGGCAGGCACGACCCTCTGCCGATTCTCCCGCTATGGCACCCCCGGGCACTACACTGCCTCCGAGCCTACCAGCTCCCTAACACCGGGGAGTGCCCCCCATGGCACCTCCCCTGAAACGCACACGTGGCAGGCCGGCCTCCCGGGCCCCTTTCCGAGGGTCACCCGTGCCCACAACACTGCCCACGCGGCTAACGGCGCCCCGGGCCCCCGCACCAAGCAGGCGCACCCGTGCCCACTACTCTATCCCGGCCCCCCATGGGCCCATGGCCTACCGCGGCCGACTAGCCTGGTGCCCGGGGTACCCACTCAGCGATACTCACCTTTCGCAGCCACGCTCCCAAGCCCGTCAACAGGGCTCCTGCACCCCTCCAAACGGGTCTCGAGCCTACATTCCCACCAATAACAACAAAACGACCTCCATTTTTCAATTTGACTAACCCAGCTAACTCACTCTACACTGACCCCGGGGTCCCTTGGGCGGGAGCCATTCCTCCCCCCCAATCACTCATCGCACCATGCATTCCCCATTCGCTCTACTCACACAGACCCGCTGGCCTCACTCACTCAACATGTACTCACCTCACAACTCTTCAACACTCACCGCTGAACTCTGCCATCCTTCTAACTACATCCCCTAACTAACTCGTGCTCCCACGTCGTCCCTTAAACTACAGCACGTTCCATTTAACACTACGTAGCTAAGCTACGTCCCCTCTACACATTCATAAGTCTGCCCATGTCCTCAAATAAATCCACTAATCAATTCCCCAACCTAAATCTCGCTATTATCCCTCTAACTAATCCATTCCACGGACTCCATGAGGACTTACCCCTGCCCCATGGAGTCGGTCTAACTAAGCTAACCCTTCCGCCTAACTAGTTTCCATCCTGTGCCCAGGGTAAGTGGGTCTTCCACCCCTTGCCCAGGAATCCTGTGCACCCGAAAGTGAGGCTTGCTTTTCCTTTTTTTTTTTTTCCATGCGCAGCACCTGCGCGGCAACTCAGAGCTCGCGCACTTTGCACCTGCCCGTGACGTCATGCAGCTGCACGTGTTCCTCGTCCCTCCTTGGACGGTACCATCCGGCCGGGATACCCCTCCTGCCGGATTCCAACCACACGTGCAGCCATGACGTCACCGTGCGCAAAAAAAAACACAAGCCCCACGTCTCGAGGGGTTCCCCACGCGAACACATGTGCTTTGCCCGTTGGAGCTTAACACACACGATCGCGTGGAGAACCCGTCCGGTCCAAATCCGTAGTCCTGCCTAAACTTTGTCCGTCCGCGGGATCGGCAAATCCACCGCGTGCGTTTCCGGACCGGGACTTCACTCTCGCAAGCGAGCACGTGGTGGTCTCGTGCGTTGCACAGCACGAACCGCGTGCTCACTGCTGGGTGAACCCGGCACGGTCCCCGAAACAACTACAGCCGCTACTCGGCTTTCTTTCCTCTGTCGCCTTCGTCGTCTCCATTCAACCCACGCACACCTGCGTGTTACGACGCACACAGTCCACTCCATCACATTCACACCGGGAGATGCGGCTGCGTGCTCCCGCATGCCAACCGACATCTCCCTCACATACCGCTCTCTCACACACACGGTCTCCCTGGCACACAGCGACCTTGCACACGGCCGTTCACTCACGCGTCCCTCACTACTCACACAAACCATACTACTCACACACGCGGGGGCACTCACCCGCGGTTCCTCACTCATACTGGCCGTTTCATCCACACACACGGCCTCACTCACACACGGTGCCTCACCCACACATGCGGGGGCACTCACCCGCGGTGCCTCATCCACACACCGTCCCTCACTCACACACGCGGGGGCACTCACCCGCGGTGCCTCACTCATACACGCGGGGGCACTCACCCGCGGTGCCTCATCCACACTCGGCGTGCTGGGAAGCACGCACTCTGGCACCATTGCCACCACACCACTCACACACGGGGTCGCTTCCACACACGGGGACGCACTCACACCTTGCACCACACACACAGGGACAACCACACTGGGGATTTGTGTCCCCACAAGGGTCTCCGGGGCCTCTATACCCCCCAAGCTCTCCGTGCACCCGTCCACAGCACTCGTCCCCTCAACCTCGCAAAGCACGACCGAACTCACCTGGTCGTGACTCGCCTCAAGGGGGCATACTCGCTCCCCTCGTTCCTGGAGGAGGCCATCCAGGTGCTCGCACTGGGTCCCCACACGCTCCGCGAGCTCACCCCCATTGTCCTCCACTACCTCCGTGTGTGTGTGTGCGTCACTTACCCCGTCTTCATCGTGCAGTCTCTCCTCTATTTTGTCTGTCTCCCGTGTCTCTATACATTTTCTCTCCTGGTTCCTTTTTTCTGTCTCTTCCTGGTTCCTTTTCCTTTCCCATCTGAGTCGTTCTTTCTCTCTGAGCCCCATTAGCTGTTCGTTCTCCCTCAGTTTTAGTTGTTCAATTTCACACTCATAGAGTTGTTGTTTTCTTTCCCACTGTTCCTCCTGCTCTTTGTTTTCCAATCTCATCGTTTCTTTCAATTGGCTCATTTCCTTCCTGTGTTTCATTCGCTGTTCTCTCACGACTCTTCCTCGTTTCCTCTCCTGTCCTTCCTTCTCCAGTTTCATGGTTTGCTTCATTTGGTTAATCTCCTTTTTGTGTTTCATTTGCTGCTGTCTCATTACTCTTCCTCGTTTCCTCTCCTGTCCTTCCTTCTCCAGTTTCATGGTTTTCTTCATTTGGTTAATCTCCTGTTTGTGTTTCATTCGCTGTTCTTTGTCTATCTCGTACTCCAGCCTCAGCTTTTCTTCCAATTGGTCAACCTCAGATTCATGTTCTTTTTGTTTTCTATTCCATTGTTCCTCTCGTTCTTCCCTCTCCAATCTCGTTGTGTCCTTCAATCTCCTGATTTCTCCTTCCTGCTTCATTCCTTGCTCCTTTACTTTCTCCTCGTATTCAAACCTATTTTTTTCCTTTTGTCGTTCAGTTTCAAATTCATACTCTTTCAGTTTTCTATTCCACTGTCTTTCTTGTTCCTCCTTCTGCAATCTCGTCATTTCTTTCAACTGACTGATTTCTTTCTCCTGTCTCATTCGTTCTTCCTTCATTACTCTTTCTTGTTCCTCATTCTTTAGTCTGGCCTTCGCTTCCAGCTGTTCGATCTGTACAGTGTGGTTTCTTAAAGTTTCATTTTCCGTTCTCTTCCTTTCCTCTTTTAACACTCTCAGTTCGTTTTGTAGTTCCCTCTCTTTGTTTTGGTGTTTCTGTAACTCAGAAACTTTCTTTTCCAATTCCTTTCTCATCTCCGCACACTCAGACTTTGCTTTGGCTTCTAACTGTTCTTCCGGCTTGCGCTTGTGGTTTTCTACCCGTCTTCCCAGTTCCTCTGTCTCCGTTTTTCCCTCCAGTCCCAGCTTATCAACTCTCTTCGTCATGTCTTGAAGTCTTTTCTCACACTCCACCGTTTCGACCTTCAATCCCTCCTCTGTCTCCTCCTGGCTTTCTTTTAATTGGTTTTTCGCTTCGAGTGCGTTTCCATCCATTTTTTATTTTCCATTTGTTGCGTATTTCTCTTCATTTCGTTGGTTATGCTCTGCACGAGTTCCATAACGTGCTGTATCGTCACCTGCCCTGGCCACTCCCACTGACTACATTTAGCGGTGGGGTTATAATAAAAAAACCGACCAGATGAACGGCATCGATGCCTTTCCCAACCTTCTGGTACGGGTTTCTCTTGCACGGTGATCTCGTCCTGAGCCATGGATTCTACATTACTATTACACATACCTAATCCACCCGGCACCCGCTCGCCTTGAGACGCCATCTTGCTTCTCGTGAAGGGTTAATTTAGCTCGCTCGTAATTTGGAGGGAATCGGGGGTCGCTTCTCTCACCCCTGGACCGATTCCCGTGAATTTAGCTGGAGACAGGAGAGCCCGTTTTCCTGTTCTCCGATACCAGTGCCGCGAGGAGGGCGATGAGTTTATATCGCACGACCTGACACCAGTGTTGCGGTATTCGCGCCCGCCGGCGTGCTGACGGCCACGTAACTCGAATCGCGGCACGTCGCCCACCGGACGGACAATCCAGTCGTGACCCTCTCGGACTAACGCCGGGAACCAGTCACGGGTGGACCTTTCGGTCTCACCGCGATCGAGCCAATCAGCCCCCGCGTGGGATAGGGTTGCTCGCCAAATTCGACCTACCTAAGTACCCACGCGGAGGGTAGACCGGGCGATCGCACCTCGCCGCAGGTCGACTTCGGACACGGGCCACTTAAGCGACCCGTTCCGTACTATCAGAATAACCGAGCGGTGTTATCGTCGACCTCGACGGTTCGATTAATTATCGGGCGTATTCAGCCCACTACCAACCCTTTACGTGAAGCAAGATGAGGATTCAATGGGAGAAAAAGACGAAGCGAAGCGGGAGAACAGTTCAATAATAAAGCACATTTATTCGCGACACACGGGAAGCACACATATTCAATTCCACGAAAAGCACACAGAAAAAACACAATTCCATTTACACAAAAAGCAAATATAAAAGCGAAAACAATGCAGAGCTAATACCGACGACCGAGCACACGGCAACACTTATACAATTCTACTTCACAGACGGCGCCGACAACACATACCCAAAACCAAGGAAAAGAATACCCTCAAGGATGAGGCGGGCCTGAGGCCGAGACCGGGTCGCACCTACCCGTCTGGTGATGAGACGCGGAGCGGCGATGGCGCCGCAACCCGCGGGCCTCGTGGACGGTGTCTGGTAGGGGGTGGGAACGGGGCCCCCTTGGTCGCACTATCTCAGCGCGGGGGGAAACAGGAGGGGGTTGTTGATGCTCTGGGTATAGAGGATCTTTATTATCCCTGGTGTGCGTCTCCACCTCGGCCAGGTCGCGCTGCCGGCCTCCCTCGGGCGTGCAGCTCCCGGCACCGACGCGAGCACCCCCTCGTCTGCCTTCGCCGCTGCCGCCTCTCCGCCTCTGGACTCTTCTTTGGACTCTCCCGTTGGACTCTTCTTTGGACTCTCCCGTTGGACTCTTCTTTGGACTCTCCAGCTACTGCAGGCTTCGGGCTCCAGACTTCCACACCGCCCTGACTGACGAACACGGTCCTTTTATCCCCCCCCCGTAGCTTCGCCTTTGACCCCCTCCCTTTGACCTTTCACCTCGCTCCCCATTGGCCCGAGAAAAAGTGGGCGTGAAGGCTTTTTGATCCACAAATTTGCATATATCGATCGTTCTGGAGGCGGGGCCAAATCGCCCCTCGCTCACCGATTGGACGGCAAAAAGTGGGCGTGTGTCGTTTTTGATCCGTTTTTGAAGCACAAAATCCGTGATTTTGTACACGCTGTTCAACGTGCGCCCTGCACGAGTCCAACACCGGTACCCACAGCGGGGCAAGAACGGTGGCGATGCTACGGTTGCGAGGTGTGACGTGAAGGTCGTGGCGGTTGTGGTGAAGCGGTGTTGTGGTTGGTGGTTGATGTTGTGGTTGTGGTGGTAATCATGGCGGTTGGTCCAAAATAAAGATAGTAAAAGAAAAACGGCTATCCTGAAGAGTCGCAGCATGTATAAATGACATGTATTCCCACTAGACAACGGGTTTGGGCCTAACTACACATGCACTTACCGAGATACCTCACCTAAGGGACCTGAATGGTGGTTTGCGAATTTGGTAACCACAACAATATATATATATATATATATATATATATATATATATATATATATATATATATATATATATATATATATATATATATATATATATATATATATATACATATATTAGTGGGGTGTGCTTACACATTGTGTAAGCAAATGAAATGTGCTTCCCTACTGTCTTGGGTTGCTCACCTGCATTTATTTTTTTCATTTTTTTCATTTTTTTTTTTCATTTATATATTTTTTCATTTATGGATGCTTTTCGATGGTTCTGTTATTTTTCATTGTGGATTGGCTTCGGTGTTCATCAGCATACAAAATTACCGTGCTTCCCCATTGTCTCGGGTCGCTCACCTGCATTTTTTTCATTTTTTTTTTTTCATTACCTTCGCATTCTGCGAAAGGTTATGTTTTGGTCGGCGTGTATTTATTTATTTATTTATTTATTTGTAATCTTGTGATTCGTATAACTCAAAGTATTAAACCGAATTGCATGAAATTTGGTGGGATGATTGGTTATTAGCCAGGAAGCATTCGATTAGATTTTGGGATCGTTCGGGTCAAAGGTCAAGGTCACGAAAAGGTCAAAATCGTCTTTTTACGATAACACAGTCAATCTTTATTCAATTTGCATGCAACTAACGCCAAAATGTTCAGAATTCAACGCCTCATCTTGTGATATGCAATATGACACAATGACGCCCATACTCTTGTTACCGGTTAGGGGGTCAAAGGTCAGGGGGGGTCACGACCTTGAAAAATATGCGGTTTTTGTCATAACGCAGTCAATTCTTGTCCGCTTTACATGAACCCAGCACCAAAATGTTCAGAATTTAATGCCCAATCTTGTGACACAATGACGTCATAACACATGTCACCGGTTGGGGTAAAATTCGGGGGGGGAGTCACGCCCTTGAAAAATATGCGGTTTTCGGCATAACTCAGTTAATTCTTATTCGATTTGTATGAAACCAGCATCAAACGAGATTACCTTCTCTTGTTGAAACGTTGTATTCACCGAGCTTGCGAGTGAAGACTCGCCAAAACGACGTGAGTTGATTGTTGTTTATTCCATAGCCCCCGAAAGTCGGGGGGGGGTCATGTCATTATAGATATGTGGTTTGTGTCATAAGACCATTCATATGAAACCAGTTACCCACACTCATACCAAGAACAAGAAAAAGTAGTGGCGGCGAAGGTATGCGCTCTATGAGTGCCCGTTCTAGTTTCTTCATATTTTCATTTATGGATGTCGATATCCACCGGACATATCCAGACATAACTACAGTCCGGACGACAGGTTTAGGAGGGGGGGATGAGAAAAAGAGGGAGGAAGGGGGGTTGGAGGGGCGAGGGGGTAGGGAGACCGAGGAGGGGTGAGGAGGGGTGTGGGGGAGTGAGGAAGGGTGGGAGAAGGGAAGGCAGCGTGAAGGGAGGGGAAAGAAGTGTGAGGGGAGGGGAGGGGAGGGGAGGGCAGCTGTGAGGGGAGGGCCAGGTAAGGCAGGGTGATACGAAGATCCATCTATAAATAACCACCGTCCAAACACGTATGGAGATAACCACCATCCGGATACATGCGGAGATAACCACCATCCAAATACGTGCAGAGATAACCACCATCCAGGCATAACCACCGTCCAGATATATTCGGAGACAGAGAGAGGGAGAGAGAGGGAGGGGAGGGAGATAGGGGTAGGAGAGAGATGGGAAGGGAGGGGAAAGTGGAGGGGAGTCGAGGTGAAGGTAGAAGAGGGGAGGGGAGGAGAGTGGGGGCATACCGGCGGATGTGACATCCAGTTTAATAGCACACACAATTCAGAATCACCCTGCCTGTGAAACATCGGGGTGACAGTTTACAGCTGGGTCAGAGTTTGAACCCAGGCGAGACAGCTTAGAACGAGAATGATGCTCGGCTTTCCAGCCATGATGTTGCAATTCCTGATTCACAACTAAAAACCTTTCTTACTCATTGTGATCATATAATTTATTTTGCCTTCTAACTCCGGTATCGAACCACGGTATTGCCATTAAAACTTTAAGAACATGTGCCAAGTGGTTTCATCAAGCACTCCACAAAAAGGATGAAGACACTTTTGAAAACGAAATGTTTAATATATATATATATATATATATATATATATATATATATATATATATATATATATATATATATATATATATACATACATATAATCTATGCCGAAGTGACGAGTCGTATAATGGAAGATCGTACAAAAAGGGGAAACGTTGTGGAAAATAAAATTTCACATTGTCAGCGAGCCAGCCACCACCTATTTTACCACAGAACAACACATGGCCAATGCAGGCGAGTGGCCCCTAACCTTTGTTCAAGTTGATCAATGTACTTTATTAAGTGACAGTGCAAATATTGTGGAGAGCTTGCCAAGTGGCTTAAGTACTCAAGGAAGCACTCCAATGAAATGGTTTATAAGGAATGGCTGGCTTGGCAAGCAATATTAAACACCTCCCAGAGATGCCCAAGCAATGTTCGGATTAGACAAATTAACACTTTCTTAGGAGTTGGACATGATGCTAAGTTCAGTTGTGGAGCTTAAATTTTGTAATTTGGCTTGCTTTAAGAGATTTTCCTGGTTATGGCATGTGCGGAAATGAAATGAAGCCAAGAACGTTGGCATCTCCAAGTGTTTATACGCATTGCAATGTATCCCGCGATTCGTAGGTATTGATAATATGGGTGAGGAAAGTGAAAAAAATAAACTTTATCAGAAAGAAATCATTGTGGCCTGTTCGAAATCAAAGTATGGTTGAGCAGGCAAAAAAACACAGCGGCTTTAGACCCCAGCGAGGTAACCCAGGATGTGACTTAAGATCCCATACTGAGTGAGGTGGCCGAGGACATGCCTGCTAAAGGATGTAATTGAATATGGCCGGTAATTATCTTAAAAAGGTGTGTTTTATTTAACCCAAACACCTAATGTTCACTCTACGTACTCCCTTGGAGTACCCTTAGTATGTATGCAAAGTTTCAGGCTGATAGGTTTTATGGTTTTGGAGCTATGGAGGATACACACACACGCACACAGATATTTTTTTATTATAGTTGATACATTGTAACCCCAGCGCGCATTAAATGTGAGACTGTTGTGAGCTTGGCGGCAAACTCGCTTGGAGGGCATCTTAAATCGACAGATGGTTCGGCTTGCATTCAATCGCTTGGCCCATTTCACTCGACAGTCGAACGATTGCAGCAACAGATCCTCATTAGAGGTTTCTGTACACCAAAAAAACAAAAAAACTGAAGGAACGACTATTTTGCTTTTTCAGCAGACAACAGACAGTCTCTTTCGGCCATGCTGGTTGCAGAATTGACATTGAGGCCACCCGGTGGTCTACCTTGGGTTGTCAGGATTCGGATCAGGACACTGTTCCAAGTCTTGGCGGCTGTTACAGTGAGATCATTACACTGGTCCGAGTATATAGCCGGCAGCATTATCTTGAAGTACGCTCACACTCCTCGCCTGGGTTTGAAATTTCAGCTCAGCTATACTCTAAACTGTTATCCCGGTGTTTCACAAGGCTGTGTGGTTCATCAATGTGTCCCTCGGATGCACGTTAAATTGGGCATCCCATCTGCCGACATTAGATAGTGGACGTTAAAAATCCCACATTGTCCTTCGTAAAGAGTAGGGGAGCTATCGCAGACATCTTGGTCAAATTCCAAATTCTTACTCGAACAACTGCGATAAAGGCAAAGGCAAACCACCCAGTATAATACTTGCCAAAAAACTGCTTTGGCAGCATCCAGCAATATTCCTGGCAAGTTTCAATCGGATCGGACTGGCGGTCGTCGAGAAACGGCGGTCGCAGACAAACAAACAGACAGACAGACACACAGAGATTGCTGGAATTATCGATAGATAGTCAGCACTTTTACTTATATATTGTGATCAGGACTCTCCTACAACTGCTGCAAAGTGGTTGGTCGAACCCCTCCTTTTACCCCCTTCCCCTCCACCTTCCCTTCAAGCCCTCCCTCCCAACCACCCCACCAACGCCTGTACGTCGGACCGGTGTTGAGACTAATCGCTCTCCGTGGTTCTGAACCTGCAGAATTAAACCTCGTCCGAGAAACTCGAGGCTCGTCTGTTGGGGATCCTCGCTCCGTTGCATCTTTGACACGCACGCAGAGAACGGACGTCGCAGAGCGCATCAGAGCTACCCAATCACGGTGAAGGGAAAAGAGAACGACAGAGAAGGAGAAAGAGTACGCGATTGTGTATCGGATGAGACTGCCGAGAACACAGTGTGCAGGAAGGAGGATTAATCGATCCAGGACGAATTCGAACCGCGTTGTCAAATCCTCGCTTCCGACGGAGTTACGTTGGTTCCAATTACGAACTGGGCACGAGAGGTGTGCCTGCCCAAGAGCACCACTCTCATCTGCCCCTGCGTTGCCATGGCTCTGGGATGACCTGCCTGTGCACTGTGATCGGTAAGCAGGATGGGTGGTGTTATCCTCGTCACCATAGAGCCAGAAAAGGGATAATTTTGCTCCAGGGAGTGGTTATGTAACCTATAGAAACGCTGCTCATTATTTAGAGATGTAATTGACTATCGTCAGAATATATATATATATATATATATATATATATATATATATATATATATATATATATATATATATATATATATATATATATCAAATTGTATTGCATATATACTCCCAAAAGATTCTTTATCTTTAAATGTACAGTGACTTTTGCCACACCAAATATGTATTTACATAAATACAATACAATTTGATAGATATATATGTATATATATATATATATATATATATATATATATATATATATATATATATATATATATATATATATATATCACATATACACAATTTTATTTTTATTTTTTTGCCTGATGCACAATGGACGTGTGCCTGATGAAGCCAGCTGCGAAGCCGGCGAAACGTTGCCCTGAAATCAGGTCTGCTTTTGCTTTTTTGCTCAAATTAGAAGAGTCGATCTGGTGAATTACTTTTGGTTGGAAGCACCTTCTTCGTCTTTAAAAATGTGTAATCCCAACTTCCCCAATCATATACAATATATATATATATATATATATATATATATATATATATATATATATATATATATATATATATATATATATATATATATATACCAACAGGAGTATCCGACGTTGCCCGGCAACGTCGGGTACCTCTTCCGACACCACCCCTTCCCCTACCTCCCCCACCCACCCCACCCTTTTCCCTCCCTCTTCCCTCCCCACACATTGAGTCACGAATTCATCATTATGGCTGAAATAATGATGCTATAGATGTTTATCCTGGTCAGCATGTCATGAATTTGGGGTGTGTTTGGTTGCCAACTTTCTTGTAGAGCGTTTGCCAAGTGGCTTAAGCACTCAAGCAAGCACTGCATTCGAAACTTTCATCAGGAATGGCTGGCTTGGCAAGCGCTTGTAGCTAGCTGCTTGGTTACAGAACACACCACAAGACATCTCAACACCATACAGTGCATGGGTATTTTCATTGTAATGAAAATGTACCTTGTTCAGACCCACTAATCCACCCACAGATACGAACTCAGCTTTATATCTTAGATTAGGCAACAGTGAGACACTTCGCACAAAACTGCCATGTTTTCAGGATGTTGTTGCAGGCCGGGTATCGGTGGCGAGCACGACCGCTAGAGAGAGCAGTAGACTCGGCTCCACCGAACACACCGGAATATAGGTCGTGACCCTCGGATAAGTCCGAAAGGCACGGGTCCCTTACAGGACCATGAATTGCCAATAGTTCGACCGCGTGGGGTAGGGTCAATTGCCAAACTTCAATACACCTAATTACCCACACGGCAAAGCTACCGGGGAATTCATACCGTCGACGGACCTCGAGCGGAATGAGCCGTTACCATGCCCGAACCGTGTGTAACCCGAGCGGAGATTACCGAGGCCCGTCGGACCAAATGAACAATTTACTGCCTCGCTATTTCTCAACACACACTGTGCCAAGCCAATGAGAGAAACACAGAAACGAGCTGGAACATTTAACAGATATTTATTTACAATAGGCAGGGAGACACAGAGCAGAGTTATCCGAATAAGCAATGCAATAATGTACAACAAAAAGCCCTTAACAATTCTACTTATCAGATGGGCCCACACACAGATACACACACCCCCCAAAATAAATGGTGACCGCAGCCTTTATTGATACCCCCAGCTCGGAGGGAAGGTGAGCTGGAGGTAAGAGCCTGGCTTGGACCTTCCCGCTTCGTGCAGTTCTCGACGATCAGGCCCGGCAGGACTCGAACCCGCAACACAATGCCGCTCCAAGCAGCAGATACAGAGGATAGCGTCTGGCGCTGGCACGCTCTACCGGCAAAATCAGGCGACGAGGCAGGCAAAGCAAGTCAGCTCGGCAGGCAGGCGATTCACGGCAGGAAGACTCTGACTCTCCCAGCAGGTCGCCCCCACACAACTATATATTTTTCTTGACAGGTGGGAGGGATCCGTCTCGTGTCATTCCCCTCATTGGACAGGCGTGTCGGGCGATCTGGCTGTCCGAGATTGGTCGGGCGGAGGTGCTCATGTCTCTGCCCCTCGACCAGGAAGTCGAGCAGCAACATGTTGCGTTGGCTCCCCATTGGCCGAGAGGTGGCAGACGTGCTCGCACCCCTCCGATTGGCTGAGAGGGGAACCATGCCCATATTTGGAGCGAAACCCAAGATGCCAACGTCCAAGGAAACCCCGCCAGCCACATTGGACTCTGCCCACGGCTGTGCTTGACACACATGCCGTGGGAAAGGCCGATGGTGAAGAAGCGAAGATGGGCATGGTTGTTTTTGAAGTTGTTGTAAAAAAACCTTGCTAAAAAAAATCCCCATAGTGCACACATGTAATTCCTATTAGACAGAAGGGGATGGATTCTAACTGTACACATACTTATCGAAATAACTAAGCTTAGGGACTCTGGCTGTTTGTGTGCACAAGGTTTCCAAATCCGCAACAATATTTCTTGCTGTTGTTAATTCATTCTTCTTCTTCTCCCTCTCATCGTAATCAGCAAATAAACTTTCTATCCTCCATCATATAATTTTCCATGTGTTTTAGGATGTTATAAAAAGGCTCCAATTATGAGTGCAATCCTGCTTTTGCAAACGTCGCTGTGTGATGAAGTCATGCATAGGGACGTCTTTTCATACTTCGCATGGAAGAAAACATGGGATATTCATCGCAAATTCTGTTAAGCCACACGTCACTGTCCCGCAGAGAGAAAGTAACTGTGTTTGACGTCCCTCAACGTTTTTTTTCTTCATTAAATGTCACTATTTTCTTTCCCTTTATAATATGAGAATTAATGTTCCTTCATTGTGCGGTGTACAATAAACAGCTGCCCCGATCGCTGCAGACAAAACACGCGCTACCTGTTCGAGCTGTAATCAAAATGTTACTTTTTTTCCTCAAAACGGTATCTTCATTTTATGATAGAAGATGCGTTGTTCAGTCTTCAAATGAATATGAGGCCTTGAAAACAATCTGAGCAACGTGGAGAGATAAAGATGATGGAGATTGATTTTCTGGACGGCTGGAGGGCGTGGCCGGTAGAATGGGCGGCGCTTGGGACCCATAAACACAGACAGACATGAACTCAGATATATATATATATATATATATATATATATATATATATATATATATATATTTGCAGCCATAGCCTGGTGTTGGTGCAGTGGTTAGGGCAGCGGCTTGGGATCCAAAAGGTCCTGAGTTCAAGCCCCGTTGGGCCACTGAATTAATACACCAGGGGGTTGACTCAGCCTGTCATCCTTCCGAGGTTGGCGAAATGAGTACCAGTGTACTGGGCCCGGTGTATGCCCCGGTTAGAATAGGTGTACCATATCCCTGTGTCGTAAGAGGCGACCACGGTTGCGTCAGGAAGGGCATCCGGCATAAAACATGTGCCAAATCACTATGTGGATCATACGGATGATCCGCTGTGGCGACCCCTAACGGGAGCAGCCGAAAGAAGAAGAAGAAGATATATATTTGCAGCCATGGGTACCGAGACACCAACTTGTCGCTCAGGGGGATTAATCCCCGGTTGTCCTTGGAAGAGCTGGACCTAGGGCCACCGCTCACAATTAACGTTGTGGCACGGTGGGTTGTTTCAAAACCATGAACGCCACCCAGTTAACCACGAGTTCCAGTGTCCACCATCTAATTATGCTGTTTAACTAGAGATCACGTGGTTACCTGAGCAGGGAGTGCGCCCTCGGCAAAGCACCAATGTTATCTCGATTAGATTTTAATTAGGGCGGCCGAGCGTTTTAACCACTGGTGCGTGCCGACGATTTTTGGTCAAATCTGTGGTAATTACCTGCCAGTCTATCTCGGTTCAGACAATGCCAGACCAATGGAAGGAAAGGACAAACACAGACAGGTTGGAAGTCAAGAAAGAATTTATTAATAATTAATCAATAAATAAATGAAAATAACTTTTGATTTTCTGAGGTAAATTAATAAATTTCAAAGCAAAATCAATCAAAATGCCAGGAAACAGACAAAGAGCAAATGCTTATCGGGGGTTGACTTACAGCTCAACACAGGCAAGGGTACCCAGCAGATCATTGGGGGGGGGGGGGAAAAGAGTTGTCTTGCTCACCAGAGAGTAGTCGTCCGTGAAGTGAAAACGTTGTGAAATGTGTGCGTGTGTGTCACATCCGTCGCCAGCACCCAGCCTTGCTGTGCTCCCTCTCACGAACAGCCTTAAACGCCAGTCTACATCTGGGAGGGCACCGTCTGTCACAGGTTTAGACCCTAGTGCTACGATACGGGCAGCTCCTCACACTTCACGAAACTGGTGACGTCCATTGACCCACATGGTCCGTCGGTGACTGACCCGCACCTCAAACGTTGGTGACCGAACCGTGCCTCACTCATTGTCGGCACTGCTCACAGCCACATGTGCGCCACACGCTCGCTTGCTCAAGCACTGTGAAGGACGAATTGTCGCGTTGTTGGCACTGGTCAGACACCCACACGCGCACCACTCGCTCGCTTGCTCACTTGCACGCTTCCTCTCTTGCTCACTTCTTCCCTTGCGTGCTTCAACTGTCGCTTCTTTCTCGGCTCGCTTGCCCGCTTCTTGCTCGTTTCTCTCCTTTTCTTCTCTGGATTTCTTTCTCGTTCTCTTCTCCCTTCTCTTATTTCTCTCACCTCAGAACAGACCTCCCATTCGTTTTATATCTGTGGCTTGTCTCGGTGGGCGCAGAGTCCCCCCAAAGCTCACCCCGCCCCACTTGTGTACGGTTACCATGACGACCCTTGCGCTCTCAAAAAGGCGGGAGTCAGCGCTCACGAAATAAATGTGTGTGTAAACGTGTCTGTCGTAAAGAAAAAAAATACTTTTTATAAGAGAGGGGATCTATTCTTTACCATTCTCAATGCATCACATTTAAAATCCCATTAGACGTGGGGATGGGGCTAATCTGAACATGCTTTTCAGGAAATAACTGTCTGAGGACCTGGATGTGTGGATGCATTCATCAGACCGGATTCTAAAATCCATAACAATATATATATATATATATATATATATATATATATATATATATATATATATATATATATATATGTATTTATATTTATATTTATGTTTATGTTTTTGTATATGTATATTGTAACGAATCTGGAAACCATGCACACTCAATATTCAGGTCCCAAAGTTAGTTATGCCGGTAAGTATGTGTGTAGTCAGGTCCCCTTCCTTTTGTCTAGTGGGAGAGTCGAATATGTGCGTTGTGATGTTTTTTTATAGTTAGGTTATTACATCTCACCACCTGCCCATCACGTGCCATCAGCACCGTTGGATGCTCGTACCTTTACTTGCCGAGAGGGGGGCCTCACGGTCCCAGTCCTTGGCTTCCACGAACGTTCCACACGCAATTGTGGCTTCACCACCATGCACCTTCCTCATACACGTGTGGAGGGGAGGTGCGGCTTTCTACCTGCATGGCCGAAACGCCGCCAAGGAAGGCTGTGCCCGTAGGATCCTGGCCAATTCGAGACGAACAGCGAGGTGTGCTGACCAAGGCCCCTCCCCACTGAGGGAGGTCCATAAATTCCAGCGCACTCGCTGAGGCGTTGTTGGTGGGTTGCACGAGAGTTCTGAGAGGTTCTTAAGGCTTTTTGCTGTATGAAGGGGTGGTTACGAGGGGCAATTACGAAGAGTGGTGACAGGAGGTCTACGTTGCTGTTCCAAAGGGGTTTTTGCTGTCACGAGGGGTGAGCAGAGGGCCATCGAGGCGGCGAACGTGTCTCTGCTGGCCCTCGACAAGGAACGATAGAGCGACCCTGACCCCCCTCCGTGGACCCCGATTATTTGCCACCCAAACTCTGCCATGAGCCTTGAGTCCCCCAACTGCAACTAGGGATCAGACCAACGACATTTGTCAGGTGCCGCATCGTGGAGCACGCTATCCCTCCGACGGTCCGGTACCCACCGAACTTTGACCCCCAGCTTGTGTCTCTCTCTCTCTCTCTCTCTCTCTCTCTCTCTCTCTCTCTCTCTCTCTCTCTCTCTCTCTCTCTCTCTCTCTCTCTCTCTCTCTCTCTCTCTCTCTCTCTCTCTCTCTCTCTCTCTCTCTCTCTCTCTCTCTCTCTCTCTCTCACATCGGCTGGAGGGTCCAATAAAGAACTCGGGGGTTTCTTTTCTTTTTGTGTGTGTGTCAGCGTGTGGGCCCGTCTATAAGTAGAACTGAATAAGTGTTTTTGGATCATTGCAAATACTTCCTGCATATTCGCATTAAGTCTTGCCTTTGTTTTTACTGTAAATAAATTATTCGAAATGTTCCCAGCTCGTTTCCGTCCTTTCTTAATTTGGTCCAGCATGGCCAGGGTCTGAGTTCAGACGGGGTTTCATCACCGGTAATTGGTACATTGTAGCCGGAACGACCTGGGCAGGGCCGCTCGACTGCATCCGAGCCGGAGTTGGTAGGTGGAAGTTGATACTCTACCGTAGCTGGTAGAGTGATTCGGTTCGGCCAGATGTTCCGAGGGCGTGAATTCCCCAGTAGCCGAGACTGCATGGTCACTTAGAAAAAAGTAACCATCGTATTCGTATTCACCACACTGGATCGTATTCGCCACATTTTGATTTTCAAAAAAATCGTATGCCCCACCATGATTGGAGACACTCCAGTATATACTACATATGAGGAATTCCTCTTGACGAAAAGCAAGTCATAGTGACGTAATAACATTTAATTGATCAAGGGCATGCCTTACCAGCAGATTGGTTAACAACGGCACGGTGAAGCAGTTTTTAGTTATGACGCTATGAGGCATCACTCGCAGCTTCAAACTTTTGTAAATTTGAAAGTGCAAAGCTATGAAAGCGATCATATATTGATTCATTAATTCTGAATCCTCATGCCCCACCAAAATATTGCCATGCCCCACCTTGAGAAACACTGATCTCGACAATTAACCCTTTGCCACACGGATGAGATATTGGCGTTTCATGGTCGATTAATCGACCCGCCGGCTTCGGAGTTATCTCGAGCGACGGCCTATCAATTCTGGGGAGTCTGTTGGGAGACGGCGTAAACCTCCCCACCTAGCGGTCGTTCTCGCCAATGACCCTCGGCCCACAACAATATGTATCTGTAACATACTCTCCATTTCTGGAGCATCGACGCTGCTAAAGCAGTTTCTCGACAAGGGTCATACTGGGTGGTTTGCCATTGCCTTCCCAGCATTGTCTGTCCTGCTGTTTATATATCATGTTGAGTTTTACTGTTACACGAATACACTGCTCTCATTTGGGGGAATAAAGGGTGAGAAGAGATCTCCAGAGTGTCTGTTTGGTTATTCTTGGTTTGGCCCATACATGGTCCATCTAAAAGTAATGGGACTGACTTCACAGAAATTTTATTCCAAAAAATATATTGAAATCACAGCTTGTCCCCTTCAAAATAGTTTCCCTCCAGTTCAGACACTTGTCCATCTTCTTCCACACTTCAATGCACCCCCGGAAGGCTTCTTCTAGAATCCTCCAGAGCTCCGTTGTCACGGCAATTTTGATGGCCTCCACATCAGGAAATCGGGTCCCCTTGATCACCCCCTTGATCTTGGGGAATAGGAAAAAATCACAAGGGGCCAAGTCTGGCGAATACGGTGGTTGCTCCAGAGTTGGCACGTTCCTCTCCGCCAGAAACTGTCGGATGCTCAGGGCACTGTGAGTAGGGGCGTTGTCATGGTGGAGCACCCAGGCGTGGTTCTCCCACAGATCCCTCCTCTTGTCCTGGACTGATCTCATGATGCACCGGAGGATCTCCTTGTACACGTATTGATTCACTGTTTGACCCTGTGGTAGAAACTCAAAGTGGACGATGCCATTGACGTCAAAAAAACGTGATGAGCATCACCTTGACCTTCGACTTCGACATCGTTGCTTTCTTTGGTCTTGGTGATGCCGGACTTTTCCACTGACGACTCTGCCGTTTGGTCTCAGGATCATATTCGAATATCCTCGAGTCATTGCCAGTCATGACTCTCCCGAGCAGGTCTGGATCGTCCTCGAGGCGCTTGGTAATGTCTTGACAGACAGTGACTCTTTGCTGTTTCTGGTTCTTGGACAACAGCTTGGGGACCATCTTTGCTCACACCTTGCACATTTCGAGATTTTCACTGATGATGTTCCAGACATTGTCCTTGTTGATGGAAAGTTCCTCAGCAATCATCCACACAGTGAGTCGACGATCTGCGCGCACCATCTGCTTCACACACTCGATGTTGTCCGCCGTTCTGCTCGATGAAGGTCTTCCACACCGTGGATCGTCTTCAACCTCCTCCCGTCCCTCTTAACCTCTTGTGCCATTCGAACACATGTGTACGTGACATCGTTTCTTCGCCGTAGACTTGCCGCAGCATTGCGAAGGATTCGGAAGGTGTTTTGCCAAGCTTGGCAAGAAACTTCAGATTGGCTCTCTGCTCACGACTCAGTTGAGACAACGTGTTAAGCACGACCTGTAAAAAAATCACACAATAAGTGCAGTCAACCATCACCAATCACATATATATTGCTGGAATGTTGCGAAAGACTGTGACGCAACCCGTTCATTCAAGTTGTGTAAGTGGAGCACACAGCAGGCTCAGTCCCTTTACTTTTTAGACAGACATCATATATACCTATCAACTGCAAGCCCAACTCAGCCAGCAACCCATTTCTGGCATTCTAGACACAGGGGAGAGTCTTACTTTTCACTGATAGATATTTGTCTTTCTGAGGAACACACACACACACACACACACACACACACACACACACACACACACACACACACCAAAATTGAAAGGGCAGTTCTTTCGAAACCAACTTGTGTTTCGATTTTTGAGAATCTAACTCTCCCACTGCCTTCAGTTATATTTGAACCAACATCCTCTGCAATAGCAATTCAGTGACCTAATCAATATGGAGAGAGAGAGAGAGAGAGAGAGAGAGAGAGAGAGAGAGAGAGAGAGAGAGAGAGAGAGAGAGAGAGAGAGAGAGAGAGAGAGAGAGAGAGAGAGAGAGAGAGAGAGAGAGAGAGAGAGAGAGAGAGAGAGAGAGAGAGAGAGAGAGAGAGAGAGAGAGAGAGAGAGAGAGAGAGAGAGAGAGAGAGAGAGAGAGAGAGAGAGAGAGAGAGAGAGAGAGAGAGAGAGAGAGAGAGAGAGAGAGAGAGAGAGAGAGAGAGAGAGAGAGAGAGAGAGAGAGAGAGAGAGAGAGAGAGAGAGAGAGAGAGAGAGAGAGAGAGAGAGAGAGAGAGAGAGAGAGAGAGAGAGAGAGAGAGAGAGAGAGAGAGAGAGAGAGAGAGAGAGAGAGAGAGAGAGAGAGAGAGAGAGAGAGAGAGAGAGAGAGAGAGAGAGAGAGAGAGAGAGAGAGAGAGAGAGAGAGAGAGAGAGAGAGAGAGAGAGAGAGAGAGAGAGAGAGAGAGAGAGAGAGAGAGAGAGAGAGAGAGAGAGAGAGAGAGAGAGAGAGAGAGAGAGAGAGAGAGAGAGAGAGAGAGAGAGAGAGAGAGAGAGAGAGAGAGAGAGAGAGAGAGAGAGAGAGAGAGAGAGAGAGAGAGAGAGAGAGAGAGAGAGAGAGAGAGAGAGAGAGAGAGAGAGAGAGAGAGAGAGAGAGAGAGAGAGAGAGAGAGAGAGAGAGAGAGAGAGAGAGAGAGAGAGAGAGAGAGAGAGAGAGAGAGAGAGAGAGAGAGAGAGAGAGAGAGAGAGAGAGAGAGAGAGAGAGAGAGAGAGAGAGAGAGAGAGAGAGAGAGAGAGAGAGAGAGAGAGAGAGAGAGAGAGAGAGAGAGAGAGAGAGAGAGAGAGAGAGAGAGAGAGAGAGAGAGAGAGAGAGAGAGAGAGAGAGAGAGAGAGAGAGAGAGAGAGAGAGAGAGAGAGAGAGAGAGAGAGAGAGAGAGATTCATGGAGCGTTTCAAAATAATTTTATTGGGATTTCAAAATGGTTACCAAACGAATACTTGCATCTTATGCATTGTTATTATTGTTCTTGAAATAAAGTCTATTTCCCATCTTTGACTCTGTCTGGACGACAGGTGAATATGGTATGTCACACGGTCTAAAATCCTGCTCTGCTCTTTTTAGCCTTTCCTTCAACTCAGCCAACACACCGACACTCAAGAAGTGTGCAAAAAGAGATCATCTGAACTCCAGGATGGTTTAATTACTTATATTTATAATTTTCACATAAGTCTTGGAATCTGCCTTCTCTACTCACATCGAGTTTCCGTTTCTTAAAGTTCCTGATTTTTACCATCAGTTTGGTTTCCCAACAGCAGAGGAATATCCTAGATATCAAAAAAGTCAGAACTGACCCCTCCACATATATTGGGCATTCCAACATTTGACATCCTGCACTGCTTGTAAAATTCACTGCTCACAGCAAACAAGGAAGCTCTCATACATGTCTCTGACTTCGTCCACTAATGCAGTCAGCACATTTCTACGAAAGGAACCTTCTATCTCTTCTCTTATTTTGGATCAGTCTTGATCTTCATATGCATAAACAGCTTCGGCTGTGCTCTGGAAAACCCTTTCTCCATTTTTGCTACGATTCTATTTTGTGTCATACAGTTCCCTTCCCACTAACAAACAGACAGCAGCTGTGCCACTTTCTGCTGATTTGGATTTTATTAGATGCTGTTTTGGCAAATGGAACAAATTTTTCAATTTCTCTCTCTCTTACAATTTTTTCATCCTTCTCCCGTTTGTGGAATGGCATTCCCAAGGCATTTTTTAAAATTACTTTTCCTTATAGGAGCGATGCTCATGGAAGAGCGATATAAAACTCAGTGGGATAAATATCAAGGGAAGGAATGAACAGGAAAAGAGGAGGGGAGGAAGAAACATTGAAACGAGCAAGTAAAATGGTTGGGATGCAAAGGTTAATGGAGGTAATAAATATCATGGGTCAGAATTGGGGAATACAAGAGGTGGCAGTGCACTGCTTGCTTGAGGTCGTGGAGGGAAGAGTGAAACAGAACAGCCTGTGGAAGGTCATTCCACAGATGGGAGAAGTGAGGAGTATAAGGTGTTGAGGTATGCAGCCAGCCAGGATTTTGGAAGCCTAACCAGGAGGGGGTTATGGAAGAAGGCGTGTATCGTGGAATTAATAGGGAGTGCAACAGGACTGATAGAACAGTAGCAACAGTGTCAGAAAATAGATGGTAGAAAACATAGACTACATGCAGTGTGACAGCAAGAGACCCTGTGCTTTTGCGAAATCACAGGAGATTCCAATAAATTTGTGGATTTACATTCCCTATTGATACTGGGGTGCCAACCCATGTAGCAGAGAGCTGTACTCCAATTAATTATGGACAAAGGCCTTATGTACTGTGATGAGCTCTGATTGTTCAAGGAAAGACTTGGATCAATGGACGATGCTCACTTTGTAGGATAGCATTGCTTTGTGATTGGCCCAGGAAATGTCATAGCTGATAGCTGATGGCTGATGGCAAGGCCTAGGAGTTCAAGGGACTGAACCTCGTCCAGTGGAAGACCATGGAAATGGATACTAGGCGAGTTTGTTTTGACGATCCTTTCAGAGCGATATGGTGAGACTGAGATTTTCCAGGATTGAAGGACATGTTCATTTATCAGAGCAGTGTTGAATCATTTCCAGATAAGCAGAGATTGATACTGCTGCAGTCTGCTCAGCAAGGGGTGGCGCAATGTGAAGTCAACTGTAAAAATGATGGGGGTTTCCAGAGCATTGGAGAGGTCATTTATATCGATTATGAACAAGAGCTGACCCAAAACATCACCTTGGGAAACTCAAACCTCAACTGGGACAAGGGTCCAGAGAGGGTTCCAATGACAGCAACACGATAACTGAGTGAATACAGCAAGTTAGAAATCCAGGAATGAAGGCAGTCTTCTATATCACAAACAGAGAACTTGGCAAGTAAAAGAGGATTTTTAATGTGTTGAATGTGCAATATATGTCCATGGAGATAGTAACTAACCTCCTATTTGAGAATGAGGGCCTCCAACCATTGCTGAGAGAGGTGCAGATGCATATACAGAGTTGAGACATGGGGACAGAATCCCAATTGATGGTTGGAGAGCAGGTTTTTTTTTAAAAAAAACAGGAAAGACGACATCAGAAGCATTAATGGAATTCCAAGACTCACTTGTAATTGGAAGCAAGCTCACTGGCCTATAGTTGATCGGGTCTGTTTTTTCCTCTTTCTTTTGAACAGGAGTGATATGTGCTGACTTACGTGCAGAGGGGAGGAGGTCAAAAGAGAAGGACAGACTGAATGGGGCAGATAGAGTGAAAGCAAGTACGACAGAGCAGAATTTGAGAGCATGGTAACTGATGAAATTTGGGCCCATCACTGAAGCAGATCTTACTCCACCTTCTCAGGCGGGAAGGCTGCAGAGTTCAGTAGACAGTGGGTACATGGAGATAAGATGGGGACAGAATGGGATGGGGTGGGTATGGGATATTTTTGTGAGCAAAGAGAAAGTTGAGACATTTTGTTATATCTCAAGCGGAGCATGCATTAACGCCATTTGAGGTGAGAGGCAGGATACAGGGCGAGCATATTCTGGAGAAAGACTTGACAAGGCACAACTATGACTTGGAAGGAGACTCGGAGAGTTCGGCCTGGAGATTTGTAACATAATGCTTTCTGGCTTGCCTTTGGATGGACACACACTTGCTGTGAGCATTGTGGAATGAACCCTCACTTAGGTTAGCTTTCACTCTCTTCAACCCCCCACTGTTTAATCCGACTCTTCTCTCTACAGCTTTAAGCTGGTGGTGGACAACCACCTCATGTCATCCCACATCCATACCCACATTATATTCTTTCCCTATTACCCTACCGTAATCCAACCCTCTTACTTGTGGGGTGTTGTGTTTCCTCTCCTACTCCCAGTCTCACACATATGTATGCCATCAGGTTAAGGACTTATCCAATGTTTGTGAAATATACAAAGGCACAAGCAACTAAATAGTCATGCTAATACCACCACACCAATTGTGAAACAAACTGGAAAGAGCAGACTGAGCCTCAAGGATGTTTCAATCCATCATCGTGTAGAGTATGGAGAGACAGAATGGTTTGGATTGAGAAAAGGGGTCACACAATGGTGCATTCTCTCCCCTTACTTTATTAATTTGGATAGTGAGTCCATCATGAGGAAATCAAACTAGAGGCTGGAGTCAGGATTGGAGGACGATGTATCCATAACCTCAGGTGTGCTGATGATATTACTTGCCGAAACTGCTACAGACAGTGAAGAAGGAAAGTGAAAAAGCTGGTCTTTATTTAAACCTAAAAGAGACTAAAATCTTGTCAACTGAGAATATCGACATGTTCAGATTGAGAGACTATCAGGTGGAAATGGTGTAAAGTTTCATCTTCCAGGGTTCTAAGATTGAAGTGAGTGGAGAGTGTGGAGAAGAAATTAATAGACTGTTAGCGTTGGGTCGAACAGCAAATGTCAGGATTGACAAAGAACTCGAAAGACAAAGATGTGACAAAACAAACCAAGAGGAGGCTGATAAATGCTCTGGTGTTTCCATTTGCTGTGTGTGGATGTGAGTCATGGAGAGTGAAGAAGAAAGAAATGAAGAAGATTGACAGTTATGAAATGTGTTGGAGATGAACGTTAAAAATTCCATGAACTGCACGAACAACAAACAAATTAGTGATTGAAGAAATTAGAGCATTGGATACATATTAGAAGCCCTGAATTGAAAACTGGAACTGTCATACTTTGGACACATCATGCTTGCAGAAAACAAAAGTCTGGGGAAATCAACCGTGCTGGGTATGGGTGAGGGAAGAAGAGGAAGAGGAAGACTTTATATGTGCTAGAGGGGATGAAGTAAATGCTGCAACCAAGCTTTCTCTGCCAGAGCTTCGAGAAGCAATGCAGGATTGGGACGTTTGGAGAAATCTGATCATGAATGCTACTGGAATTCAGCCATGACTTGACGGAAATATATACCGAAACACCATATATAAATACACGAGTTTAGATATGTGAGAATTTGATGTCAGGAGTGGGATCCAAACCCATGCCTCCACTCCAAACACAATTTTTTGGTGTTGACAGGTTGCTAACTTGTTCCCCCCCCCACCATACCGGTAATTCATTAACTCAAGAGGATGGGCAACATCATATGAGGAAACAGAGTGGAATGGTCCCTCGCACCACCTCCTCTCCGCCCCGGTCTCATGTGCTATTCTCATTGGTCTATTAAAATAAACATTACGAGCTTCACCTCCCCCTGGGAATTTATGAAAAGCAGAAATGGGCCCTCACGCATGAGGTTTTTAATGGTGAGCCACCAAGTTGTGGCTGATGGCAACACAGCAACTCAGCTTTGCAGTGAAGCGGAAGTGATTTTTGCTCGTGCCATATATAAACAGGAAGAATGGTTGATATAGGTGATGTCAACAGATTTCCAGGCAATTGGAAAATGAACTCCGGCAAATTATACAGTGAATATAGAAGAATGTAAACAAGAAAACAACACGTTGTCTTTTCGATCAATTAAATCCTTCAGCAATGCAACAGGTACTTCTGCTAATATGTATATATATAGATATATATGTATATATACATATATATGTATATATATATATATATTTAGATATATATATATATATATATATATATATAATATAAACATATATAAATATATATTTATATAATATAAATATATATATATATATATATATATATATATATATATATATATATATATATATATATATATATATATATATATATATATATATATATATATATATATATATATATATATATATGTATATATATCTTCTTCTTTCAGCTGCTCCCGTGAGGGGTCGCCACAGCAGATCATCCGTATGATCCGCATAGTGATTTGGCACATGTTTTACGCCGGATGCCCTTCTTGACGCAACCCTGGTCGCCTCTTACGACACAGGGATATGGTACACCTATTTTAACCGGGGTATACACCGGCCCAGTATACTGGTACTCATTTCGCCGACATCGGAAGGATGACAGGCTGAGTCAACCCCCTGGTGTATTAATTCAGTGGCCCAACGGGGCTTGAACTCAGGACCTCTTGGATCCCAAGCCGCTGCCCTAACCACTGCGCCAACACCAGGATATATATATATATATATATATATATATATATATATATATATATATATATATATATATATATATATATATATATATATATATATATATATATATATATATATATATATATATATATATATATATATATATATATATATATATATATATATATATGTTGTGGTTGACCAAATTCGCAAACCACCATTCAGGTCCCTTAGGTGAGATATCTCTGTAAGTATATGTGTAGTTAGGCCCAAACCCGTTGTTTAGAGGGAATAAATGTCATTCATTCGGGCTGCGACCCTTCTAGATAGCCGTTTTTCTTTTACTATCTTTATTTTGGACCAGCCGCCATTACTACCACCACCAACCACGTCTCAACAGCCATCACACAACAACCACCAACCACAACGCCACTTCACAACAACCACCAACCACAACGCCGCTTCACAACAACAACCACCAACCACAACGCCGCTTCACAACAACAGCCACGACCTTTACCATCACAACTCGCCACCATCGCATCAACACCATTCTTGCGCCACTTGTGGGCACCGATACTGGACTCGTGCAGGGCGCGCACCGAGCAGCGTGTTCAGAAACATCACAGACTTTCCGAGAAAAACGGATCAAAAACGACTCACGCCCACTTCTGTTCCGTCCTATCGGAGAGCGTGGGGCGATTTGGCCCCGCCTCCAGGGCGTTGGAGTGAGGTCGCTATATGCAAATTCATGGATCAAAAAGCATTCACGCCCACTTTTCCTCGGTCCAATGGGGAGCCAGTTAGAGGTGAAGGGTCGGAGGTAAAGGGTCAAAGGTGGGGGAGCGAGGCCACGGGGGATATAAATGGCCGCGCTCGCCAAACAGTTCAGTTCGGAGGGGAGAAGTCAAGAGTGAAGACTTGGGACGAGCCAAGAGAGGAGACGGAGAGGGCGATTAGATGGAGCTGTGGAGAGGTGGCGGCGGCGAAGGCGGACGAGGGGGTGCTTGCGTCGGTGCCGGGAGCTGCAGAGGGAGAGGCCAGCAACGCGACCGAGGTCGAGGAGGAGACGCTCGTCATGGGACCCGAGACAGGGTGATATCCGCCATCCCCCGAGCATCAACAACCCCCCTCCTGTTTCCCCCCCGCGCTGAGATAGTGCGACAAGGGGGCCCCTTTCCCACCCCCTACCAGACATTGTCCGCGAGGCCCGCGGAGTTGAGGCGCCACCGCCACTTTGCGTCTCATCATCAGACGGGTAGGCCCGACACGGTCTCGGCCCCAGGCCCGCCTCATCCTTGAGGGTGGTTCTTTTCTTTTGCTTTGGGTATCTGTGTTGTCGGCGCCGTCTGTGAAGTAAAATTGTATAAGTGTTGCCGTGTGCTCGGTAGTCGGATAGCTCTGCATTGTGTTTCTCTTTTATATTTGCTTTTTGTGTAATATTGTGTTTCTTCTCCTTTTACATGTGCTTTTGGTGTAATTGTATATGTGTGCTTCCCGTTCATCGCGAAATAAATGTGAGTTATGTTGAACTGTTTTCCCGCTTCGCTTCGTCTTTTCTTTCATTGAATCTCCATCTTGCTTCACGTAAAGGGTTGGTCGTGGGCTAAAACGCCCGATAATTAATCGAACAGTCGAGTCCGACGAATAACACCGCTCGGTTATCCCGATAGTACGGAACGGGTCGCTTAAAGTGGTCCGTGTCCGAAGTCGACCTGCGGCGAGGTGCAATCGCCCGGTCTACCCTCCGTGTGGGTACTTAGGTAGGTCGAATTTGGCGAGCAACCCTATCCCACGCGGGGGCCGATTGGCTCGATCGTGGTGAGACCGAAAGGTCCACCCGTGACTAGTTCCCGGCGTTAGTCCGAGAGGGTCACGACTGGATTGTCCGTCCGGTGGGCGACGTGCCGCGATTCGAGTTACGTGGCCGTCCGCACGCCGGCGTCGCGAATCCGCAACAATATATATATATATATATATATATATATATATATATATATATATATATATATATATATATATATATATATATATATATATATATATTGTTGTGGTTACCAAATTCGCAAACCACCATTCAGGTCCCTTAGGTGAGGTATCTCGGTAAGTACATGTGTAGTTAGGCCCAAACCCGTTGTCTAGTGGGAATACATGTCATTTATGCGTGCTGCGACTCTTCAGGATAGCCGTTTTTCTTTTACTATCTTTAATTTGGACCAACCGCCATTGTTACCACCACCAGTCACAACATCAACCACCAACCACAACGCTGCTTCACCACAACCGCCACGACCTTCACGTCACACCTCGCAACCGTCGCATCGCCACCGTTCTTGCGCCGCCTGTGGGTACCGGTGTTGGACTCGTGCAGGGCGCGCGCCGAACAGCGTGTACAAAATCATGGATTTTGTGCTTCAAAAACGGATCAAAAACGACACACGCCCACTTTTTGCCGTCCAATCGGTGAGCTTAGGGGCGACTGGCCCCGCCCCCAGGGCGTTGGAGGGCGATCGATATATGCAAATTTATGGATCAAAAAGCATTCACGCCCACTTTTTCTCGGGCCAATGGGGAGCGAGGTGAAAGGTCGAAGGGAGCGGGTCAAAGATGAGAGGGCGAAGCTACGGGGCTGATAAAAAGAGACCGTGTTCGTCAGTCCAGAGAGTAGTAGAGTGGTAGGAGAGTCGAGAGGGAACAGAGAGTCAAGACTTCGCGGGCGGTGGAGTTGGCAAGAAGGAGCTGGTCGTCGTGTGCGTTGGAGTCGGAACGGAGGGGACGGAGCTGTGGAGAGGCGGCGAGGGCAGACGAGGGGGTGCTCGCGTCGTGCAGGGAGCTGCACCCCAGGGAGAGGGCCGACAGCGCGACCTCCGGCCGAGGTGGAGACGCTCGTTGCGGGGCAATAAAAATCCTCTATACCCCGAGCATCAGCAACCCCTCCTGTTTCCCCCGCGCTGAGATAGTGCGACCAAGGGGCCCCTTTCCCACCCCTACCAGACACTGCCCTCGCGAGGCCCGCGAGTTGAGGCACCATCGCCGCTCCGCGTCTCATCACCAGACGGGTAGGCCCGACCCGGTCTCGGCCTCAGGCCCGCCTCATCCTTGAGGGTATTCTTTCCTTGGTTTTGGGTATGTGTTGTCGGCGCCGTCTGTGAAGTAAAATTGTATAAGTGTTGCCGTGTGCTCGGTAGTCGGTATTAGCTCTGCATTGTGTCTTCGCTTTTACATTTGCTTTTTGTGTAAATTGCATTGTGTTTTTTCTATGTGCATTTGGTGGAATTGTATATGTGTGCTTTCCGTTCGTCGCGAATAAATGTGCTTTGTGTTGAACTGTTTCCCGCTTCGCTTCGTCATTTCCTTCATTGAATCCTCATCTTGCTTCACGTAAAGGGTTGGTAGTGGGCTGAATACGCCCGATAATTAATCGAACCGTCGAGGTCGACGAATAACACCGCTCGGTTATCCCGATAGTACGGAACGGGTCGCTTAAGTGGCCCGTGTCCGAAGTCGACCTGCGGCGAGGTGCGATCGCCCGGTCTACCCTCCGCGTGGGTACTTAGGTAGGTCGAATTTGGCGAGCAACCCTATCCCACGCGGGGGCTGATTGGCTCGATCGCGGTGAGACCGAAAGGTCCACCCGTGACTGGTTCCCGGCGTTAGTCCGAGAGGGTCACTGGATTGTCCGTCCGGTGGGCGACGTGCCGCGATTCGAGTTACGTGGCCGTCAGCACGCCGGCGGGCGCGAATCGGCAACACTGGTGTCAGGTCGTGCGATACAAATCCATCGCCCTCCTCGCGGCACTGGTATCGGAGAACAGGAAAACGGGCTCTCCTGTCTCCAGCTAAATTCACGGGAATCGGTCCAGGGGTGAGAGAAGCGACCCCCGATTCCCTCCAAATTACGAGCGATTCAAATTAACCCTTTAAGAGAAGCAAGATGGCGTCTCAAGGCGAGCGGGAGCCGGGGGTATTAGAAATGGATGTAGAATGTGTAGAATCCATGGTCCAGGATGGAATCCCCGAGCAGGAAATGTTGATTGTGCAGGAACACGGACTCGCCCAACTGAACCCAGAGCCCGAAATGGGTGCGGCAGCGGCCGCGGTGTATGACACCCCCCCCTCTCCACCAAAACCCTTCCCCAACCCTTGCCGAAACGGCTCAGCTGAGTGCATCCGACATGGCCCAGCTATGCGCCATGCTGGCGGCAATGAACGAAAAGATGAATGCGAAAATGATCGAAAAAATGGATGCGAATATGAAAAACGAAATGAAAGGAATGAACGAAAAGATGGATACAAATACAAATGAAGTGAAAACGAAGATGGATGCGAATACACAAAAATTGGATGCGAATACACAACAAATGAACGGAATGGAAGCAAACATGAGGGAAGAAATGAAAGAGCTACGGGGTGAGACGCAGAACATGGGCCGATGCCTGCAGGCGGGCATGAAGGCCGTGACCAGGGAGCTGGGAATGGCGACTCCACGTGTGGGAGCAAACGAGTTGGAAGGGGGTGCAACGGCTGACAGGCCCGCGGTGGAGGCGGGTAAAAAAATAATTCGGGGGGCGTGTTGGGCGAGGGTCGTGACAGAGGAATCGACGGTGACCAAAAGGGAAAAATTAAATGGGGAGACCAAAACGTGTGAGACGAGACACGAGGTGACGACAACGGAAATAATAGTGGAGACAAGAGAGGTAAAGGGTGAAGAGTTGGCAGTGACGGTAGCCGGGAAGGGAACGATAGAGGAGAGACTGCACGGTGAGGACGGGGTAAGTGACGCACACACACACACGGAGGTAGTGGAGGACAATGGGGGTGAGCTGGCGGACTGGGTAGAGACCCAGTGCGAGCACCTGGATGGCCTCCTCCAGGAACGAGGGGAGGGAGTATGCCCCCTTGAGGTGAGTCAAGACCAGGTGAGTTCGGTCGTGCTTTGCGAGGTTGAGGGGAGGAGTGCTGTGGACAGGTGCACGGAGAGCTTGGGGGGTATAGAGGCCCCGGAGACCCTTGTGGGGACACGAATCCCCAGTGTGGTTGTCCCTGTGTGTGTGGTGCAAGGTGTGAGTGCGGCCCCGTGTGTGGAGGCGACCCCGTGTGTGAGTGGTGTGGTGGCGATGGTGCCAGAGTACGTGCTTCCCAGCACGCCGTGTGTGGATGAGGAACCGCGGGTGAGTTCCCCGCGTGTGTGGATGAGGCACCGCGGGTGAGTGCGGCCCCGTGTGTGGAAGCGACCCCGTGTGTGAGTGGTGTGGTGGCGATGGTGCTGGAGTACGTGCTTCCCAGCACGCCGTGTGTGGATGAGGCACCGTGTGTGAGTGAGGCCGTGTGTGTGAGTGAAACGGCCAGTATGAGTGAGGCACCACGTGTGAGTGGTGTGGTGGCGAGTGTGCCGGAGTGTGTGCTTCCCAGCACGCGGAGTATGGATGAGACACCGCGGTTGAGTGCCCCGCGTGTGTGGATGAGGCACCGCGGTTGAGTGCCCCCGCGTGTGTGAGTAGTATGGTTTGTGTGAGTAGTGAGGCACGCGTGGGTGAACGGCCGAGTGCAAAGGAGACCGTGTGTGTGAGAGAGCGGTATGTGAGGGAGATGTCGGTTGGCATGCGGGAGCACGCAGCCGCATCTCCCGGGGTGAATGTGATGGAGTGGACTGTGTGCGTCGTAACACGCAGGTGTGCGTGGGTTGAATGGAGACGGAGACGGCGACAGAGGAGAGAAAGCCGAGTAGCGGCTGTAGTTGTTTCGGGGACCGTGCCGGGTTCACCCAGCAGTGAGCACGCGGTTCGTGCTGTGCAGCGCACGAGACCACCACGTGCTCGCTTGCGAGAGTGAAGTCCCGGTCCGGAAACGCACGCGGTGGATTTGCCGATCCCGCGGACGGACAAAGTTTAGGCAGGATAACGGATTTGGACCGGACGGGTTCTCCACGCGATCGTGTGTGTTAAGCTCCAACGGGCAAAGCACATGTGTTCGCGTGGGGAACCCCTCGAGACGTGGGGCTTGTGTTTTTTTTTTTGCGCACGGTGACGTCATGGCTGCACGTGTGGTTGGAATCCGGCAGGAGGGGTATCTCTGCCGGATGGTACCGTCCAAGGAGGGACGAGGAACACGTGCAGCTGCATGACGTCACGGGCAGGTGTAAAGTGCGCGAGCTCTGAGTTGCCGCGCAGGTGCTGCGCATGAAAAAAAAAAAAAAAAAAGGAAAAAACAAGCCTCACTTTCGGGTGCACAGGATTCCTGGGCAAGGGGTGGAAGACCCACTTACCCTGGGCACAGGATGGAAACTAGTTAGGGGGAAGGGTTAGCTTAGCTAGACCGGCTCCATGGGGCAGGGGTAAGTCCTCATGGGGCCCGTGGAATGCATTAGTTAGAGGGATTGTAGCGAGATTTAGGTTGGGAAAATGGAGTATGGGATTATTTGAAGACAGTGACAGACCTGTGGATGTGTAGCGGGGACGTAGTTTAGCTACGTAGGTTAAATGGAACGTGCTACTAGTTTAAGGGACGACGTGGGAGCACGAATTAGTTAGAGGAGGTAGTTAGAAGGATGGCAGAGTTCAGCGGAGTGTGTTGAAGAGTTGTGAGGTGAGTACATGGTGAGTGAGTGAGGCCAGCGGGTCTGTGTGAGTGGAGCGAATGGGGAATGCATGGTGCGATGAGTGATTGGGGGGAGGAGTGACTCCCGCCCAAGGGACCCCGGGGTCAGAGTAGAGTGAGTTAGCGGGGTTAGTCAAATTGAAAAATGGAGGTTGTTTTGTTGTTGGTGGGAATGTAGGCTCGAGACCCATTTGGAGGGGTGCAGGAGCCCTGTTGACGGGCTTGGGAGCGTGGCTGCGAAAGGTGAGTATCGCTGAGTGGGTACCCCGGGCACCAGGCTCGTCGGCCGTGGTAGGCCAAGGGCCCATGGGGGGCCGGGATAGCGTAGTGGGCACGGGTGCGCCTGCTTGGTGCGGGGGCCCGGGGCGCCATTAGCCGCGTGGGCAGTGTTGTGGGCACGGGTGACCCTCGGAAAGGGGCCTGGGAAGCCAGCCTGCCACGTGTGCGTTTCAGGAGGTGCCATGGGGGCACTCCCTCGGTGTTAGGGAGCTGGTAGGCTCGGAGGCAGTGTAGTGCCCGGGGGTGCCATAGCGGGAGAATCGGCAGAGGGTCGTGCCTGCCAAAGGGAGCCACGTGTCCCAGCCAGGAGACCGTGTGAGGGCACGGAGCGAAAATTGGGGGGGGCGAGGCCCGAAATTGTGAGGACACCAACACAGGCGACGGGAATCTGGGTTTATAGAACCAATAGTTTAAGCAAGAGGCGCTTGTTGAAAGCCCCGGGGTAGTTTAACTGTTAAATGGATAGGGTAGATTAGGAGATGTACCCCTCCGCACCATCCATCCCCTCGCTCTCGTTGTGGGCCGCTGGACCCACTTTGGGTTAGATCGCCGAACTCTGGGGAGGCCATTCTGAGGCTTCGTTGGGCCTCGACACAGGACGTTAGCTCTCCCTTGTTCCCCTCCGGGAAGGGAGCGTAGGGGTTGGGAGTAGGCTAGGTGACAGGATAGGTTAGCCGAACAAGGACGATAAAGGGGGTTAGGGGACGATTTATAGTGGGGAAGTAAAAATAAAAACAACAAAAAAATAAGTTGGGGCTAAATTGGGGTTTGACAAATTAAGGGAGTGGGTATGTACAGTGACAGGCAAAGGCGATAGGTTGGGAGGGAGACCGTAGGGTAGGTCCGAGCCCGCCTTCCGAGTGGCCAGCACCACCGCACTCCCTCCACCAACCTTCACTGAACGGCAAAGGCTGGCCAACTTCATCTGCCGGCTGGCTATTTTTCTTCAAGGCCTGTGCCGGCCAACTTCATCAGCAGCTGTTGTTTTGCTGCAAGGTCTGTGCCGGCTGGATCGTCTGCAGCTGCTGTGCTGCAAGGCCTGTGCCGGCCCACTTCATCTGCCGGCTGGCTGTTTTTTCTTCAAGGCCTGTGCCGGCCAGTTCATCTGCCGGCTGTGTTTGCCTGCAGCGGCCTTCTTCTGCGGGCTGTGTTTGCCTGCTGCCTTTGCCATGCCATGCCCACTGCCCCTGTTCACCAGCCCCGTTCAATTTTTGCTTCACCCCCCCCTGTTCATTTCCATGTGCGCCAGGATCCGCAAAGCAACAGTTTGCAAGCTGCAAGAACTGCCCTGTTGGCAGCTACAACACGGGCCTGCAGTGGCGGCCCGTGCACCGTGTTTGTGTTCATCCATCCATTCGTTGTGCTCATTGCGTGTGCCACTTGAGCTGGCACGGAGACTGCGTTTGTGCAGCCCATGCACCGTTGTGGTTCACTGCGTTCAGTTCAAAAAGGAAGGCCTTGGACTGCGTGTGAGCAGCCAGCCACGTTCCCTGTCACCTGCATTGTTTTGAGCCAGAGACTGCATGTGGGCAGCCTGGCTCCCTGCTAACTGTTTTCTTTTGCAGAGTTCAATGATCCTGGGCCATGGTTTAGTGTAAAATTTGTAAGTTAAGGTTAAGATGTACTGTAAATATGAGTGCGCCCCCGGCATGTCTGTCCTAGCGCCGGCAATTTTATTTAAGTCGTCCGTGTGAGTGAGTTTGTTTAGGTAGTTACGCAGCCCTCAGGTTATTTATTTTGGGGACACGAATACCATGAATGTCGCACTCAGGGATCCGTAGGTAAAATGTACTAGGGGAAAAACTACACATGATGGCACACGAAATTTGACGACTCGGGACGAGTCTGTAAAAAGGGGAGGGGGTAGTGTTGTGGTTACCAAATTCGCAAACCACCATTCAGGTCCCTTAGGTGAGGTATCTCGGTAAGTACATGTGTAGTTAGGCCCAAACCCGTTGTCTAGTGGGAATACATGTCATTTATGCGTGCTGCGACTCTTCAGGATAGCCGTTTTTCTTTAATATCTTTAATTTGGACCAACCGCCATTGTTACCACCACCAGTCACAACATCAACCACCAACCACAACGCCGCTTCACCACAACCGCCACGACCTTCACGTCACACCTCGCAACCGTCGCATCGCCACCGTTCTTGCGCCGCCTGTGGGTACCGGTGTTGGACTCGTGCAGGGCGCGCGCCGAACAGCGTGTACAAAATCACGGATTTTGTGCTTCAAAACGGATCAAAACGACACACGCCCACTTTTTGCCGTCCAATCGGTGAGCGAGGGCGACTGGCTCCGCCCCCCAGGGCGTTGGAGGGGCGATCGATATATGCAAATTTATGGATCAAAAAGCATTCACGCCCACTTTTCTCGGGCCAATGGGGGAGCGAGGTGAAAGGTCGAAGGGAGCGGGTCAAAGATGAGAGGGCGAAGCTACGGGGCTGATAAAAAGAGACCGTGTTCGTCAGTCCAGAGAGTAGTAGAGTGGTAGGAGAGTCGAGAGGGAACAGAGAGTCAAGACTTCGCGGGCGGTGGAGTTGGCAAGAAGGAGCTGGTCGTCGTGTGCGTTGGAGTCGGAACGGAGGGGACAGAGCTGTGGAGAGGCGGCGAGGGCAGACGAGGGGTGCTCGGCGTCGTGCAGGGAGCTGCACCCCCAGGGAGAGGCCGACAGCACCTGGCCGAGGTGGAGACGCTCGTTGCGGGGCAATAAAAATCCTCTATACCCCGAGCATCAGCAACCCCCTCCTGTTTCCCCCCGCGCTGAGATAGTGCGACCAAGGGGGCCCCTTTCCCACCCCCTACCAGACACTGCCCGCGAGGCCCGCGGAGTTGAGGCACCATCGCCGCTCCGCGTCTCATCACCAGACGGGTAGGCCCGACCCGGTCTCGGCCTCAGGCCCGCCTCATCCTTGAGGGTATTCTTTTCCTTGGTTTTGGGTATGTGTTGTCGGCGCCGTCTGTGAAGTAAAATTGTATAAGTGTTGCCGTGTGCTCGGTAGTCGGTATTAGCTCTGCATTGTGTCTTCGCTTTTACATTTGCTTTTTGTGTAAATTGCATTGTGTTTTTTCTATGTGCATTTGGTGGAATTGTATATGTGTGCTTTCCGTTCGTCGCGAATAAATGTGCTTTGTGTTGAACTGTTTCCCGCTTCGCTTCGTCATTTCCTTCATTGAATCCTCATCTTGCTTCACGTAAAGGGTTGGTAGTGGGCTGAATATGCCCGATAATTAATCGAACTGTCGAGGTCGACGAACAACACCGCTCGGTTATCCCGATAGTACGGAACGGGTCGCTTAAGTGGCCCGTGTCCGAAGTCGACCTGCGGCGAGGTGCGATCGCCCGGTCTACCCTCCGCGTGGGTACTTAGGTAGGTCGAATTTGGCGAGCAACCCTATCCCACGCGGGGGATGATTGGCTCGATCGCAGTGAGACCGAAAGGTCCACCCGTGACTGGTTCCCGGCGTTAGTCCGAGAGGGTCACGACTGGATTGTCCGTCCGGTGGGCGACGTGCCGCGATTCGAGTTACGTGGCCGTCAGCACGCCGGTGGGCGCGAATACCGCAACAATATATATATATATATATATATATATATATATATATATATATATATATATATATATATATATATATATATATATATATATATATATATATATAGACACATTCCCCTCCCTCCTTCCACCCTTCCCATCCCACCTATTTCCTGTGACAGGTGGTTGCTCGTGTGTTTATAAGTTACTTGACGGCCCGTGAACCCGTTGGGTTCCCGTTGTGACAGCGGTAGATAAAAAAACATTTCAAAAAAAAAAAGAAAAAAAAGGATAGCTCCAGTGAACCATACTGCTGAGGTTGTTTTCATTGATCAAATTCTCCCGAAGAGGATTTGACTGAATCGGGAATTAATTTTTTAACAATTTTTTTGTTTCCCGATTTTAACGAAACTTGATACTGCACACCATAGGAGAATGGTGAGTAAGGTGGCCTTAAAGTTTTTGCGATATCATGTACCGTTTTGGCTGTATTTCGGGAACATACATACATTCATACATACTTACATACATACATACTTACATACATACATACAAGATGAGAGTTTTAGTAATATATCGGTGAATTGTGAGAAAATGACTCTTTAAAACCAAAAGTAAGGTGTATTGTGGAAACAAATGTGATCCAATAAAGGTTTGTCACAAAAATTCTTTGGAACTCAGAGGAGTGGGCAGCCATTACCAAGCAACTTGTAAAGCGCTCACCAAGTGGCTTAAGCACTCAAGCAAGCACTCCAATGATCACACACCCTTGGCTGCTTTCAGTTTCAGTAAATACTATACGTAGTTATAAAAATCAGTGATTTCTGAAAAAAATTCAGATTTCACTCCAGATTTTGACACTTAATTAGTCCATGTGCTCCGATACTCAAATCTGAACAGATATTTGATTGTACGCTTTAATTAGTCCGTGGCATTTTTGAATTGGCCGAAATAAATGTTGGGTTAAGACCCCTGTGAGGGAGAGCGGGCTGACCAAGGATAAGCCTGTTTTTGTTTTTTCATGATGAGATGAGTCAATTATCTTCAAAAGGGGTGCTTCAATTTACCAAAACAGCCAGTTTTATTTTATGCACTCCATTGGAGTTCCCTTAGTAAGCAGGCAAAGTTTTGGGCTGATAGGTTTCATGGTTTTGGAGTTATGGAGGAGACACACATTGACACATTGACACACCAACACACACACACACACACTGACATTTATTATTATAGATATGTAGTTTGTGTATGGCTCTTGAAAGGTCTTATACATATATTAAATTCAGTGCAAGGATGTTATGAAGCATCCATTTACTTTTTCGTGAATTGCAGGGGAAGAGGAAAACATTTGACAAATGTCCAGAATATACGGGATTTTAATCTGGGATCCCAGGATCATCAGCTGCAAGCCAATCATCAAACAGGTCAATCCAAATGATTTAACTTTTTTTTTAGCTTTACTCTATCTCTTACTTATATTGTTACACAATTCTTTGTTTCTTTCTGATATAAATTCAAAATTGACATATACCAATAATTGTGAAATATTTCACTGTTTATTGGAAATGCACTCCAAATCTAAGATCTATCATGCTGTTCTGTGAAGAGCAAATTGTAATGACATTGGCCTGCTGCAAACTACTCCGTTATTTTACTTGGCCTGTTAAATCCAATTTCAACCATCATTGCAGGCCTGCTTGTACAGGAAGAGAGTAAATGGGGGTTGGGAAAGGATCACCGATCTGTTGAACCAGTCCAAGAAGGTGCAGGGTTGTTCACACTTCACTAAATCCTGCCATTATTAAACTCCTTATTAGCAGTTTAACTCTAAACAGTATAAAAAAGCACTTTCTATTGCCATCCAGGTAATTTTAAAGCCATGGCACCCAAAGCACATATGGCTAAGGCAATAATTAGAATTATTTTAGCACAGAAATCATACATGGAATTATTAGTGGGTTTGAATGCACTTATTATCCTCATCATCATCATTATGGCCTGAATATCCTAATTCTGCTTGACGTACATTTTTTCCATCCTGACAATTGTAGGATTGCAAAAATTGGAATATGAATACCTGAAAAAGATGATCTATGAGATGTTCCCCACAAATTTGGTCATTTGATTGAATTTGGCATAGAATATAGAAGAAACACCCTTCACAGCATGCCTATGATGCATGAAGCAAATGCTCTTTTGGAATGGCATTTACAGATTTATAGGAAAATAGCATCCAACCAAATAATGCCAATGCCATTTTACTAATCATCTGGATGGGGGTCATCAGTGACTGGAGGGTACAGTATAATAAGCCAGAATTATGGTACATTTCCTCATAAATTGAAATATTATGGCACAATGGACAGGGTATTGTCGTCACTTTTGTGTTTCACTGCAATCATTCCTGACATTGGACAAAATGCTGCAAGTAATAAACAAAATATAATAGGAATAGAAGGAGAGGTTTCTTTTGTTGTAACCAAGGACACGACTTATGACGAAGGTATTCAATGATTAGCTTGTTACAACAGTGCAGAAAAGCATGTGCTTGTGCATATTAATTAAATCGAACAATATATTTTGAAAAATGTAGTCATGAATTCCTGACCATATTTGGTCTTGAAGGACCCTATAATCTCTTCCTGTATTCCCTTCTTCTATACAAAAAGTCAAACTTTTATTTAACAATAAAAAGAGCAATCAGAGATTCCAGGCCTTCGCCAGGACTTGTTTTCTGTGGTGTGTTGTGTGGTGTATTTTTGTGGCATTTGTGTGCTGGTGTGTTATGTAATTAACAAAAGACGTAATTAGAACTGCCACTTTATAACTGATGGCAATGATGACTGGTTCAGCCATTTCAGAGAGGATTTTTGAAGGTTTTCTCTTTTTTTAACAATATGGCTGCCGAATCACATGATTGATGATATCATTAAAAAATATTGTGGACCATTTTATCCTGAGATTGCCCTAAATAAAATTCATAATGATCGGATGTAGCATACATATACAATTATGACGTCACAACGAAAGCACCTATGACGTCATAAAAATCAAACTATTTCCCCATGAGGAGTGCTTGCTATGTGTCATTTCAATTTTTTCCTTGGTGCGGTTTCAGAGATACAGTGGTCCAGAATTTTTCCGTTTTTCCAACATGGCCGCCACACCATGTGACCTATGACACCATAGTTATCACTAAAACATTCTACATGAGTATTCACATCAATGGTTAAAAATTTGTCTCATTCCGACAAGCGGTTGCAGAGAAAAGCATGAAAGTTCTGTGCAGACAAACAAACAAACGGACTCAAATGCAATATCCTCTCCTTCGGCGAGGGTAACAAGACCACTTTATTTCGCAACAAGAACGTTCTGAACTTATTTAGACGAACATGTGCAATATGTCAAATGCTTCATAAACTTCTTTGTATCCAAAAGTTTCAACATTATTTTAGCTGTTGGCAACATGAGCCATGAAAACATTGTTTTTTTGAATTGTGATGTAATTTGTGATGAAGTTAAAAATTCAGTAAAACAGTAAACTGGGACAGCTAAAATAAGGTGACTAGGAATTAGGATCATCATAGTGTTTACAAGTTTAATAGGGGTTTCAGGAAGAATCCTCTGAAATATCAAACACAATCATGCATCCCATAGTCATGCATCCCATCATAATTTATTGCAACATACTGTAGTTCTTCGTTCTCCCTTTTAAAGGTTGATTAGCTTTTACTTGTACTTTCCACACAGAACCCAAGAACAGAGGAGCTGGAGGTGCAGCTTCCTGTGGCAGGTCTGCCCTGACTCCACAGGAACCATGGAGTCACAGGCCATGTGGTCGTGGGGTCATTTGGGGGCATTTGCAATGTCTTTGAGAACTGAAGCCTGACGGATGAGCCGTGGAGGTAACATCACTGCTGCCTGTCTCTGGACGGGCTTGGTGAGCCTGGAGCAGCGGCGGCAGCGACAGAAGAAGTTGGTCCACGATGTGCTTAAGGTTTATGGGGCTCAGAATACAGAGTCTGTCGAGACCGAGAGCTGCTCAGAGTTTGAGCTTGATGAGAATGCCACAAAGTCTTGCAATGGCTGTTTGGTACGTTCTATGTGCAAATCACTTACTTTCAATATAATTTCTATCTAGCTTTTGGTGAACATCGCAGGCCATTTATGTGCCTTCCTCCATGTCCTATGTACTACTTGCTTGGAACTAAAACGAAAAATATAGTGGAGATAAATTATAGATTGAGCATAAAATAAAAAAGAGGACATGCAGAGCCCAAAAGTTTTTTTTTTTAACCCATGAACAGCAAAGAAAGCACCTCTAAGCATGATGTTGAGGAGGTTCTTGAGGATTGTGATAGTTTTATGACATTGATATGATAATAATGTTACTAAATATATTACAAAAAACCAACAGGGATGGATAAAAATGACTTCATGTTATTTAACTGCATATAGAAAACCAGAGATTGCCATTGTGAAATTGGGCAGAGGCCTGGTATTCTATTGGTGTGAACCCCAAAATTCCTGTCATTCTTTCCTGACATACTTGTAGATCTGCAACGAGAGTCGAGATTTGATGGTGCTTGACATACCAACTCCACTAAGCTCTCTGGAACAGCGTCTCCAGACACTAAACCTCGGAGGTGAGGTAGAAGGTGCCAGTTTCTCAGAACTCCAGGTCATTGAAGAAGGACCCAAGGGTGGTAGTCGCTCCAGTTCAGGTAACTCTCAATAATCTCCTTGTTGGTCATTGCTGTCCCACCCTGCTGGAGAGCACTTTGTTTATCAGACTATTAGATGGTAGCTTGAGACTAGTGACTAATTTGTATATAATCAGACTTGTTAACCCTTAGATGCATGAGTGCAAAAAGATATTGCAAGAAAACAGCCAAACTGGGTCATTTTTGATGCACTTATGCATCTAAGGTTAATGATATTGAGCCTCTTGACACACATATCCAAGGATGTTCACATTCGAGATGGGCAAGGATGTTCACAATTGAGATCTTCACATATACAACAGGGGATTATAAATGGGGATTCAGCCTACCATACCTCCAGCTTTGAATACAAACTATATTCCATCATATCAGATCATGTCAAATACTATTACATCCTATCCTATCTACCTTGATGTCTAAAACAGCAATGGTGCAGAAATATCGACTATTTAATCAAGCTTTGTTTTATTCCTGTCACTTAAAGTTGCTTCTTTATTAAATGGTTCCTCTGCGACTGTCACAAAGATGGGTGAAATCACATGATATTGTGCTTTAAATATTTGCTTATTTCTCTTTATCACTTATTTAGTCTTCACTATTGTACTTCATTTCCCAGGATTTTTTGAAATTAGCGATGGAGGATGCTTGGGTTCACTATCAACCTCCTCCAATTCCGTGTTCAGTGACCAAATTCCTCATTCTCCATCGGGCGATGTCCTTGCTTCCTGGAATGAAGGTACTCCACGGATAAGTGAGAGACATCATCACCCAGTTGTCTTTGGTGCACAAGAGGGGATTGTGGGGAAAAAATGTCAGGATACAGGAATGCCAAAAAATAGCTGGGAGAGAAGTGGAAGAAAGAGTCATCTGGCTGTGAAAAATTTCTCTGCTGGAGGAGATGTCGTTGGAAAAGGTGGAGAATCATCTCGAGGCCAGTGGCGAAAAAGTCGTACACACAATGGGCATGTTGGATGCATTATGGGTGCTCGAGTTGGAAGGCAAGCCAGTGATCAAAGAAGATGTTGGACTGACACAGTCGGCAAAGAAGCTCATAAGATCAGTTGCAGCCATGAAGGACGACAGGATCTGGATCGACAAAATGATGCAAAAGGCAATGACAAACGATCCGAGCTGTTAACTTTGGATGCAGTATCTTGCAGGCTGGATGCTTATATCGACAGTTTGCTTCAGCGGCAAGCTAGTATCAAGAGTAAGAGAGCAGCCGGGGAGACCTGCGCTGATGGAGACAGCAACGAGATGACTGAGGCAAGGATGAAGCCGGTGGAGAAACAGTTCTCAAACAGAAACAGATGCAAAACCCGGAATGTAGAAATGACGGATCAAGCTAATGACAACATTGGCATTGGCAACAGAGAGAGGATGATAGAAGAAGGGCTCGGCACCCCGAAAGCAGAACCAGCAAAGCGTTGTCGGTTTCGTGATGAAGTCGAGATCATTGGAGGGGGGCGATCAAGTCGGAAGAGGATCATCGACATGAGATCAACATCACTTCCCAGCAAAGCTCACATTTCAGCTGGGGGGAATGACAATGTGCCCAGCGACATCCCAGGTGTCCGCAAGCACGGCGCAAGGAAGCGTCGAGCTCGGTTGCGCTGGCAATGGGGCAGCCGGGGGTTTCATCGGGGAAAGAGGATTCGGATTAGGAGAGGAGCAGCAAATGCTCTGCCTGGGGTGGTGTTCGAGATGACCCAAACAGAAGAAGAGAGTGACTCAGAATATTCTGCTGAGTGTGAACCTCAGCACCAAATATGGTAAGTGCTGTCGGCATTCAATAACAATCAATGAAATAAATAAAAAAAACTAGATTGATAAAAAGAGGAAAAAGGAAATTGGGATTGGTAGAAAATGGAAAGGTAGTTGCTAGCAGGATTGGATGCAAGATGAAGGGGAAATTGGATCAGGGAGAAGAGGGCAGTGGATATGGCAAATGGAGGTGGGAAGGGAGTGTGCACATGTGTTAAATGAATGGACCCATATAGTACAGTTACAAAAAAAAAAGTTGATACATCTACCAATATAATTCAAGAAAATAAAATAAAATACGAAAATTCTACAAAGTTATAAACCTTTTGGGCTGTCAGAATGTTGACAAAATAATGGCTTATGATTGGAGTGAAAAAAATGATTACCGTGAAGGATATGGTGAATTTATTACTGTGACCTTAAAAAAAAAAAACATAGTGGAAATTTTATGATTATGATTGCATGTGGGTATATTTTATAATGTCGGTCTGTAAATGTAAAACTCAAGCCATCCTGTAACAGGTCGCTCACTGGGCCCCATGACGTTGGAGGTGTCCAAAGAGGCTCCGAGAGCACACGAGACCAGACATCATCAGGAAACCAGGAGTCACCAGGCCTGCCAACGGAGCAGTCCTCACGCCAAAACTCCGCAAACCCAAACTGGTGTCGAGTGAAAGCTTCACGCACCCTCAAACGCAAAATCCTCCGGGGACACTCAGGAACCATGAAGCTCATGGTGACTATTTGATTGCTTGGATCCCAGAAGTCATTAGCGTGACGTGAATCTGGGATCATATCAGTGCCACAATGTTAACTTTTCCATTCCTCCTATTTTACAGCTGTTATCATGAGATCATAAGGAGGAAGACTCGAGCATCATAGACAGGGAAGCAATTTTGTGTTGTTTGTTGATATTATTATCTCCCAAACAGGGTATTGCATTGAAGTAGTAGTGATATCTTGAGCATATAGAGGATGTATATCTTGTACATAAAATCATGTCTGAAAATGAATCGTAGTCCCTGCAAAGGTGAGTGAAAATCTGCCTTGGCGGATAACATAAAAACGATGTTTCATTAGCCAAAATTTTATGAGTAGATTCACCATTGTGGGAAAGAAGGTGCTGCTGTTGTTTGGAGCATGAGTCCTTCAGAGGGTTGTTTTTGCTCTGATGAACGGATAATGCTCGGAACATTAGCTACACATGGTGTGCCCTGATGTAAAACATACTCTTATCAATTAGAAGTTGATAAAAGTCATTGTTTGCAAATGATTGTTTTATTGATCACATATTCAATGAACGATTTTATGAACTGAACTTTCATCAATGAACAGTTCAATGAACTGAACTTTCATCACAGCAATGTTCATATAAAGTAATACCAAATTCCTTCCCCACATATGGGGTAGTTACAGGAATTATTTTACATTTCTGAGGTCTACCCTTTTTCAGTGCAGGTGGCCAAGTGCAAGGAACTGTGGACCGATTTTTTTATTGATATTTATTACTTGTAACTCGTGTTTCGTGCTGCGTGCACACACGCATATGACCGAGCGGATTGCAATATTGTAAAGAAGTTGATTAGATGAGCACATGAGTCGTGTGTTTGACACCTAGAACATAGCGAGCCCTTTCCACCTCCTGATATTTGCCCTGCGATTAGTTGAATGAAGTCACACTCAGGCGACCATCCAATGCCATGGGTTAACAGGAAAGGACTATGCCTGTCCAATTAACTCAGTCAGCCCATTATAGAGGAAACGGTTCACAAGTAATCCACAAGGATCATCCCTTTATTTTCCTTGTTTATGTTTTTGTGCATGAAGTTTGGTAAACTCAACAGTCTGGCGAAACTGTGATATATATGTGTATGTTTGTGTGACACATATGTACAGTGCATATGTGTGTATAATATATATATATATATATATATATATATATATCTTCTTCTTCTTTCGGCTGCTCCCGTGAGGGGTCGCCACAGCGGATCATCCGTATGATCCGCATAGTGATTTGGCACATGTTTTACACCGGATGCCCTTCCTGACGCAACCCTGGGTCGCCTCTTACGACACAGGGATAAGGTACACCTATTTTAACCGGGGTATACACCGGCCCAGTAGACTGGTACTCATTTCACCGACTTCGGAAGGATGACAGGCTGAGTCAACCCCCTGGTGTATTAATTCAGTGGCTCAACGGGGCTTGAACTCAGGACCTCTTGGATCCCAAGCCGCTGCCCTAACCACTGCGCCAACACCAGGCTCCATATGTGTGTGTGTGTGTGTGTGTGTGTGTGTGTGTGTGTGTGTGTGTGTGTGTGTGTGTGTGTGTGTGTGTGTGTGTGTGTGTGTGTGTGTGTGTGTGTGTGTGTGTGTGTGTGTGTAGTTGAAAAGTGTGGAGTGTGACGAGAACTCCCCCAAACTCCAATGGACATATCCTACACCAAAGTGTCACCTCCAACTCAAAGTCCTCCAACCATGATGTGATCGGCGGGTAAATCGTGATGTGATCGGCAGGT
>NC_140962.1:54683683-54706183 GCF_056783735.1 Eptatretus burgeri
CACAAGCTTCATATCTGATGTATAACGAAGTTTTATTGACTGCATCGAAATCTGCACTCATTAATGGGGTCTACAGGGGGTTTTTGACCCCCCCCCCACCCAAAGTAGGTATTTGCTTACTTCTCCAAAACTACACAAACAATTTCGATGAAACTTGATCACAACCTTCATCAACCATGAAATACCAAAGTTTATCGACCACATCAAATCTGTGCTCATTAAGGGGGTCTACAGGGTTTTATTGACCCCTCCCCCCCAAAATAGGTATTTGCTCTCTTCTCTGAAACTACACAAATAACTCTAATGAAATATGACCACAACCTTCATCACACATGATGTACCAAAGGTTGTTCACGGCATTCAAAAAAAAAAATCAGGGTCTAAGGGGATCTGCGGCGGGGGGGGGGGGGCTTGGGTGACTCTTGCTGCTGATCCAGTTGAGCTTCAAGTCTAGAGGTTCTATTTTCATTTACTCTGAAAGTCGAACTAAGTTGTCATATGTTTAACCTTATCTGTGCCACACCAACTTTTCTTTTCTCAGATATTCCCCTTCCTATCCCTCATTTTAACCCTCTTTGCCACTTCTACTATCTCCTCCACATTTCCTCCCATACCTTCTTTTCTCTTTTATCCAAATTTCATTCCATTAATTTTCTTAAGAACTTAATCATTGTTTTTGTACACCGCTCCTTCCCAATTCCATATCCATGCGATTCATGACGCCATCGCCAAGCACCGAAGGAAGGGAGTACTCAGATTTCACTCTGTTTTTGGGTCGCCGAAATAGGTGACCCTTATTTTCAGTAATTGTGTCTGTTTGGATGTTTGTTCGTTTGTCATCAGCGTAATTGGTAGTAAATGTGGGCGGATTTTGACCAAACTCGGGTGGTAGGTACATCTTATGACCTAGTGCTTTGGAAATTGTGATGGTTGCTAGGGACGCTTTGTGACAAAAAGTGACAAAAAAAAAAAATTAGTGACAAAAAATTGTGATGGCTGTTGGGGACAACCGAAAAACCTTCAAAATCGGTACCGTTCACGCGAAATCAATTCCGAAAGCCATTATCCCACGTTGGGTTATGAAATTTGGCACGAATGATCTACAGGTGATGCTCTATCAAATATATTCCGGTTTTTGTGATATATGGAATACTTTACCCACAGCGCCCCCTACAATTAGGGTATGCATGAAAATTGGCAAAAATTGAAGGCCCCCTAGCGACCAGGTGAGTGCATCGATACAAATGAAACTTTGCAGGTTCATGGTACTCAATGAGTACTACAACTTTGCCTCAGGACATATTGACTGATTTCGCTTAGGTCACAGGTCAAAGTTCAATTAGTGCAAAAATCGATAATATGCGAGAGCTGAAGGTGCCTTCGCGCCAAATGCTACTCCTCCTTGGGTTATGGTCGGATGGTCATGAAAATTCACACTTATCGTCTGGAATACATTGTGCACAAAAAAAATCGAGCCGGATTTTCGATTTAGATCTTTGTTCACCCACAGCACCCCGTCGAACTTTGGGGATTTCCGATTTCAAACCGCATTTTCGGTACTTTTCATTCAAATGGATACCGAGTAGTTATCAGTAGATTTTAACTGGATGAGATTTGATATGCATAATGTTAAGGTGATTCCCTATCCACTATATGACATCCATTTTGCTCCATATCTTATAGTTTCCATGCTCGGCGACCCATCGCCACCTACCGGCTTGTCTTGTTTGTTTGTTTGTTTGTTTGTCCGGGCGATATCTCAGCCATCCTTTGAGCGAGGAAGCTGAAATTTGGTGACAAACGTGAAGATGTGCTTTGGCAAAAAAGATGTTTTTTAATTTTTTTATTAATCAATTAATTGATTAATTACTTAATTATTATTGATTGATTAGTTAATTAATTAATTGCTTTCTTTTTCGTCTTGTCAATATCTCAGGCACATTTTGAGCTTGGAAACTGATATTTGGCTATGACAGTGAACAAGTGATTTGGCGGTAAAGGGTATTTTAGATTTATTGATTAATAAATGTATCGATTAATAATTCATTTTTTGATGAATTACTTAATTTTGAAAAAGTTACAGATTCAGATGAAAGAGTGGTGGTTTTGTTATACTATTAGCTGATTGATGAAGAAATTAATTATTTTACGATTATTATTTATTTATTTTAATTTTGTAATTAATCAATTATTGAACACCGCTCCTTCCCAATTCCATCTGCATGTGCTGAATGGGGAATAAGTATAATTTGTACACATTCACCTCAGAAGTGCACCACTCCCTCCCAATTCCATCTACTTATGCTAGAAGGTGGTATCGCCGCGGTGCCTAAGGTACCCCAGCAATGTCACATGCTGGAGGATTTGTTGTTTATTTATTTGTCATGGGGACGGTGTACTTTGAATGCACCTCGACTTGTTTGTTTTCTTGTTTGTTTTCTTGTTTGTCTGGGTGATATCTCAGTCGTCCTTTGAGCTAGGAAGCTGAAATTTGGGGACAAAAGTGAAGATGTGCTTTGGCAAAAATAGTATTTTGTTATTTTTTGATGAATCAATTGATTGATTCATTATTCATTTTTCAATGATTACCTAGTTTTCAAAAAGTGACAGATTCGGATGAAACGGGTGGTTTTGACCAGCTACGAGGCAATTGATTAAGAAATCAATTATTTTACGATTATTATTTTTTTTAATTACGCAATTAATCAATGAATCAATCAGTTATTGTACACTGCTCCACCCCAAATCCGTTTCCATGTGCTACATGGTGTGTAAGTATCATTTATACACATAAACTAAGTATCATTTGTATAGATGCACCTCAGAAGTACACCGCTTCCTCCCAACACCATCTCCACTTGCTGCATGGTGGCATCGCCTGGCGCTGAAGTCACCACCAGCAATTCCGCATGTTGGAGGATTTATTATTTATTTATTTGGCATGGGAGTGGTGTACTTTGAATGTACCTCTCTCTACTTGTGAGTTTTAACTCTTAAGAGTCCCCCCCCCCTATTGGGTGTTGTGAAATTGTCATTTACAGCAGTCCTTTAAATTATAATATAATGTTTTTGGAATAGCCATAAACCTGCAACAATTAAGTGGAACTGTGAGGAATAGACAATAAAAAACGGTGTGTGTGTGTGTGTGTGTGTGTGTGTGTGTGTGTGTGTGTGTGTGTGTGTGTGTGTGTGTGTGTGTGTGTGTGTGTGTGTGTGCGCGCGTGCCTGTCTACCGATAAAATTGTTGTTCAAGTACTTACATTTTTGTTGAGAGATTAACTTTATTAATATCGACACGCCTCATGCAACTTATGGTTTTACGGTGTTTATCGACACGCCTCATGGTTTTAACCATGCCTATAGGAAGTCTACACCCCCTTTCAAAATTTTCACCTTTTGTTGCCTTATAGCCTGGAATTAAATTGAATTAAATCAAACTTTTTCGCCTTTATTTACACATCATAACCCACAACTTCCAAGTAAAAAACAAATTCTACAAACCTCAAAAAATTAATTAAAAACAAAAACAAATCTTGGTTGGATAAGTGTCCACACCCCTGAGTTAATACTTGGTGGAAGCATCTTTGACAGCAATAACAGTTGTGAGTCTGTTGGGATAGGTCGCTACCAACTTTGCACACCTTGATCAGGCAATATTTGCCCATTTTTCTGCACAAAGCTGTTCAAGCTCAGTCAAGTTGCATGGGGGTGTTGATGGACAGCAATCCTCAATTCATGTCACAGATTTTCGATTGGATTTAGGTCGGGGCTGTGACTGGGCCACTCAAGGACATTTATATTTTTGTTACTTTTTTTTGTATACATTTGCGAGGCTCGTATGAGAGCCAACACACAGAACGTACAAAAAGTGGGGCAGGAGACAAGAGGGACGGGAGAGTGAAGGACAAAACAGTGGGGAACGGAGACATTAGGAGATCTGTGGAAGGGAGAGGGATGGAGCGGGGTACACGGGGTAAACAAGATGGACACCACATGGACTTTCAGGAAGGAAAGCAGGGAATTTGAAGGAGGTGGGTTTTTAGTGGATTAATGGGGGTAGAAAAGATCAAGGTTTTGGATGGGGGACAATAAGAGGTGGTGGTGAACAGCTGTTTTGAAGATCTCGAGGGAAGAATGGGATTGAACAGCGTGTGGGAGTTTATTCCAAAGGCGGGAAAAAGAGGAATGAAAGAGTGAAGGTGAGTAGTGATTCGTGATTTTGGTAGTTTTACCAGAAGGGAGTTGTTGGCGGACCTTCAGCGCCCTGCGGAAATATGGTGGGGACAAATCACAGACAGAGCAGGGGGGGGGGGGGCGAGACCAGAGAGGAGATGGTAGAAGACAGAAAGACCACCGACCTGCTTGCGGTGAGAGAGTGACAGGACCAAAGACTCACCCTCACCGTGGGAGATACCAATAACAAGTGTACTGTGGTGTTGACAAGTGTACTTATTCAGAGCGGGAGATATCTGTTAGGTTAGAATGGAGCCCACAGATATTAGAGCACCAGACACTTTGGGATAACAGAAGAGGAGCTGATACTGAAGCAGAAGACAGTGAAGAGGTGCAAAGAGCGGAGGTGGAATGACGGGCAAGATTGGAGGGGAAAGGAGAGGGGATAACAGGTGAGGGGTTCAGAGGAGTTAGGTTCAAGGAGGTGGGGTGTATTGGCACTGAAGTTGGGAAAGAAGGACAGTTAATGGAACACGAACATGCATTGCAAACTGTTTTTATTTATTTAATTTTTTGGTCAGAGATGCGACTAAAGACATCAAGTGAGGAATACAATGAAGAATTAAGAAAATGGAGAAAAGAAACGTTGTCGCAGTTGGACTTTTTAGACAAGGGATGAAGGAAAAATTAAATTGAGAGCAGTCTGTTGAAATAAAAAAAGTCGTGAGTTGTGATCGCTTAACGAGAACCACACGTGTGAAAGAGACCGTTTTTATTTGTTTTAATTAATATTATTATTATTATTATTATTATTATTATTATTTTTGTTTTTTTAAAATAAAGATTGCGTAAGATTAGGTAAAGGAAAGGTTGAAGTAAAATTGTGGAGGTGTATGGTGAATTTGGATCAGCAAATGCAGATGGAAACTAGTGGGTCGATGAAGAGTAACAGGGAGAAGAAGGGGTAGAAAAACATGTGGTTGTGGGAGGTGTATAGTCAGAAAGGATATCAAGAAAAATAAATTTGATGTATTTTTGAAGATTAGGTAAAATTAGGTAATGGAAGGTTGTAGAAATAAATTGTGAAGGTATATGGTGAATGTGGGTCGGATCAAATAAAATGAAGATGGTAAGATGGCAGGAGGAGGATGAAGATTTGGTTCTCATAGATACGTGGAGAAAAGGTATGGAGAGAAAAAGGGTATGTGTTTTTTTTGTTATATTTTTTTAAATTTCAAGACAAGAAACAGAGGGTGTAGTTGAGGGGGATTGAAGGGGGAAGTGGTAAAAGTGGAGAAAATAAGAACTGTTGGTAATAGGGAGAAAATACAAATATAATCAACCGTGCACTGAGACAGGAAAGACGAGTAGGCCTCAAGGAAACCCAACATGACAAGATCGATGAAAACTCACAAAATAGAACAAATTTTGAAACAAAACCAAACTCGGAACACACAGTAAACAAGTACATAACACAATAAACAGTCAAATCGTGACAAATAACGACCGGAAACTTAAGTTTGAAAAAATCGGCAGAGACCCCTGAGAGAACCAGCCGTTCCCTCAAAACCTGGAACTCAAAACCCGAAACCGTAGCCACTCCAGTGTGGCTTTGGCTGTGTGCTTCGTGTCTTGTCATGCTGAAAGGAGAACTTCCAACCCAATTCCAGCTTTCTTGCAGAGGGCAGCAGGTTTATCTTTTGGATTTTGCTGTATTTTGCTACATCCATTTTCCCTTCTATCCTGACAAGTTCCCCAGTCCCTGATGATGAGAAACATCCCCATAGCATGATGCTGCCACCTCCATGCTTCACCGTCGGGATGGTGTTCTTCGGGTGATGTGCTGTGTTGGATTTGCACCAAATGTAACATTTTGCATTTTGGCCAAAATGTTCCATCTTGGTTTTGTCAGACCACGAAACGTTTTGCCACATGGCTTCAAAATCTCGAGAGTGGTTTTTTGCATACCTCAAACGGGACTCAAGGTGAGTTTTTTTTTTGAGTTATGGCTTCCTTCTTGCCACCCAACCATACAGGTCAGACTCGTGCTTGGGACATTGTTGTCACGTGCACACAGTGACCAGTCTTTGCCATAAAGGCGCCTGTAGCTCCCTCAAAGTTGTCATTGGCCTCTTGGTAGCTTCTCTGATCAGTCTCCCCCTTGCTTGGTCATCCAGTTTGGAGGGATGGCCTGATATAGGCAGGGTCTTGGTAGTACCATATGTCTTCCACTTCTTAATGATTGTCATGGCTGTGCTCCAAGGGATATTCAAGGCCTTTGAAATATTTTTATACCCTTCACTTGTATTTTTTTGTATAGCTTGTTGAGGCTCATATGAGAGCTAACACACAACACACAGCAAGGTTGGTGTGAGACAAGAGGGGTGGGAGAGGGAAGGACAAAACAGTGGGGAACAGACATTAGGAGATCTGTGGAAGGGAGAGGGATGGGGTGGGGAACACGGGGTATACAAGATGGACATTACAGAGACTTTCAGGAAGGAAAGCAGGGAATTTGAAGGAGGTGAGTTTGGGGTGGATTAACGGGGATAGAAAAGATCGAGGTTTTGGATGGGGGAAGATAAGAGGTGGTGGTGAACTGTTTTGAAGACCTGGAGGGAAGAATGGGATTGAAGAGAGTGTGGGAGTTTATTCCAAAGGTGGGAAAGAAGAGGAATGAAAGAGTGAAGGTGAGCAGTGATTCGTGATTTTGGGAGTTTTACCAGAAGGGGGTTGTTGGTGGACCTTGAGCGCCCTGCAGAAATATGGTGGGGACAAATCGCAGACAGAGCAGTGGGGGGGGGGCGGGGAGGGGCGAGACTAGAGAGGAGACGGTAAAAGACAGAAAAATCACCGAACTGCCTGTGGTGAGAGAGTGAGAGGCCCAAAGACTCAGCCTCATTGCGGGAGATGCCAATGATCCGAGATCCGGGGTTTTTAATTTTTTCGTGGTTTGTCGTGGGCTTACTCCCGGTTTTTTTTGTGTGTGTTTTCGTGGTTTTTTGCAGGCGTATTCATTGTTTTTGTTCACGTTTTCATTGGCATATTCGCGATTTTCAACGAGATTTTTGATTTTCAATGACGAACACGACTCACCGCTTTTTCCCATTGAAACAATGCCCTGACATTCACGGATTCGACATTTGCGGCATTTTTCAGGAAGGTATCCCCGGCAAATGTTGGGTTCTGACAGTACTGTAAAAAAAATTCACATTTTAAATGCCTCATGGAATACAAACCAGCTGTGTGAGACCGGCACGACACTGTACACTAGTACATTCGGCCAATGTTAATGCAAATTCTGCACCATTATTACCCCACGCACACAAATAAAAAGTGGAGTTAAGCAGTTGGTTCACTTTATCTGTCTGTCTGTCTGTCTGTCTGTCTGTCTGTCTGTCTATTCACAAACATCAGTTTATGATCAAGGACCAACTTCATTTCAATGGATTGTTGTATTTTTTTTAGCACAAATCAGAACATGAATCAGAAAACAAACCTGTCGTTTAGCAGAACTACTTTGGCTCTGAATTTGTCCTGATCATGCATTTGCAGAGAGGAGTGAGATAATTTTTTCCAAAATCATTGCAAACAGGAATACTGTTTCTAAGGATGTCATAAAGGACACAGACAACGAGGTTGAAGCACTAATGTAACATATTAAATAAGGTGGTGTAAAAGACACTGTATAAACGGTGGTAAACTTCCAAATTCTTTTCTTCAATCTTTAAAAGCTTTATTTTATTTCAATTGACTTGTATACTCTACACTGTAGAACACAAATCGCCTTTTTGGCACTTTCTAAAACCTTCCACTTTAGCAGTACTTGGACAAAATATTACAGCTTTTTACATTATCCTGAACAATCAAATTTTCTACTTGCAGACCCCACCCATGTCCTTTGATTTTTCTCAAGACTGCATGTGGTATGGTGTTCTATGAACTCTCTATTTTACTTATTTTATGATAACACTCTGACACCATTATGAGCTCTTAAATTAAGACCAAAAGAGCAACCTCCAAAAAACACTTTTTGCTTTTGTCATGCATACAAAAGGCTATGTAATAAAGTATACAATGGCTTGTTCTGGGTGTGATGGTGATTTGGACAGAAAACCGAATCCGACTTCTCAGAATACTCAAATGGTTGTACTTCTTGTCATAGCATGGCAGCGCATTGCAGTGCGAACGATGTATTAAAGATGCCAACCTATCATGAAACTGAATCTGAACCAATGCTGAATCTTTTGATGAGGATGAAGACGAAAATAAATCTTCAGCAAGAACAAAGCAGCAAGAGCAAATGGCATTGTGGATGGCAAATCTTTCATTCAATAACTACATCATCACATTATGTTCCATAGTTGATTTATTCATGAGACTACAAATAGGTTGATATTTTCAACATATTGAAATTAAGCCATTTCAAATTAAACCAAACAAGAGCGAGAATTGCTTTGCAATACATGTCCACGACCAATGCATGTCCCTTAAGTCCAAAAAGGTCATAACTCTGTGAAAAATTGACGGAATGCCCTGAAACTGGAACTTTTTCTGCAACTTATCAAAATATAGTCATGTACCGAGTTTCAGTTCTTCTTCTTCTCCTTTCGGCTGCTCCCGTTAGGGGTCGCCACAGCGGATCATCCGATCCGCATAGTGATTTGGCACATGTTTTACGCCGGATGCCCTTCCTGACGCAACCCTGGTCACCTCTTACGACACAGGGATATGGTACACCTATTTTAACCGGGGTATACACCGGCCCAGTACACTGGTACTCATTTCGCCGACCTCGGAAGGATGACAGGCTGAGTCAACCCTCTGGTGTATTAATTCAGTGGCCCAACGGGGCTTGAACTCAGGACCTTTTGGATCCCAAGCCGCTGCCCTAACCACTGCGCCAACACACCAGGCTTATGTACCGAGTTTCAGTTGAACATGTTAAATGGTATCGGAAGAAATTCGGAAAAACCACTGGTGGGATGGATAGATGGACGTACGGACATTTGGAGATCAAACCGATAGTCTCCTCTGATGAAACCAGTAGGGGACTAATAAAGGCTGAAAAATCCTTTACTTAACCTCTTTTTTTATCCAGCATAAAGAACACACTTCCCAGCTCTGTCTCAGCCTTGTCTTTTGTAAAACATTTTCAAGATGCAGATCTACCTACATACCACCTCAGGACACATCTATCTACTCTTGACGTCTTCTCTAATTCTTATTTGTCGCACCAAATGCCCCAGCCTCTTAGCCTTAAGTTGCTCTTTTGACCTTAAAACTCTTTGTCTTTTCATATTTTATTGTTCCACTACGATAAGGTTTACAATGATAACGACATATCGCAAGTCGAAAATCAATCAATCAATCAAACATCAACGTGTGGTGAGCCAACCTGGAAATATATTTATACAAAAATAAGGATGCGGGTTATTGACATAAACAAGATTTTGTTTACACTGAATGAATGAATAAAGATTTCCAAAACGATTTGAATGAGGCGTTTTCACATTTCCTCTCAATCCCTTGCGTGGGATAGAGAATGGATGATCATGATTGCGAGTGCACATGTTGTGCTGATGGTTATATTCTCTCCAGATGCTCCCCACGAAGCCCTCATTTCGAGGCCAAGTTATTCGTGATATATCATTTGGACATTTCCAATTATTGCCCTGCACACAGGCATGCACCCACGAGAATATGAATTCACTTAAACGGGAAGATAACAAACACATTCTGATATTTTCTTGATATATCATGAAAAATTTGGAATTTACAAAAGTTTTCAATCAAGGGTGGAAAAGATGAGCAAAATCTCATTTGAAGCAGTCATTGAGATATTCATTACCATACAGTTGGGCCAGGCTTGAAGCCCCTTTTCTTTCCATGTAATTTGGGCCATATTTTTTATATTCACACATCAATGAGCCATTTGTACTTGTCTGTGATTTCAAGGAGAAAGGTTTCCTTTTCCGAGCGACTTAGTGGGGGGTCTGTAACGACTGATACAGTTATATGGCTGGACAGCTGGCTCCCTGTGCCGGGTGGTGTTGCAAAGTCACGACATGGTCTCTGGAAACACACTAAACCACATGCCCTGGGACCGTTTGAGGTCACATTGAGAGTCTGACTGTATATATGTATATATATATATATATATATATATATATATATATATATATATATATATATATATATATATATATATATATATATATATATATATATATATATATATATATATATATATATATATATATATATATATATATAGTGTGTGTGTGTGTATGTGTGTGTGTGTGTGTGTGTGTTTGTCGTTGGTTGTTGTGTTTTTTTTATGTGGGTTTCAGACGGTGGAATAGAGCCTTCCCAGGGATCCATGTCAGTGCGTGTATATGTAAATATGTATGTATATATATATATATATATATATATATATATATATATATATATATATATATATATGTATATATATATATATATATATATATATATATATGTATATATATATATATATATATATATTTCTAACCACTGACTGGCTGATATTAATGATCGGTACCTTCCGGGTGACATAGAAAGCTGAAATTTTGTTTGCTGATGGAGCTCGAAGTTGGTACACTGGAAAAAAATCACAGAATCGTCGGACAATACCCGTAAATGAAAATATAAATAACATATGTCTTGCTTTCGTCCTCAGAGGCAGTTATCTCCATTTGCGGGTTTGAGGAGATGGAACAAAGTCTTCCCAGGACTCAAAGTATTCACCTCCACTTCGGTAAGGGATCACAGTTCATGGACGAAGCTGTTCAACTTTTGTTGTTTTCAGGGTTTTGGTCTGAGGGCTCTTTTCAGGATAGTCACCAAACGCCGGACTGCCTCCAATTGTAGTTTGTCACCAGTAATATTGTTACGGGCCCGGGACCCGGTGGCGAGAATGACCACTAGGTGGGGGAGGTTACATCGTCTCCTACCAGACTCCCCGGAATTGTAGGCTGTCACTCCGGATAACTCCATGAGGCGGCAGGTCGCTTAACCGGCCGTGGACGCCAATACCTCCACCGTGTAGTGTAGGGTCTCTTTGTCTAGAACCAATTTACCTAATTAACCATGTGGTGTCGTCTACCGGGGAACCACGCCCTCGGCACATATTGCTCGAACCGGGTCACTCTACCGACTGTGGTAGAGTTCCAACTACCGACTACCAACTCCGCTTCGGGTACAGTCGAGCGGAACTGCCAAAGCCGTGCCGGCTCGGATGAGCAGATTAACGGCAACAAAAACCCGGCTAAAACTCAGATCCGAACCATGCTGGACCAATGAAAGAAAAGACGGAAAAAAAACTGGGAACATTTCTAATAATGGTTTATTTACAATAAGAAGGACACAGAGCAAGATTTATCGTGGAATATACAAGAAAGAATTCACAATGATCAGAAATAAACACTTAAGCAGTTCTATTTAAGAGACGCTGCTACACACGCAGACACACACACACACACACACACACACACACACACACACACACACACACACACACACACACGAAAATAAAACCCAGGTGTTTTACTAGGACCCCCGCAGCCAGGAAGAGAGACGAGCTGGGGTCACGGTTCGGCAGGGTACCTGCACGTTGGAGGGATGGGGGTGCTCCGTGGTGCGGCACCTGCCAATGGCCGTGCAGCCTGGCCCACAGTCACACGCGTGGGGCTCGTGTCCGCAGATGAACTTGAGAGGAGTAGTTGGAGTCCCAGGGCGGGGTCAGGGTCGCGGACAGGACCCAGCAAAACTTCCACGAACGCCCCAGACGCCAGCAACGAATGCCCTGTCTCCAATAAACCTCCGACGAACGCCCTCAAATGCCCCAAGCAGAGCTGAAGTCCTTCTGAAGTGTACCGAAGTGAACTGAACTCAGACTCCAGCTCAGAACACACGACGCACACCAAGCAACTCATTCCTCCAAAGAAGTCGCCTCAAGACTGAGGATGGTGTCGTCTTTTTTATGGACCTCCCCAAACGGGGTGGGGTCTCGGTGGAACAGACATCACCGTCTGCCCTGATTGGACAGGGCCTCCATGGATCCGCCCCTTCTGGGCGGGGTCTCGGCATTGTTGGGGGGAAAAACCAACCCCCCCCTCCCTCCACATGTGTTTGCATTCATTGGGCAAGAGTTACAACGTTGAAAAGGAATGTTTGTGAAAGCGGCAAGGAACGGCTGCAAGATCTTGCCTCGGCAAGTCAGGGTGCGAGTGGACAGCGGGTGGGTAGTGGATCATGATGGGGGATGGGATGATTGTTGGATGTAAAGATTTAATAACCGACCTAAAAAAACAACGCAACGCAAACCTTTGATTCTCCCACTAGACAAAAGGAAGGGACCCATCTTCACATGTACTTAACGGAATAACTGACTTTTGGGACATCTGTATGTTGGAATGCATATGGTTTCCAGATCCGTAACGCTACCCCCCCCCCCCTTTTGATAGACTCGACCCGAGTCTTTAATTTTCGTGTGGCATGCAGGGGTACGTTTCCCCGAGTATGTTTTACCTACGGATCCCTGAGTGCGACATTTGGAATACATGTCCCAAAAATAAATAACCTAGTGCGTTGCATAACTAAACTAACAGACTCATTCAGACAACTTACGTATAATGCAGGCGGTAAACAAACAACAGGTGGGTTAGGACTATGTACATTTCTAAAATTTACACTACCCATGGTTCAGGACCTGTGACTTGAGGAGAGAACAATAATAAAGTCAACATTTGGGTTGAGTGCACACAGCAGGGAATCGACAATGCCTGTGTGGCATTTTGGTGCTCCGGGTCCCGTTTCCGTGGGCTGCCCGTGCCCATTACACTAACTCAGTCCCTTGGACCCATGGCCTACTCTGGCCGACTACTTCGGTGCCCGGGGTGCCCTCTGCAAAGTACGCATATTTCAACAGCCACACTCCCAGCCAGTCAATAGACTCCTGCACCCTTCAAAAGGTTTGGTGCCTTCGTTCGACACCAACAACAAACTGACACCCGTTTTCGTAAATTAAAGTAACCCGCTAACATTACACTAACCCCGGGTTCCCTTGGGTGGGATTCACTCCTCCCCCCAATCATTCGTTCGCACCATGCATTCCACATTCACTCCATTCACACTCGGGCCCGCTGACCCACGTTCATTCATTATGTTCCTTTTTTTTTTCTTTTTCACACTAATACTGACGCTAACGATGTTCCCTTAACTAATTAGTGCTCCCCCATCATCCCTTATTTTAATGCACGTTCCTTTTATCTCTACATAGCTAATCTACGTCCCCTCTACGCGTTCCATGTCTGTCCATGTCTCCAATCCATTATTAAATTCTGCCCTAAAATTCCCCTCACTCGTTCCACCGGGCCCCATGGAGGCCTGCTCATGCCCCATGAGGCCGGTCTAGTAAACGCTAAACCCTTCCCCTAACTAGTGCTCCTGTGCCCACGTTCGGATCTCACCTGTCACCTCGTTCATGGAGAACCAATGGTGATCGTTGCCACGGATGGTGGCGTAGCTCAACCAAGCCTTCTCTTGATGGTCTTTGTCCTTTGCCTCGTTATTTTGTTATTTAAATGTTAAAAAGACTATTTTAATTAAACATTTCACGTTAGCAATGGCAGGTTAAAAAGTGCCATCGAGCAGAAAGGAGTCACTGAAAACGCACACACAGCACATGCTCAAAAGGCCTCGTTAGCATTCATACCATCATTTCAAAAGTCGTGTATTGGTTGGTAATTGGGAAAGTTGTAAGTGCATTATACTGTGTGCCCCATGACAATGGTCGTCTTAACCTGCGGACTGAGGACATCCGTTAATTAATGAACCTGCCTACATTTTATATGGCAATGAAAACTTTGCTATCATGCAAGTCCCATTCTAATTTTGTGGTTGTATAGCACTGATTGGCACATTATGAAAATCGATGTAATCGAAACTAGCAATATTAACGATTATCATTACCAAAATAATAATGATAATTTTTTTGGAAAAGGGTAAATGAGGATCAGGGAATATTTATAGAAAGGGAGAAAGGATATAATGAGTTGGAAAGATTGCAGTAAAGTGGGGTCGGGGTTGTTCCATCAGTAATGAGGGGTTTTCAGGAATGGAGGATGGATGGACGTGTGTGACAAATTCCACAACTTTCGCTTGGATAGGATGTGGATGTACCTTGATATTGGGAATAGCAACATCGATATACATTTAATCAATAACATCGTTGAAGAAATATGTGACAATTCTGGACAGGTCACCACTCTGAATGTGGACACGAGTGAGAGTGCAAGAATTTGTAATTTGAACAGGTTGCCCACGATAACTCACCTATGGTGTCCTTAACGTCCACGAACATAATGCAAGCACACGGGACGCCCAGTTTAACGTCCATCCGAGGGACAGCGCACACATTTGGCAAACACATTGATGAATCGGCCTGCTTGTGAAATACCAGGATGATAGTTTAGAGATGGATCGGGGTTCGAACCATGGTGAGACAGCTCAAAAGTGAGTAAAACTGAATGTTAGTTCACAAATATTAAGTTAACCTTACTTATCAGTGCCCAATGAAGAATTTGCTCCCAGTGAGAACTTTTAATACTTGAGAACTACGGAGGATTTATTTCTGTTTCAGATGCTTCAAAATAATATTTTCCGTTATTTATGTTGGAAAACTCGTGTTGAAGTTTCTATTGCTCGTTATATCAAATGCGGTGCAGGACAACTAAAGTGAGAGGCATGTCAAAAAGATTCTGCAAAACATGAACAATGGAAGCAATCAATGTTGAAGGGAAATATTTTTTGTTTATGGGGTGGTGGTTTGTAAGTGGAATGTAAGGCCATAGTACCATTTGTGTTTGTGTCGTTTATAAGACTTTAAACACGTTTGAGTGTATGCGAGAAATAACTCTCTTGCGTACAGTCGGAAAGCCTGTGCGAGAGACGGCCCTTCAATCCAGCAGATAAATGAAACGCTCGTTCAAATGATGATACTGTGATCCAAGTACCAATTTTTATCCTCATCGAAGAAGGTATTGCTTTTGGGTCCGTTTGTTTGTTACTTGGCGAAAAAAAAATTTTTCCAAATTTTTTTTGCCAAATTTTTTTTTTGCCAAGACCAACGTCTGTAGCGTTTGTCTGTTTGTCACACGATTATTGGCCATAGTTTTCAAGCAATCACTTTGAAATTTTTTTGTGTGTATCGGTGACCGGCCAAGGACGGCAACTCCAAACTTTGGTGAAGATCCAAATCCAGATCCTGATCTGAGAATTTAAAAAAGTGAATCTTCACCATTGAGAGATCAGGCCAATAACGATATATAGCAAGATATCTCGAAAGGTTATGTTTAGATTCACGCAAAACTTGGTGGACAGGTTGGAAGTGCCACTTTAGCAAGAATTGATTTAATTTTTGGTGATGATCCGATTCTATATCCGAATACAAGAATTATTTAATTTTTAACTGATTCTTCACCATTGAGAGATGGGGCTAAAAAACGATATTGCATGGAATCTCAAAAAGTTGTGGAGGGATTTGGATCAAACTTGGTGGAAAGGTTGGGGTTTGACGACTATGAATTGATTCGATTTTGGTGAAGATCCGAATCCGGATCCGGATTTGAGAGTTTTTCAAGTGATTTTTCACCACTGATAGATGGGGCCAAAAACTATGTATCACATGAAATCTCGAAAAGTTATTTTGAGGATAAAAAGTTAAAAAAGGACGAGTTACGACAAAACGAGGTGGATTAGTTTGTTAGGTGAGAAGAACAAGCTGATTCGATTTTGGTGAATGTCCGGAATCATATTCGACGTATCAGTGGCATACAAAATGTAAACTATTCAGCCTGGTGGAGCAATGTTCGAGGAGGAGGGGGAGTGTCGTTCCATTTTGCCAAGTTATCACTCCATGAGTGATTTTTCATTTGTTTATTTGTCCGCACAGAACTTTCGTGTTTTTCTCCACAACCGCTTGTCGGATTGAGACAAAATTTTCAAAGTACATACAACTACTCATGTAGAATGGTTTAATCATAATCATGACGTCATAGGTCACGTGGTGTGGCAGCCATGTTGAAAAAATGGGAAAAAAACTTTGGACCTCTGTATCCCTAAAACCGCACCAAAGAAAAAAATGAAACTTGACACACGGCAAGTACTCTTCATAGGAAATAAGTGATTATTATGACGTCTCAGGTGCCTTTGTTATGACGTCATAATTGCTTTTGTAGAACCCAACATATGCATCTGATCAGTATGAAAAAATTTTGAGAGTCATCTAGGGACAAAATTGTCCACAGGAAAAAAATTGATGATTTCATCGGTCACGTGATTTGGCAGCCATATTGTTAAAAAAAACCTTCAAAAATTTTCTCTGAAATGGCTGAACAGATCAAGGCGAAACTTTACACGGATGACCGCCTATCCATGAGGAACAAAAGGCTCACACATATGATGTCATAGATAACATGGTTTGGCAGCCATATTTAATTTAAACTAAAACCAAGAAAAACCTTCTCCAGAATGGCTGGAGAGATCGAGGCGAAACATCACACCAATGTTCCCCAAGCCATGGGTGTACAAGTTTGTTGAGGAATAATTGATAGGTCAGATGGTTTTGCAGCCATATTGGATTGAAGAAAAATATTAAGTAATGTTTTCTCTGGAACTGCTAAAGGCCCTGTCACACCTTGACGATTTAGCCAGCGTATGCCTTACGTATGCAAAATTTGGTTGAAACGTTGGCACACGTCGAATACGTTATGGGTAAGTTTGTATACGTTAAGAGCAAGCTGGCATACGTCGTAGTATGCTGGCTTTTTTCGTAGTACGCTGGCGTACATCGTAGTCTGTCGAGGTGTTAGACAAATTTTCCATGCTTGAAATTTTTCGACGTATGACTCACATGTTCCACATACGCTTGGCCATAAGTTGTAGGCACGTTACGCGATCGTTGACACACGTCGACACGTGTTACTTGTTAGATACTTATGTTACTTATGTTACTCATAAGTCGAAACACGTCAAGGTAATGTTTAGCGTACCCAAAACTTATTTCTAACCTATGAGTAACGTGTTGTAGGCACGTTACGCGATCCTTGACACACGTTACTTGTACGTTACTCATAAGTCGAAATACGTCAAGGTAATGGTTAGTGTCAGTGTTCCAGACTCCCTGGTTTTTTTTTTCTTCTTTGGTATGACGGTGATGTTGACACTTCGATTTCTAGTGCGGTTATAATATAATATAATATGATTAATAGGCTTCCGCTCAACAATTTAAATCATAACCGCACTCGAAATCGAAGTGTCAACATCACCGTCATACCGAAGAAAAAAAAAACAAACCGGGGAGTCTGGAACACTGACGCTCACCATTACCTCGACGTGTTTCGACTTATGAGCAACGTACAAGTAACGTGTGTCGACGTGTGTCAATGATCGCGTAGCGTGCCTACAACTTATGCCAGCATATCTGAAAAGTTTGTCATACGTCGAGTACATCGAGAAATTTTCAACAAGCTGAAAATTTCTCGACGTACTCGGCGTATAACGATGTATGCCAGAAAACTACGACGTATGCCAGCGTGCTCTTAACTTATACAAAACTTACCCATAACGTATTTGACGTGTGCCAGCTTGGTTTGGCAAATTTTTCATACGTCTGCATATGCTGGCTAAAACGTCAAGGTGTGACAGCGGCTTCACACTTCGATGTCTAGTGCGGGGTGTGATTTGAACCGTCGAGCTGCAGCCTATTAATAGTCTACGCCACGTGATCGTCGGCGATACGCTGCCGCACTATGCATAAGTTAGACTATCGTTGGGCATAGGTTGTGAACGCCGACAAATGCTCAGCATTCGTTGGTATAAGTTATCTATATGTGATTAAAACGTTCTGTGTACATTACTAATACGTTATGCATACGTCCAACACGTTATTATATGCCCAAAACTTAAAAAACATCAATAGTTCAGCGTATGCCAGCATTTTACATACATTTTGAGACCTTGCCATATGCAGGCTAAAACGTCAAGGTGTGACAGCCCCTTGATGAATCAACATGAAACTTCACAAATATGATGTACTAGTGATGGGAAATACATGTTGTAAATTTCAACTTGATCGGCCACATGGTCTGGCAGACAGAATTATTTGATTTTTTTGATTTGGGTTTTTTTTTTTTTTTTTTTTTTTTTTGAAAAAGGTCACTTGGCTGTGCCTGTATGGATTTGAGGGTGGAGGAGTGGCATCTGAAGTGTGAATCCTATCCAGGTTCCTCCTGATGACTTCATCTTTGCTTTTTGCTTGTTCAGTTTCCTTCTGATGACTCCAATGCAGGACTGAACTATTTGGTCTTCCATTTGATTTTAATTGAATTGATTTTAATCCCATTCTAAATTCAATTCAATAATTATGAAAAACATAATGGGTCAGGGTGAGGTGTCCAATCAAAGTGGGACGTCTTGCTACCCGGTCATCACTGTCAGCCGTTCTTAAGTGGCAGTTCTAATTACATCTCATTAATTATGTAACATACCAATACACAAACACCACACAAAATACACGACACAAAACTACACAAACACCACACAAAACAAGTTCTGGTGATCTCTGATTACTCTTTCTAGTTGCACGTTCATCTTGGGTCACATTTTTAGAAAACAAAAATGTTAGCCATCTAAAATTCCAAGATAGCTGACATTTTTTAAGATGGTTGCCAATGATCGATGGTCTTTAATTGTGGTTTTTCTGCATTAAAATTGACAATTTTTTTATCAATTTTATTGATCTTGGTGTCGATTCACATGTTTTTAATTATGCTGAATTTGATTTTGCATCATTAAAAGCTCTCTGGTACTTCTACCATTTTTCTTGTTGTTGATGCAGCAGAGTTGTGTTAAATTTTGTCTCTAGCAGATGCTGTGCCCAACCATTTTCTGAGTACAAGTATGCAGATTACTCCATATTCTGTATACCAGTTGACCACTTTAACATGCAAGGAAAGACGTCCAAGACTTCCGAGTCAATACTCTTTATTCAAACTGCCACTCTCAATGCCACTCGTACTTCTTCTGGGACACTCAGGACTGGAAATCCCCCAATAAACCAGAACTCAAGCATATTTACATCTATCTATAATTCCAGCAATCTGTGTGTGTGTGTGTGTGTGTGTGTGTGTGTGTGTGTGTGTGTGTGTGTGTGTGTGTGTGTGTGTGTGTGTGTGTGTGTGTGACCGCTGTTTTTCGACAACCACTGGTCCGATATAATTGAAACTTGCCAGGTATATTGCTGGGGACCTGAGGATGTGCCTTTTCAAGGTTTCATATTAATCGGACAAGTGCTTCCCAAGTTATGGCCATTTATTTACCAAACCAATGACAAGACACGTTGCGTGGGCGTGGCCGATAGGGGAAGGGAAGTTCAGTCGCGGTCCCCATTACGGGTTATAATGTACAGACTTCCAGAGAGTGATGACTTCGTGTATTCTAATAATTTCTCGATTTCTTATGCGCATTTATAGATAAACACAATGCCGCAAGTTATGATCGTTTTCATATGAGACGGTGCATAAATTTCGGTAACATCAGAGTGCTGGTATGCTCCGAACCAGGAAGTAATTTTTTTTTCTCTCTTCTCTTCTCTTTTTGTTTTTCCTTGTGATGACATTGCGAAAAGGCAAAATACGTTGGCGCTAATTGAATAATTGGCCATTAAAACCTCAATTGTGAATCATTGTAACTGTGATATGCGAACTTCCTCGCCACGCACGTACGGGCATGCGAGAGCGAAGAAACGGCCTTTGTGGTTGTTGTTCGCTGCTCGCGGTTTGAATATTTATTTATTAATTCATTTTTTTTTTTTTACGGGCACGTACTGGTATTATCAAATCCAAGGAAAAATGATGCCACGACAGTACTCCCAAACCTCATGCGTTAATCAAACAGAAGGTACAAACAAACAAAATACATAATATTGTTGAATAAGATACGTTGACTGTCCATGTAAAAATAAAGTCACATCAAAGCAAAATGGTAGGGCCGAGGTCACATTTGCCACGGCGGCCATGGGGTCTCAAAAATCTGCGGCCACAAGCAACTATACGGCGGCCGCAGTATTTCCACGGTCACACAATGTAGCAGTCACATATGTTTTTATTTTTCGGGTAGCCGCACGGCGTATTTAGAAATTGTGGAGACCGAAAACGTGGGGGTGCCGACGTGCCGTACGGTCTTTGATTTGATGTCGCACAGTGACCTTAGGGCGTCGCTGCGGTGGCCTTAGAATTTTCAAGGCAGACACAAGGTGCCCGCAAGACGACCGCAGCGGGGGCCCTAAGGCGAACTTCCGGCCAGACGGACGGTAACGAGTGGGTATATATAGCAGTTCTTTTTTTTACTGAAATAAAAATATACCAGTATATATAACTGAATATACTACAACTATAATATGCCGTGGTGCCCCCAGAATCCGAACGCCCCATTGTTTGAACAAATTGGAATCCGAACAATTTTTTCGAGAAAATTTTGCCCTAAAAACCCAATACATTTTAAAAAACCGAACACAACGTGGCGTTCATGTTTGTTCATGTGTCTCCCCCACCTGTTCGAGCCGCATCTTCGCGCTTTGTTCATTCAGTTCGTCGGTGGAAGTCCTCGTGAAAGCATCTCTCGTGTGTCGATCGACACTTTTGGCCTCAGTCGCATTTGCTCCACGGCGAGGATACGGCGGCCGTACACCCTCTGAATTGACAGAAACGTGCGGTGGCCGCAGAGAAACTGAGGTGGCCTCAGGGTGGCCCTACGCCGTATGGCTATATTTTACAGGTCGTAAGGTCTCCGTGGAATTATAACACGGAGTTATAACTTATTTCATTTCTACATTCGCCGTAGAAATTCGACAAGCCGAAACAAAAGAACTGGTAAAAAAAAAAATAATTTAACCCATTCGTTACCGTCCGTCTGGCCGCACGTTCGGCTTCGGGCCCCCCTGCGGTCGCCTTGCGGGCATCTTGCGTCTGCCTTCAAAATTCTATGGCCGCTACAGGAACGCCCTAAGGTCACCGTGCGACATCAAATCCAAGTCCGTATGGCACCCCCACGTTTTCGGTCTCCACAATTTATAAATACCCCGTGCAGCTACCCGAAAAATAAAAACATATGTGACTGCTACATTGTGTGACCATGGAAATACTGCGGCCGCTTTATAATTGCTAGTGCCCGTACATTTTGTAGACCCTCTGGCTGCTGAGCCAAATGTGACAGGCCTTACCTCGTGTTTTCACCTTCATTTGTGATGTTTGTTTTTTAATCATCTTGTGTTTTAATTAATAACAAAAAAAGCAATCCGATCACGTGGTGTGACGGACTGTCGGGCAAGGATTGAATTTCACAGCAATCCATTTGTAATTAGGAATATCCATGATTACGTCAGCCCGATGCGTTTGATGAAAGTGATTGTGGTTCTGCGGGCATCATGTTTGATGAGCTGCCCTGGGGGCAGCGCTCTCGCAGAGTGCACGAGCGATCGGAACCCAGGCCGGAGCAGGAGCCTGTGTGGACCTTTGGATTGGTGATTGTACCAGTTTACATACAATCCACCGCCACCGAAGGTCATTTACCCACCAAAGGACATTTACTCATCTTTTTTATCTTAAACATGGGGAATTTCAGTTTAAAGTGTCTTGAAAGTGGGTTTTCTTTGGGTCCACGAACGGATTGATTCACTCCATTATTTCTTATTGGGAAAATATTTTTGGAATCTGAACTTTTTGCAATCCGAACAGCCTCCTGGAACGAATTAAATTGGGTTTCTGGGGGCAGCACTGTGTATAGGCAAACACCTGTACTCCGATCTCTAGTGGTAGCGCACGGTCGACGCAGACTGCCACGGAGGCCGTACGTAGGTGCACGGCGGGCGTAGGGGAACCGTGCGTCGACCCTGCGTTGCCCGCAGGAGTCACACAGACCGCAAGGCCACCGTACGGTGACCGTGGAAATAGTGCGGCCGCCGTAATTTTTTGGGGGTTTGGGAAAATTCATTTTTCATTGAGAAGAGCTTATTGCAGCCGCACAAATAACGCACGCCCACCGTACGCCCTACGTACGGTCGACGTGGAACACATCTACGTCACAGCTTGGCTTGTCGAATTGCTGCGGTGAACGTAGAAATGAAAAAAAGTTATAACTCCGCGCTATAATTCCACGGCGCCCCTACGGCCTGTAAAATATAGCCAAATGGCGTAGGGCCTCCCTGAGGCCACCTCAGTTTCTCTCCAGTCGCCACACGTTTCT
>NC_140962.1:54711183-54761183 GCF_056783735.1 Eptatretus burgeri
TTTTGGGCTTAACTCATGCCGGTCTAATCAAAACCCGCTTCTTAAACTCAGTCGATGTGAAACACACCAACTTCGTTATTTTTTTTCGTTGTTCTTCCCCAAGGCTTAACATGTGAAATTTTATGGTTCTAAAGAAGGAAAGAGTTTGATAGGCACAAGGGGGACATTTGGGAGAAGGTGATTTGAAGAGAGTATGGATTGAAGAATGTTACAGAGGAAAGAAGAAGAGTGAGGAAGGAAGGTGAGAGTAAAAATAGAAGAAGATGTTTTAAAGTTATTATCTAAAAAAAAAAGAACAGAATCATATTAGGTAAAGGGTGTTGTTTTGGGTGAAATTACTCCAAAAACTCAGGATATCGTTTCACATGAGGATTGACTTCACCGTGAAAACAATCTCCTTTGCAGGTTCATGGGACACTGTTTGTGCAACATTTAGGCATCGCTTTGCAAAAGGTAAGGTGCCAAGAAAGCAGCACAAACAGCATTGTATCCTCGTGTTTCGGGCCAGATGAATCAATGTCACGCAAATGTCGGGTTTGGTAAATCGACCGCTTTCCAACCAGTTCCCTGGAAATTCCTCCCCAACTTTATGCAATTCATGTCACAGGACCAAGCAACTCGTCTAGGGAACACAGATTCGTGAGACCTCTGTACATAGCTTGTGGACTGATGGGCCTCTGGTGAAGGGGTGATGCATTTTGGAGAATTTTGTGCTTCGTTGAGATATTCCGTCGACTACTTTGTTAGTCGAGCAAAGTTTTAACTAAGTTTCATCTGGCAGGATGATGCAGAGGTAGCATCATCTGCAATCGATTCCAGACCTCATTATAAACTGCCAGAATGGTGCTTCGCAAGCAGGGTATTGCATCATAAAGTACACCATCCCTCTGGTGGATGGAAAGCTAGGTTTCTCCTAATCATTGGTGGATGTTAAAGATCCCACGGTGTCTTTATGGAAGAGTATGCGAGTTATTACCGGAACCATGAACGAATTACAAATTCTTTCCACTTTTAGCCAAACGTCTGGCTTGATTAGTCTTCTGTTCATGAAAGATGTTGGCCAAAAGCTTTCTCTCGTCGACCACACAAAAAGGTGGGAAACATTACTGCCGTTAAAGTAATAGTACACTTGCCCAAGAGGCTACTACCCAAGTTGTTTTAGATTTTGTGGCCATTGTTGTTGATCCTGTAATTTCCTTGGAAGAACATCCCAAGTACCCCACCATCAAACTTGGAGAAAGTCCATCTATCTGGATTTGTCATTGCACATTTGTTTCAAGAAGATGAGGCTTCTGGATACCAATTCATTCCACCACATCACATGACGCCATGAATTTCCAACAACGATGAAAGGTTTATGTGCAACTACTCTTCCGTTCCATTCCATGAAATGTAAAGCTCAATAAATCATACTGCTGCTTTGCTTGTCGACGAAATGGCTGGTAAAGATGAATGCTACATACGGCTCCAAATTCGACATGATGATGTTTCCACATAGTCCTTTGGAGGGAATAGCTTGGATGGTTGAAATAGTGATGGAGGAGCGTCCTATCTGACAGCTAATTGTCATTCCTCATTGGAATCACTTGGACATAATGCTTTGCAACTGAGCAATGACATTGTTCCTTGATTGTCTGTTGCTGACAATCATGGTTCGAAAAAATCACAAAATTGTGTGGGAAATTCTTACAATTGGAAAATGGTTCCACTGATTTTTGTAAGCTTGTGTGGATTAACAATAAATAAATAATCATCATCATCATCTTTGTTTTTATTTCGTACAGACCAAATGTTGCAGGTACAATGGGAATGCCATTGTTGATGATATGTTTGCTGGCCCATTGTTTGTAGTTTTTAAGGAAATCAATGTCCTATTCTCAGACTTGCATTTATACACCTTGTGTGTGATGGAAATAGCAGGTGTCAGACATTCTAGGTGAAGCAAAGTCTTTATGGAGTCATAAAAATACTTGAAACAATTCAAGGGGAGCATAAAGAATGAATGTGCATGCAGCGTAAGGAAAACGGGGAATCGTGTAGGGCCTGGAGGGGGAGAGGAAAAGTGGTGTGTGTGGGGAGAGCACAGTGATAATTATGTATGTGACAAATGTTAGGAATATTGGAAGGGTGGGGAGATATATAATATATATTTAATGTCGATAAATAACATATATGCCTGATGTTGGCTTAATGGTTAGGATGGTGGGCTTGGGATCCAAGGGTCCTGAGTTCAAATACTGCTTGGCTGTTGAATTAATACCAGGTGGGATTGACTCAGCCAGTCATCCTTCTGAGGTCAACAAAATCAGTACCAGCTTGCTGGGATGATTAAGCCATTTTGAGTATGCTATGTCAGAGTGGTGACCTGTCCATGATTGTGCCCAACAGCCGAGGAGACTGCTTTGGCAGCACATAATACTCTGCACAGAGTATAGTCCCAATGGATTTAGATTTTTGCTATAAAATATAAAAGCCATCGGTTTGTTGATAACTTAACGTCTTGAATGGCCCAGCTCCAGTGATCTCGAAGTGAAGTGGAGTCAAACCTGGTTACAACTTGGATGAACAGGTAAGTTCATTATGTTAGTACGTAGGGTACTCTGTTGTTCCTACTCCCATCTGAGCTGACTGATCTTTGATTTGTTCCCACATGGGGCTGAATTCCACTAAAACTGCCATTTGTGTGGAATGATGGCAAAGGGAGCTGCATCTTTGAGCATACAGTTTTTGGGATGGAGAGGTACAAGCTATCTCTCCTGTGTGTATTTAGGATGTGGACATTAAAGATCCCATGGTGCCTCCAGATAAGATCAGGTAATTGTGCACCAAAAGCCAAGCTAAATTCTGTGCCTGGAGACTAAATGCAACATGTCTGCTGATATAAATTGTTGGCCGATTTGACATTCCCATTTTAGCAAGCATCGCACATGATGCTGGGATCTCAGATTGAAAATGTTTATCTATACATTTGTCTCCAATGCACTTTAAGCTCATGACAAAATATCTTTGTCAAAAACACTATCTATATTTCCCTTGATCTGTCCAGCCCTTCTGTTGAAGAAGGTTTTTAAAGGTTTTCAGATAAATCCAATATGGCTGCCAAACCATATGACCTATGACGTCATAGGTGGGGACCTTTTTGGTTCATGTATATACATACATGCATGAGAGTGAGTGGGGACAGTGAAGAGGTGGAGTGGAAAGGAGAGAGGAGGGAGAGCAAGGAGGGGTGGGGGAGTGAGGAGGGGTGGGGGGAAGTGAGGAGGCGTGGGGAAAGTGAAGACAGTGCGAGGGGAGAGGAAGGGAAGGCAGACGTGTGGTGAAGCATTAATTACGATTCATAATGTTTCATCAAAATGATTCTGCAAAGAATAACAGTGAAGATGGAAACAAAATAATGTCTGAAATCCATTTTATACCTGTCATACTATAAACACAGCCTGGAGACAAACACAGCATGGACACATCTGGAGACAAAACCCACTGGACACATCCAAAGCCAAGCCATCCAGACACAAACACTGCTCGGACACTTCCAAAGACAAACTCCCATCCGGACGCATGCGGAGCCAAACTTCCATCCAGAGACAAACACTGTCCAGACACGTCCAGAGAGAAACTCCCATCTGGAGACAAACACTGCCTGGACACGTTCAGAGACAAACTCGTGTCCAGACATAAACACCGCCTGGACGTGTCCAGAGAAAGACACCGCCCAGACCTGTCTGGAGTCAGACACCACCCTGACGCGTCCGGAGACAAAGACAATATGGATATGTCTAGAGACAGACAGAGACATAGACAGACAGAGAGTGAGAAGATGCGGGAGGAGGGTACTGCACTGTATTGGGAGGGGGTAGAACAAGGATGGGAGAGAGATAGAGAAAGAGACAGGGGTAGGGGAGTTAGCAGAAAGAATATTCGTATGTTATGCTTAATGAACAACACACACACACACACATACACACACACACACACACACACACACACACACACACACACACACACACACACACACACACACACACACACACACACACACACACACACACACACACACACACACACACACACACACACACACACACACACGTCTGATATTGGCAATTTTTCAGGAATTAGCGGGTTGGAGTCAGTGTGATTACTAACTGCATTACTTGCTGTATATGACCCAGAAACCCTGAGTAGCTTTCACCAAAAAACATCGTTACATTTATATGGACGTTTCAGGGATATTTTTTTACAAACATAATTCTTTATAAACAGCTGCGTGTGATTGGTGGAAAAAAAAATTGGCTTGGTAATTGAGAAAACATTAATATGGAGACGGCTCGGAAATCGGGTGTTAAGAAATGTATTTTGTTTTAAAACTCACAAAGAGACATCAACTAACCTTTCTAAAGCACACCTAATTCATATTAAATAACCAATTGCTTTAGAAGCAGTCACAAGGGCAAAGGAAAATGTGATCACTCATACGATGCTGACGTTAAATCTTAAAACCTCGACCACCCATCATAATCATAAGATAGGGGATGAAACTTTGCCACCACGTGCCCGTAACCAAGCATGCAGGCATACACACATACCCATGGAGAGTTCCTTTTTAGATCCAAATCTACCCATATGCACCTCTACTTTGCAGAAACTGCTGACTGTGCATCCCGATCGGGACACAAACTGTACCGCTATTGACTGTAGGGCACTCAGCAAGTGACGTAAGTGCTCAAGGTAGCACTCCAATTAAATGGTTGATAAGGAGTGCTTGGTTTAGCAACCGATAGCAAGCTGAATGGTAATGGCACATACCCGCAAAAAAGCTAAATAGCACCGATTTCTTCACATTATCAGATTTCTCTCCAGATTTCAAGTTATTTAATCCATGTGATACGATCCTCCAATCTGAAATTAGAGAGAACGGCTGGCTTGGCAAGCGATTAGCGATTGCCTGTCCATCATGTTAAACACCTCCCGGAGACACCCAAAATATCAAACTATGCCCGGATTAGAGAAATGAACACTGTTTTTTCACAGTCGGAACTGCTGCTGAGTTCAATTCTGCAGCTTATAATTTGTAATTCGGCTTAGTATAAGAGATTCTAGACTCGAGAGGTTATGGCATGTGCTGAAATGAAATAAAGCCACAAATGCTGACATATCCAAGCGTTTATAAGCATTACAATGTACCCATCGATTTGTAGCTATGATTATCAGGAATTCAATGATATGAGTGAGGAAATTGAAAAAAATAATTTCATCATTAAGAAATCGTTGTGGCCTGTTCTAAGTCAACACATTGTTTAGCAGGATAAACAAAATGGTGAATTAAAACACCAGATAGGTAACCGAGGATGCGCCTTAAGACTCCATCCAGGGAGAGTGAGGTGGCTGAGGATCACCTGTAAAGGACATAATTAAATAAGGCCGTTAATTATTTTCAAAAGGGGTGTTTTAATTAACACACACACCCGATTTTCACTCTTGCAATGCCTTAGATTTCCCTTAGTAAGCATTCAAAGTTTCAGGCTTCGAGGTTTCATGGTTTTTGAGTTGAGGAGGCGACACCCACATACTGACATTTATTATTATAAGATATGTTGGCCGAGGCGAATCAATAAGGTTTATCTTGACAAAATTTTCAGAGCAAAAAACTTCCGTTCTCACAGCAATAGGGATAATAATGTGCGACACAGGCTAAAAATTATATACAAAAGGAATAACGCCCATGCTGAGCTTTGCTTCATGGGAGTGGGAGAAGGGGGAGAGGGATGAATTTTTGACATTCCTTCATGTTAGCCTGTGTCGGAGTGGCGACGAGTCCAGGATTGTGCCCAATAGCCAAGGAGACTGCTTATGCAGCACCAACGCTCTGCACAGAGTATGGTCCAAATGGATGGATGGATTCATATAAGCTCTTCAAAGAGCCTTTGGGGGCCATTCAAAATTAGGTAACACTGAAGGGGGTGGCGGTGTATAACGATGTGTTACAGAAGGTTAAAGGGGATGGAGCTGTAAAACATTGGATTATGTAATCCCTGAATTGCCCTTTAGAAGCACTGTGGACCAAAAACAGAGGCAGTGTTAAGTTAGATTGAATAAATGGAAATAATGATGTTGATACAAAAGGCAATGAGTAATTTGATTGGTGAATTTAATGGGATGTTGATACGACAGAAGCATGGTTGGGCAAATGGTCTTGTCTTCAAAGAATGGCACAAGTTGTTCGAGCATGCAATTTCTCATTATTCCCGTGTGAGGATATTTTTAGATGATTTCATTTGGTGACAACCTGCACAACTTGGGTTGAAGGTGAAAAAAGGAAATTGTCATTTTTGCCAGAATTGTAAATCAGGTGTGAAGAGAAAATCATCGCAATATTTGGAAATCAGGGAGACTTTAATGCCTTGTGACGGACAAGACCCATCACCCCATCCCCCAAACCCGCTCCCTACCTCCAGCACTCCGCATCCCCATCACTACTAGCTCTGCAAAGAAAACCTGCTCCGATTTGTTAAATCAAGCATAAACTACAAAATCTCAGGGTCAGTGGAAAAGCCAAACCTCCGTTAACTGAAGCGAGGTCGTGCAGTAACCCAAATGGTTGTTCATCTTTTGTACAACTGCAATGATTGTGGTATATTAGATATATGAGGGGCGTTCAAAAAGTTATATGAATGAGATATTCACAATAATCCAAGACAGGCCACAAACGGACAACGAGAAACAGAGGAAAAACTGATTATTTAATGAAAACAATGCATAATCTCAAATCACAGCTCATGTGTAAAAAGGATATTCTCTATAGTATGGCATGTGTTGATATAGTACACTGTGATTGGTTGTCATGAAAACAATAAGAAAGTGTCACACTTGCAGAAGGACCACTAAAGTAGAGGCAATAATCTCATTATATTGTGGTGAATGTGTGGTCAATACTATGGCTCCTGGAAAGGAAATATCACATGACAAATGTATAAAAATCTAAGTCTCAGCTAGTAAAAGCTACTTCATGCAAAGATTGCAGCTTAACTTCCTGTTTCACCAGTAGCTGTACGCAAGACTGAGGAGGATATGTGAAACTGTCACTGTGACAATAGGAGCGAGCGGTCGAGGAAGAAAACTCGAACTCTCCAAAAGTGATGTTAAATACCACAGGGTATGTTCTCCAAATGAAAAAGCAAGGATCCAGTAGAGAGGTCTTATCAATGCCCCTGCTGAAAGTACGGCTGGTCAGGTTTCTTCGTGAACCGTATGAAATGCATTCACACAAAGTGGTCTCAATGGATGAGCAGCTGCCAGAAAACTTTCGTTTAGGATAGGCAACCAAACAAAGTGAATGAATTAGGAAGAAGAAATGAACCAGTGGGAAGACCAAATATGGAAGAAAGTAATACGAGTCCAAGTTGAAACTGTTTGGCAATAATCAATGGCAGTTTGTTTGCAGGCAGATCAGGATGCGATATAACATTCAGTGTACAACCAGTTACCGTGAAGCATGGTGGTGGATCGATACAAGTGCAGCTCTGCATCTCAGCCAAGTCTGTCAAAGATTTACATAACATCAAAGATCAACGGACTGTCAACAGATATGGGCGAGATTTGATCCATCATGCTATTCCCTCAGGTACATATTCTTAGGTGGGATTCATCTTCCAAAAGGAGAATGACTCAAGCATACAGACAATGTCTGAAAAAAAAAACAAAAGAAAGAAAATAAAAGTCGAACAGCCAATGTCTAGAATTGCAAGAGGCTGGTTTAACACTCACAAAGAAGCCTTGGCCTGTACGCACAATGTCCTGCTTTTAACATCATTAAAGCCACAATTGGTAATATATATATATATATATATATATATATATATATATATATATATATATATATATATATATATATATATATATATATAGTTACGGTTGTGGAAATTCGCAATACACCATAAAGGTTCCTCAGGTGAGATATATCGATAAGTTCATGTGTAGTTAGCCCACACCCGTTGTTTAGAGGGAATATGTATGATCCATTTGGGCTGTGATGCTTTAGTTAGCCGTTTTTCTTGATCTATCATTATTTTGAGCCACCATTGCCACAATCCTCCACGCAAACAACCGCCACCAACCACGCCACAATGCCCACACCACCACCACAACAATCACCACCATCTTCGCCACTGCGCCCGCTTATGAACGCCATCCTCCGCGGACCACGGAAACCGTCCGAAAAGGATTGGCAGAACAAAACCACTTGCGAAGCCTGTGGGGTTTTTTCCCGCCATTTTTCCCCACGCTTGGTGTGAAGGGGAGGGGTGGGGCAGCTCGCTCCCGATTGGTGGATGCGCGGTGTGACGCGATCAGGGAGGAGGAACGCCCCCTGTCGAGACCTTTCTCGAAATGCCTCGAAGAGGGGTGGAGCCCGAAACGGGGCGGAGCTCCGCTCCATGAAGGACGGACACGGGCGGGGCGCCCTCTTCTCCACTCTTCTCTTCTCCACTCTTCTCTTCTTCGCCCCTTGGTGAATGCATTCCTTCCTCTTGGATATCTCTTTGGTCCTCCCGTATGCTCTCTCCTCGTGACGGTTGATCCGCAAATCAACTCACGTTCCCTTCCTCCTCGTGACGGTTGATCCGCAAATCAACTCACGTTCCCTTCCTCCTCGTTCACTCCCACGCTCGTGGCCCGGCGAGGTCTATTGGTGGGAGACGCGGACGGAGGGTGCCGCAGGCGGCCTGATGTGGGCCTGCGAGAGCGGACACGGAGAGTGCCGGAGACGGTTCACCGGCCGCAACAAGGGAGGTTGTTCTTTTCTTTGGGCTTTTGTATGTGTGTTTGTGGCACCAGTCCGACAAGTGAAACTGATTAAGTGCTGTACATTGCTTTAGTCGGTCGTATTACTTTTGCTTCTATTTGCCTGCACATACGTGAGTAGGGTAAGAATACTGATTCTGGCTCACTTTTCCCCATGTAAATGAATGGGGGATTTTCAGCGATTCATAATTTTTTTCCCTAAAAATAAATCCCCTTTTTATCCCAAGGTATATTTATTTGTCTCCCCTTTTAACTTGGAGGTTGAACCTCATTGAATTGAACACCTGGGGGTTGAACAGCTCACTCATTGAACCTATAAAGATTTGTTCATTCTCAAATTCCTTCAATAGTTTAATTTTCTTTGCACAATAATCCCCATCTAAAATATTAACAAACAAAACATTTGAATCTTTATATTTTTTAAGATACCCCATTTGTGCCATTACGAAATGATAAACTTCTCTTAATGCTCTTGTTTGACCACCTCCTGAGCCACAGGTTATTTTTTGTTAAACCCCGCCCACTTTTCTTTAAGCCCCGCCCACTTTTGTTAAGCCCCGCCCACTTTCCACAAGGTATTCAATAAGCCCCGCCCACTTTTCTTTAAGCCCCGCCCACTTTTGCTAAGCCCCGCCCACTTTTGCTAAGCTCCGCCCACTTTTCATAAGGTATTTTTTCTAAGCCCCGCCCACTTTTCCTAAGCCCCGCCCACTTTTGCTAAGCTCCGCCCACTTTTCATAAGGTATTTTTTCTAAGCCACGCCCACTTTTCCTAAGCCCCGCCCACTTTTGCTAAGCTCCGCCCACTTTTCATAAGGTATTTTTCCTAAGCCACGCCCACTTTTCCTAAGCTCCGCCTACTTTTGCTAAGCCCCGCCCACTCTTACATCATTTCCAGTTCATCTCTGACTCACAAAGAAATCACTAGAAAATTACAGGATGTTATGGTTTTGAAAAATTTCCCAATGAAGGCTTGCCTAGGCTTGCCCAGGGAATTTCCAAAGGAAACCACACCCACCAGTCTTTCTCTATAAAAGCTTCAAACCCAGGCTCCATTTTAAACATTTGTTTTTGCTGGCAATGGTGTTCTGTGTGCTTGTCTCGAACTCTCTGTCTTCTATGGAACTAAACCTTCAAGTTGATGAACTGGATTCAAACCTCTTATCTATTGAGGTAAGATTTTTTATTTTCCTATTTTCAAACTTTGATTGAAGCATACTCATTTAATAATTAAATAACTTAATTAATACATTATTATTTTCTCTCACAGGAAATTGTATCTGAAATACAAAATGAAAATACTGCTTTTGCTACAACTTGGGGGGAAATTGTTGGCTTGGTTGAAGACCTTATGAGCGACCAAGACCTTGAGTGGGATGACTTTGGTGTTCCTTGGAACTCTTTGTCTTGTATGGAACTAAACCTTCAAGTTGATGAACTGGATTCAAACCTCTTATCTATTGAGGTAAGATTTTTTATTTTCCTATTTTCAAACTTTGATTGAAGCATACTCATTTAATAATTAAATAACTTAATTAATACATTATTATTTTCTCTCACAGGAAATTGTGTCTGAAATACGAAATGAAAATACTGCTTTTGCTACAACTTGGGGCGAAATTGTTGGCTTGGTTGAAGACCTTATGAGCGACCAAGACCCACAGAACGAGTTCGTCCTTGATGACCCAACCAAAGAGTTATACCTTGGAGACCAGCAAAATCCTGAAAAAGAGTTTTACAGCAATAATACTCATTGTGAGTTATCAAGACAATACCCACTGAACAAGTTATACCTTGATGAGCCAGAATACAAGTTTTACCTTGGAGACTCACAAATTTTGAAAAAATCAAGAAATGAGTTCTGCCTTGATGGTTTAAATAACTACCTTGGAGACTCAGGAAAAGGGTTCTGCCAAGATGGTTCTAAATATGGGGCCTACCTTGGAGACTCACAAATTTTGAAAAAATCAGTAAATGAGTTCTGCCTTGATGGTTTAAATAACTACCTTGGAGACTCAGGAAAAGGGTTCTGCCAAGATGGTTCTAAATATGGGGCCTACCTTGGAGACTCACAAATTTTGAAAAAATCAGTAAATGAGTTCTGCCTTGATGGTTTAAATAACAACCTTGGAGACTCAGGAAAAGGGTTCTGCCAAGATGGTTCTAAATATGGGGCCTACCTTGGAGACTCACAAATTTTGAAAAAATCAGTAAATGAGTTCTGCCTTGATGGTTTAAATAACTACCTTGGAGACTCAGGAAAAGGGTTCTGCCAAGATGGTTCTAAATATGGGTCCTACCTTGGAGACTCACAAATTTTGAAAAAATCAGTAAATGAGTTATCCTTAAGAGACTTTGTAAGTTGGTTTTACTTTGAATACTTGAAATGTGGGTTCTGGATTGATAACTCACAATGTGATACATATCTTGGAAACTCAACGGGAATGTGGTTATACCTTGAAGACTTGGAAAGTTGGGTTTATGTTGGACACTTGAAACTTTTTTGGGGGATTTTATTTATTTATTTATTTATTTATTATTATTATTATTTTATTTATTTATATTTTGGAGACTTTTGGAGTTGCTATCACTCTTTGGGATCTAAACCTATCGATGTAGTTCTTTGTCGGATGGTGCTTGATGGGAGCAAGATCAAGAAAGTTCTGGGAAGAAAGTGCAGGCTTACTCCCCTTTTACGTCATCAAACCTGAAAGCCTTAAAAGACAGAATTGGAAGAAGAGAAAAAAACAAAAAATATACATTGTTCGTTCTGGGAAGAAAGTGCAGGCTTACTCCCCCTTTCTACGTCATCAAACCTGAAAGCCTTAAAAGACAGAATTGGAAGAAGAAAAAAACGTAAAAATATATATATATAGGTGGAAATCTCATTTTGAAAAAGACATTGTGTTGGGCGAGGATTGAGTTGGGGTTGAGATTTTGAATGTGAGGGTTGGGGTTGAGATTTTGAATGTGAGGGTTGGGACACACACACATACACATCAACAAACAAAAGTTAAGCCTTGACTATTCAGTTGAGGATTCTGTGTTTGGGGTTCACAGATCTAAGAACGTCCACCCCTTGACACACATTATATACTGTTATACACCTCGGACTTGGCCCTCGAGTGTCCACAACGGTGTATAGTAGGAGGGAGTGAAGCGCCAACCTATTGCTCCCATTGCACACACACACACACAAACAAAAGTTAAGCCTTGACTATTCAGTTGAGGATTCTGTGTTTGGGGTTCACAGATCTAAGAACGTCCCCCTTGACACACATTATATACTGTAATACACCTCGGACTTGTCCCTCTAGTGTCCACAAAGGTGTATTATCTGCTTAGTTTTGTCTTTTGTAATTCCTGTGAATAAAATGAACCTAAAATCTCTTCCCCTTCCAAATCATATATTTTATAAGTCCAAGGACCTGTATCTATTACATCAACAATTTTAAAAAGTTCTTTCGTCCATCGTTCAGTAAAACCCTTTTCAAAATGAGATTTCCACCGATATATTCTTACGATATCACCAACTTTGAACTTAGGTTTTCTGACATTAATCTCTTTTTCATATTTTAATTTTGTAAATGTTTCTGATGGCTTCATATTCGTTGACGTGTGAATCGTGTCATTATACTTATCCACAATATCCTGAATAAAAGATGACCATTGTTGTGAACCGAGTTGTGTGAATTTTTTATATAGTCTCTCTTTTAAGGTACGATTAAAACGTTCAACAACAACTGCCTTCCCTTCATTAAAGGTACTGTATAATGTAATACTGTTATTTTTTAGAAAATTCATAAATGTCTTGTTATAAAACTCTCTACCCTCATCAGTCCACAATTTCTTAGGTTTTCTCTTACTTTTATTAAATATCTGTTGAAAAGCTAACATAAGAGTATTACCTGTTTTGTTTTTAAAGGGACAACCCACGCATATCTACTCCTCAAATCAATAACGGTTAAAGCATACTTGTACCCCTTATCATTATTGAGTTCAATCAAATCAGCAGACCAGATATAATCAACTTCCTTGGAATAAACTTTCCTTCTCTGAAACTTTGTGAATATTGGTTTATGTAATTCATCAGCTAATTGCTCTTCAGTCTTAATGGCATCATTAGAGCCTATAAGTTTTTGAATTTCCAAGTCCAAGTTTCAATTTAGCACTAATCATCTTCTTCACGATGAACCTATCAACTTTTTCTCTCAAGGTTGGATTTTGTATCAGAGACAAATTATACAACATTTCTCTATCGGCTTCATGCTTTTCTTCCAACGTTGTGGTATTCCCATAATCAATATCGTGTCTCATGCACACTTCATCAACTCTATTGATTGGTTTACTCCAGGATTTAGGATTGTCTGCCTCATCTAATCTTTTATCCAAGTTTGTGCCTGGACCACAGAAAGAATACCCTGGAAGATGTAATTCCCCTGGTATTCCAGTAGTTGTAAATTTACTTCCTGATAAAAACTTTTGTATATCTCCTCCGAGTTTGTGTTTGGAGATAAATTGATTTTTTTTTGAACCACACACCGAACATATACCTTTTTGTATAACCCTGTTATTTTTACTTTTAATATATGAAATATTTTTAGTATTAGTTTTCTTTTTACATTTGAGACAATAACTCATTTATTTATGAGAAAAATTCCTGCAGAGTGCAAAAACCTTTTTAGTTTCCAACATGCACATTTGAATCTTAATTTTTAAAACATAAAGAATCCTAAGAAATGCCTTCACTCTCTCCTCCATTTATTTAAGAAAAAACTTGAATTAAAATGAATAGCTTGACGATGCCAATAGTTTTGTCGAAAGTATTGCAAATAGACTTGTTAATTCTTTGTATTCCTCCTCGGTGGGTTGAGTTATTTTCTGTAATACCTCTATTCTTTTTGAATCTCACTGGTTTCCATACTATAATATTTATTTATTCTCTCTCTTTCCTCCTTCTCTTTCTTCTCCCTCTCCTCCTTCTCCTTTTCCTCCTCTTCCCTCTCTTCTTCAACTCCTTCCTCATCCCTTACTATCCTTGAATCGTTTACACCCCATAGAATATTATACATATATTCATCAGGATTTCTTGTTATTCCTGTATCCAAAATAATTTTTTTTACAACAGGAAACCAATAAAATTTCTTTTGAATTTCTAAAAGAGCCTTACCTTTTCTTAACCTTATAATTTTTTCATTATTTAACATTCTAATTAAATCTAAAGTTGTCGGTTTATCAACATCAGCATAATGCCAATCTTTTATTGAAAATACCTCATTCTTATGTTGTAGAACATATTTATTAAAATACCGAATACCCTTTTCTTGAAGGTATGCTTGGACACAGAAATGATAATTTTCTTGAAGCCTTCTTGCTGTCATTTATGTATTAGAAATATATGTTAGAATAATATTGTGGCACGAAACACCTCCCCATCTTCCCATAGTTAAATCATTTTGTATTTCCTTACTTATTATATATAATCATGTTTTTTCTGTTTTCATGAGATAAACAAGGGCAAAACCATTATTATATTTACCCTTATTAAATTCTTTTATTTGTTGTTTACTAATCGTGGCTCCACAAAACTCATTCTCGATACCAAGTGCATAATATTCTTCCTTACGAGACTGATTTAATTGTTCCAGGTCTTCGAGGTTAATTTTAAATGACCAATTATACCCTAAATCATTCATATCATACCCCCATTGTTCTATTCTCATACAAACGATACACCCTTCTTTATAAAAATTTATTTTAATTCGAACTGTGAATTCTGTATGACCTGGAGATAATATCAACACTTCTGTATCTTTGGAATACACAGCCGTTTTATTTAAGTATATATATTGTGATAAATCGCTTAATCTCACCAAGTCATTCGCGTCAGTTGGGCTTGGATAATTTTTTAATTTATAAGCATTTTTCATGTTAATATTTTTGTTTATATTATATTTATGTCGTTCAGCCTGTGCCTTTGTATAATAATTTGATAAATCAATATCCAGTTCTTGAGATACACCAAAGATAGAACCATCTTTACCAACATAAGTCATTTATATTAGATTAAAAATAATATCATAAAATTTTTTATTTTTGTTGAGTTGAAATAACACATATAGACATAATTGACCACAACACTTGGAATTTAATTCTTGGACTTGAAATGTTTGATAAACACCATTCTGTAAGAATTTTATGACTTCAACAGGTGGTGGAAGACCAAAACTATCAAAATAATATTTGTCTTGACTATTAAAAATACAAACCCAATGAGAACCGTTCCCATCATTATCTTCTAAGTTCATAATAATATTATTTGTATGTTTCGACACATTTGTTAATTCATCTCTCATACAAATAACCACATTATGAATTTTTAATTTCTTACAATATTTGGCAAGTTGTAAATTTGATGTTGTATTCTTTCCAAATTCTTTCAACCACTCATCAATGCTCATTTATTTATTAGAAAGATATAATCCATTACCTCTTTTCGTTAATTTTACACCTGCTTGTGCTATAGAAGAAAGCATATCTCCAACTAACAATCTCGCTTTATCAGGCAGACCTTCAAGTTTTTCAGCAAAATCTACAATTACACCACTTCCACTAATTTGTTTCTCCAACTCTTTGTTATGTCTTTCCAATTCTTTTTGAGCCTGGAGTTGAGCCTTCCTTTCGTTGGCAGTTTTGACCGCTGTTGAAATACCACCCGTCAATGCTCCAACCGCACTTAAACCAGCAAATAAAGGAATTAGAAATGGGAGAAATCCTCCACTCGTCTCTCTTATTGAATATTTTTTCAACATTGGTTTTGTCATTTTAATTTTAAGTGAGCCAGTGTCATTCAAGATTTTAACCTGTTCTCTTGTGAGCAAAACATCAATTCTTACTGCTCCTTTTCTCTGAATTGTATTAACGTTAATCGTACAAGGCTTTTGATTTTGAACACAAGATGATAGTTTATGAAGATTGATTTGATTAACATATACCCCAGTTGGTACTTTGCCACTCATTTATTTAACAAAAAATTATGTGAGACTAATCATCACACCATTATCTGTATTAATCTGCAATTCTGTTTCTTCCAAAAGCAAACAATATGTATCAACTTCTTCACTCTCTCCTCTTTCAATGTATAGGGAAGTATCCACTCGATTAGACTTTATAGTTTCTTTTTGAGCGCTCAGGTCAAACGTATAGATTGTATACAAACTTTTAAATGCTGTCATATCCAAAATAGGTTCTTTATTTCCATTACTTTCACACACCTTTTGGTAAGACTTGTATGCTTCAGCAAAATCATTTTTTTCCCAATTAATTTCCAATCTATCTCGTGGATAAAATGTTCCATCTAGAGAAACGCGAAGTTGTTTCACCTTAGCATTATCACTCAATGCATTATTCTTATCAGTCGCAGTATCACCATCTGGCTTTTAAAAAATCATCCACAGATATCGTGGCTTTCCTTCCAGAACACCCAAATTCCACGTGTAAGTAGTTTGATTGAGTTTAACGTGTTGACATCTTCTTTTGAGGTATGATACACTGAGTGGTTTCTTTGAGTTAAGTCTTCGATTCAACATCTCTTCTGTTTTAAGATTAGGAGTATATTCACTGATATACCAACTCATCTCCTCAATTACAAATTTATTCTGATCACCAAAAGCATTACCAACACCAAAAAGCAATCTATTTTCATTATCATTCCTTTGTCGTTGAAATCTAATTTTAAGACCATACAGAACTTTATCATAATCACAAAATCCAAATATACCTTTAAGAGGAACTGCCACAGTAAAACTATTTTCTGCTTTTGTATCATCATTATACATTCCTTTCCTTTGAATATATCCAGGGTCTGTGTTTGTTCCCGTTGACATATCAGGAATAAAACCTTCGACAGACCCCTTTCCCATTCTATCACTGAATGTATAGAGTGTAAATTTCATCATTTCAGATACAGCAGAGACATAATCAACCGCTTCAACTTCTTGTGTTCCAATATACAATCGCACACTATCAAACATTTTCCAGAAGAAATCATTTACAAGTGTAGCGTTTGTGTTATTCCCAGCCTTAGTGAATTTAAATTTACACAACAAGAAACTTTCGGAGAGATTCAAATAGGTTTGTTGATTATTTATTTCAAAACTTTTTGTACCATTTGTATTCCAGTCTGTTCCAGTTATTGCATTTACCTTGAAGTAATCTTCTTTTTTAGTGGAGTTTGAGATAATAATAGTATCATCCAAATCATAGATACTATCAATTGCTTCCATACTTGTATTTATTTAGGAAAAAAGATGTTAAAACTTTTGAAACCCTGATCCAAGTATTTGAATTATTTTCTGTCGTTCTTGGGGGACAACTGAGTTTTACCTTTCTTAATTTCTTTTATTGCTTGTAATTTATGAGATTCTTTCTGAGCATCTTTTATACTCTTTACAGCACCTGCTACATTTCCCACAGCAGAAGCAGTTGAACCAATTAGGTCTTTATGTTTAAGAATAGTTGAACCAATACCCATGAGAGTATCAATTATCCCATCTCCTCTAAATTGATGTCCGACACCCCTTTGTCTCTTAGGTTTATAGTATCCTCTACCAAGATACATACCTTCACCCTTGTAGTACGGGGAAAGGAACATCCCATCCCCTGTAATTATTTTATATTTTCCCAACTCGTGCTTCCTCACAATAACCATCGTATTTATTTATTGAAAAACTTCACGTAGGTGAATTCTGATGGATATAACTTCTCCATTAAAAGAGATCACACGATTATCTTGGTCGGTTATCCTAAAATTTACTCTGTGTATGGTTTTTCCTGACACAGGTAGATAAACCAAATTTTTAGGTTCCATATTGAATTTATAACCAATTGGGGTTGAGTATGCGCTGAATGAAAATATTGTATTTGTTTTTAATCCATCATTATAAGCACCATCAATCAAATCACAGTGAATTAACACCGAATTTATTCCTGAGGATATTTGAATGACATTATCACTGTAAAACGTCCCATTAGTTTCAATCTTTTTGAGGAGAAACCTAATAACTCTCTAAATGAATTATCAATTGTGAAATCAACCTTGTAGTTATTTTTAACTTTAATCGTTGATTTTGAAGTATGTTTTTGAATGTTTATAACAATATTTTTTGGTTCATCACCCTGTTCTTTCATAAGACGAGCAATTTCAGAAGATATTTGAGAAATCTCGTATGCTCCGGGTGAGACTGTTATCGTTTTGTATCCACTTCCCGGATTATAACTAAACTTGTCATTTTTCTCGGTTATATTAAATAAGGTATTATAAGTCTCCATGGACAATAAAGATGCCTCATATTCTTTTGTTGTGTCAAGTTGTAGTGGGTATGGGAATGAAGATGTGTGGTCGCTTGTTGTGAAATTAAAACTCAGGATTGTGCTTCTCATCTTATTTAATATGAGATAAAATGTCTTTATATTGAGATTTATTAATTATTTTCATGTTCATCAACTGGTCTAAAATGGCTGATGCTTCATTAAAACAATTGTTATTTCCAGCCTTCTTACTGCCGAACAACAATAACAGTCTATTAACTAATTGCGATGGGTCATTTGGAAGAAAACTAATACCTGAACCAAGGATACTTAAAGCCTGAATAATGTGTTTCTCCTTCTCATTCTTCCTACTTTTACCAGAAAGAATAACCTTATAATTTAGAGTGTTCAGCAAATCAATATATACTCTATCATCATTATTTTCCATATCCAATGGTTTATCAATATACTTTGATTCATCCCTCACAGTTGAACCTTGTCTTCCATCTTTTGTGAGAAGAAACATTAATCTCGGAGTTAGTTTAACAGGGGGTTGAGCAGAACTTAAGAACCTTAATTCATCATTAAATATCAATACCTTTTCTTGAACAAGATGAAATATTGCTGGTTGTTCTGTTGGAATGAGTCCTGCTTTGGTTTTTGAATCCGCTGAATATTCATTGTTTTGAACAGCATTCACAATATAATCAGGGGGTTGATTAATCTCTTCCAGTTGTTGAAATAAACCTTCATCATCATATTCTAATTCTCCTAAATGCTCTAATTCTTCCTCCGTCATTTGACTGAAATCTTTTAACATTTGAAGCTTTCTAGGAGTATATTCTACTGTGGGAACTGTGGAAACATCTTTCATTTTTTCTTGGGAAGTTTTTAAAAGTGGTTTAAAAAATTTCTCTTGTTTTTTCAAATGCTTCTTCGCCCGTTAGTTTCTGTCTGCGTTTCTTCTTTATGTCTTCCTGTTGTTTTACAACTTTTGAAACCAACTCTTGATGTTCCTTAAATCTTCTTGCTCTTTCTTTTGTATCCATTTATTTATTGTAAAATATCATTTAATGAATTGTAAAGATCAACAGGGAAATTTTCCTTTTCTTCATCATTCAAGTAGATGTGTTCAAATAAATCCTTTTCTTTAAATATTTCATCAAATTCTTTATTAACATTAATGCGAGTTGTAATTTCTTCTTCACTAATCCTTGCATCTCTGCTTTTCATACGTTTGTGTTGAGTTTCTTCATCAACATCAAAACCGAATGATAAAATCTTCACTCCGCTCAGATATTTAATAATTTGTCTCGTTCCTTCTGGATTAGTTTCTAATATCCCAACACCACCAGATTTTAGTTTCTTTAACTCACTCTTACAATGTGAATATTTTGTTGTACCAAGAGAAACCTCCTCAAATATTTGTCCTTCATTTCTCAATCGCATATGTTCCTCCACTGAAATATAGTGATAATCTTCACCTTTTACTTCTCCAGGTCTTATTGCTCTAGTTGTTGTTGATACAATGCGTATCACGGGGTGTTTTTTAAGTAAATTTACAATATTCTCATTTGTACTACACAAGAACCTTGATTTATGAAAGTTTTTTCCAGAAGCAGATTTACCCACAAGATTTATAATAATAGTTGTCATTTATATATGTAATTGTTTATAAAACAAAAAATATATCCCTTAATATCTCATCTTGTTTCACAACAATATATTTATATTTTTCAGTCGTGTGCTTCATATAATCCTCAAATTTCTTTTTACTACATAATGTAGAACAATTATCTCTCCAAAAATTATTGATATCTATTGAATTTAACTTGAATAAAATAAAAGTATTAGCATTGTTTCTGATGGAACGACGAGGAAGTTGAAAGTACGATTGACTAAGATAAATACAATTACAAGAAGAATGTCTCCCTCTTGTGTAGTAGCTGTCCATTACCGTTTGGTTTCTCTCATTAACACAATCATCAAAGATAACGAGGTTCTTTTTTGATTTATCCAAATCTTGGGGAGACGGTATATCATCCGTATTATCACTAAGAATACAAGTTATAAGATTTGATTTCTTTTTACATCTCTGTGTATCACAAAATAGTTGAATTATATCTTCAATGTTATAATCATTTAGGTTTTTTGACGTTTAAATAAACCTATTATATCTTCTTTTGAAGACCAGCATTAAAACCTTGTGAGAGTAGTTGATACTCTGGTTGAAAACTCGACTTTGTGAAAATTATTAAATTATCATAATCTAAAAAGTTGGGAGTGAGGAGCATTTTTAAAAGTAAGCAGGTTTTTCCACATCCACTTGAACCAACTATGAGACATCTTAATGAATTTGGGAGATTTTTATGGTTGTTAAATTTTATCTTATTTTCCCAAATAGGTAAAAAATCATTCATTTATATATTTGAAAAACAGGTTATTTAATTTATTATTGGCTTTTTTAGAAACTCTATATTTTATCCTAAGTTCAGGTTTAATTTCAAGATAATCCATTATTTTATTTATACAATATCTTGTGTTGATATTTCCCTGAAAATTACATCCATGAATAATATACAACAACAATCCTTTGAACATTTCTCTTATACGTTCAGTTTCTTCCCTTGTAAGGAAAGGTGTGTTATCATCCTCATACTTTACATTCATTTCTCTAATCAATCTTGTAAAGTAATTCATTTTTGGTGTAAATCTAAAAGAATTATTTTCCTTTTTATATTTTTTATTATCATTAATTAGAAGATAATCACAGAATATACATTGTTTATAGGCTTTTGACTCTGTGTTTAATCCCCGTCTTTCACACGCAGGACAATTCTCAAATTTGTCATATGGAGAATCAGGAAAGTCTAGCATATTTATAAAGTAAAACTTTACTTAAACTGAAATTCATCTATACTTTCAGTTGTATATTACCATCGATATCGATATACTTTTTTCATTATCAGATTCAACGACAACATTTTTTATATTAAAGGTAATTTTAAAATTATCGTTAACTACTATTGAACGAAATGTCATTTCACCTGATATATTAACATCCTTTATTTCATCAAGATTTACATCTTTAGGGTTGTTGAAAAAAATACAAATTTCTCCTTGCATATTACAGATGGTCTTATCTTTTCTTTCTAAAGCTTCATCCATAAGGTTTTTGTTCTTTGATACTTTTTCTTGTTTCATTGCTTTTTCTAGTTTTGAATATATTACTAGAAGGAGAGGAGAAACTTTTGTTAGAGATACTTAAATTGATGTTCTACCAGGTATACTAAAAGCCCTTCCACTGAAGGAAATTGAAGAACTCATATTATTTACCATAATAGTTTTTATCCAATAGTTGTTATATTTATCTTTGTTCAATTTTACATCCTTGACATATTTCTCAGTATCTTTAACAGATGAAGAGATTGATTGAAACTTGTCTTTTGTGTCTTGAAACATTGTATTTATTAAGTGAAAAAGTTGGAGGATAAAATGTTTTTAAGCACAGATTCACCTATAAATTAAACGAAATTTTCATCAAGAAAATTTTAGTTTAAGCAAAGTTTTATTCTATAAATATGGTGAATACAACGTACTGCGATGTTTGTAATCACGAATATAAACATTATAGAAAACACCTCCGAACCAACAAACACACATTTAATCTATTTCATCAAATATCTCCTCTTGAGTTGGAAAGAAAACATTGTGATATCTGTTCAAAGGATGTTTTGAAGAGTAGTTATAATCAACATCTTCAATCACAAAAACACAAGAAAAATGAGTTTAAAGTAAAGGGAGACTATTATATTAAAAACACTGATGAGGCATTTAAAGGGCATATAAAAATAAGGATTTTTCAATTTGGAGAACCCGGTCCATCATCAATAGCTGAATCAATTGAAATAGTGAAACCCGATGTTGAAAAATTTATTAAAAAGACATTAAAAGAAATGAAAACTTTAAAGTTTTATATGGGAGTGAAAATGAATATGAAAAGACAAGATGAAGAACAAACTCCTTATATGAGAACAGATCTTCATTTTATAACATCATTTCAAGATTTTTTGAATAGTGGGGTTTATGAAGAACTATCAAGACAAGAGGAGGATGTTGATAATACAGTGGTAGGAAGTGGATTCAATATTAAAAAAATCATCTTTTTAGATATACACATTCTAAAATCAAACCCTCTTAAAGCTTCTTCTTATATTGAATTACCAAAAGAAATAAAACTAAAGAAGGCAGTTGTTAATATTAAGAACAATGATAATAAATGTTTTCTCTGGTCTGTTCTTGCTCACTTACATCCACCAAAATGTAATTCAGAAAGAGTAAAACAATATATGAAATATGATAATACCTTGGACATTAAAGATTTTAAATTCCCAATGCCATTAACAGATATTCCTAAATTTGAGAAAAAGAATAATCTTTCTATTAATGTATATGGATTAACGGATACAAACAAAGTTCAAATATTAAAAATTTCAAACAACTATAAAAATGAAGAAACACACATTGACCTTTTATATTTTAGTGTTGGAAAGAATTCACATTACACATACATCAATAATTTATCAAGATTAATCTCTTCTCAGGTATTCAGAACAGCAAACAAAATATATCCTTGTAAGCGATGTCTTAATTCATTTCATACAAAAGAACGATTAGAACAACATTCAAAATATTGTAGTAATCATAAATCAGCTGTAATTACAATGCCTAAACCTGGTGAAAAGATTTATTTTGAAGATTATAATAAATCTATCATGCACCCATTTGTGATATACGCTGATTTTGAATGTATCCTTAAAAAGATAAATACTGCTTCTCCTAATCCAAAAGAACCATATACAAATAAATATCAAAAACATATTCCTTGTGGTGTCTGTTATTATATCAAATCATCTGTTGGAGAAAAGTATAACAAACTTGAACATTATCGTGGAAAAAATGCTTCACAAGAGTTTGTAAAACGATTAGAAAAGGATTGTATAAGACTCACTAAATTAATGAAAGAAACAAATGAACCGATGAAATTAACCAAAGAAGAAAAATTAGAATTTAGAATGAACAATATCTGTCATATTTGTGAGGGGGAAATTAAGGAGTCTAAAGTTAGAGACCATTGTCATCTTACTGGTAAATATAGAGGTCCCGCTCATTCCTGTTGTAATCTTAATTATAAATTACCTTCTTTTATTCCAGTCTTTCTTCACAACAGCGCCAACTATGATACACATCTATTTATAAATGAACTTTCAAAAACACCAGGGAATATTTCTGCTATAACAAACACAAGTCAAAAGTATATTTCATTTTCAAAAATGATATTCACAAAACCTTTAACTCGTATTAGGTTTTTAGATTCTTACAAGTTTATGGGAACACCACTAGCCTACCTCGCATCAAATCTAAGCTCCACGGACTCTTTTCCAAATCTTAATTCATTCTTTCCAAAAGAGGAAATTCTCACTCAAGAGGAAATTCAGATTAAAGAGAGAATTCAAAGTAAAGAGGAAACTCTAATTAATGAAGAAATTCTAACTGAAGATGAAATTCTAATTATAAAGAAAATTCGAACTAAAGAGGAAATTCAGATTAAAGATGAAATTCTGATTAAAGAAGGAATTCTTACGAGAGAGGAAATTCAAACAAGGAATGAAATTCAAAGTAAAGAGAAAATTCTTACAAGTAAGGGAATTTATCCTTATGATTATATGGATTCATTTATGAGATTTAAAGAAACACAACTTCCTTCAAAAGAAAGTTTCTATAATAACCTTTATGAAGAAGAGATAAGTGATAAGGAATATAAACACGCACAAGAAATATGGAAAATATTTAAGATAAAGAACCTTGGAGAATATCACGATTTATATCTAAAAACAGATGTTTTATTGTTAGCTGATGTGTTTGAAGCTTTTAGATCACTCTGTCATAATAAAAATTGTTATGGATTAGATCCTGCCCACTATTTCACAGCTCCTGGTTTTGCTTGGAGTGCAATGTTGAAAATGACAAAACAAGATATAGATTTAATCAGTGATGTGGATATGCTTTTGATGATTGAGAAGTCCAAGAGAGGTGGAATATCACAAGTATGTTCAAAAAGATATGCTAAAGCAAATAATAAATATCTTCCAAATTATGATAGTGAAAAAGATAGTAATTATTTGATGTATTTTGATGCTAATAATTTGTATGGATGGGCAATGTCTCAATCTCTGCCTTATGGTAAATTAGAGTGGGTGGGAGAAAAGGATTATGAAAAGGCTTTGATGAATATTGTTATTTCTTCTCAAGAGGAATTGAATGACGAAGAAGAAGGTTATTATTTTGAAGTTGATTTGAAGTACCCGAGTGATCTTCATAATAAGCATAAAGATCTTCCTTTTGCATGTGAGAAAGAAACTCCAAAGAAAGAATGGTTAAGTGATTATCATAAAAGTTTTAATATTAAAGGTAAATCAACAGAAAAGTTATTAACAACATTCTATGATAAAGAGGGATATGTTTTGCATCAGAGAAGCTTAAAACAGTTTTTGAGAGAAGGATTGAGAGTAGCTAAAATTCATAGAGTTTTAAAATTTAAACAAAGTCCTTGGGTGAAAAAGTATATTCAATTCAATACAGATATGAGAGCAAATACAAAAGTAAAATTTGAAGGGGACTTTTATAAATTAATGAATAATGCTGTATTTGGAAAGACTATGGAAAATGTTAGAAACAGGCAAAACATTAGATTCGCAACATCTTGGAAAGAAGCTTCGAGATTGATAAATAAACCAAGTTTTGAGAGAGAAGAGGTTTTTTCAGAGAACTTTTCTGCAATTCATATGAAAAAGGAAAGTATTGTAATGGATAAACCAATTTATATTGGAACAGCAGTTCTTGATTTATCAAAGATATTGATGTATGATTATTTGTATAATGACTTAAAGAAAGAGTATGGTGAAAATGTTTCATTGTTGTATATGGATACTGATAGTTTTCTCCTAGATATAAAAACTGATGATGTTTATGAAGATATGAAGAAAAATATTGGAGCATATGATACAAGTAATTTCAGCAAGAAGAGTGAGTTATTTTCCAAAAAGAATGAAAAGGTTATTGGTAAGTTTAAGGATGAGTTGGGTGGAAAAGTAATGAGTGAGTTTATTGGATTGAGAGCAAAGGCATATGCTTATAAGTATGGTGAACAGATTGATAAGAGGTTAAAGGGAATAAAGAAATATGTAATAAAGAAATCAATAACTTTTAGAAATTATTATAATTGTTTGATGAATAAGAAAGAAGAATATAGGAAAATGAATACAATAAGAAGTTATAAACATAACATATATAGTGAAGAAGTAAATAAAAAGGCATTAGGAGCCTTTGATGATAAGAGATTTATTTTAGATAATGGAATAGATTGTGTTCCATATGGATATTGTATGATAGAGTGTATAAAATAGATTATGTTTTAACGATGGGAAGATGGGTTAGGGTTTTTTAAGGGCTACCGCCGCGTTTTTTCACAATATATAAATGGTTAAACCAAGTATTAATCAAACTAAAGAGTGGAGAAAATCTCAGTCTTGGTATATAAATGGAAAACATAATGAATGTGAAAAATATCAAATAAGTCTTATTGAAAAAATAACTAAAACAAAGGTAAATAAAACAAATAAGCGAATTAATTTAAAAACTAGTAAGTTAGAGGATGTAAAGAAAAAAATGAATATCCTTGAATGGACTGAAAACTTTGATGGTTATCAATTGAACAATGAAAAAACAATTTACTATAATCTCAAAATGATATGTGGCTCAGGAGGTGGTCAGATGAGAGCATTAAGAGAAGTTTATCATTTCGTAATGGCACAAATGGGGTATCTTAAAAAATATAAAGATTCAAATGTTTTGTTTGTTAATATTTTAGATGGGGATTATTGTGCAAAGAAAATTAAACTATTGAAGGAATTTGAGAATGAACAAATCTTTATAGGTTCAATGAGTGAGCTGTTCAACCCCCAGGTGTTCAATTCAATGAGGTTCAACCTCCAAGTTAAAAGGGGAGACAAATAAATATACCTTGGGATAAAAAGGGGATTTATTTTTAGGGAAAAAAATTATGAATCGCTGAAAATCCCCCATTCATTTCCATGGGGAAAAGTGAGCCAGAATCAGTATTCTTACCCTACTTACGTGCATGATTGTTGCTGACTGGAAATACGTGCTTCCGTGTGTCACGCATTAAAAGTGCTTGTCCAATTGTTCCCCCATTTCGCTTCGTCCTTTCCTTTGTTGAATTTCCATCTTGCATCACGTAAGGGATTGGTAGTGGGTGTAGACACCTGGTAAATAATCTGAACCGTCGAGGTCGACGATAACTCCGCACGGTTACCCCTGCAGCACGGAATGAGCCGCTTAAGCGGTTCGTGTCCGAAGTCGACCTGCGGCGTGGTACAACTCCTCGGTACGCTACCCGCGCGGGTACTTAGTTATATCAACATTCGGCGATTCACCCTATTTCGCGTGGGTAGAATGCGGACTGGGTTGTGGTAAGGTTAAAGGCTTCTGGCGGTAGTTCCAGGAGGGTCACGACTGAATTGTCCGTTCCGGTGGGTGACGCGTCGCGATTCGAGTTACGTGGCCGATCGCATGCCGGACAGGCCAGAATTCGTTACTATATATATATATATATATAATATCTTCTTCTTCTTCTTTTTCTTCTTTCGGCAAGCTCCCGTAAGGGGTCGCCACAGCGGATCATCCGTCTCCATTACGCTCTGTCCTCCACATCTTCCATTGACACTCCAACCACCTGCATGTCCACCCTCACCGCATCCATGAACCTTTTCTTTGGCCTTCCTCTTCTCCTCCTACCTGGTAGCTCCATCCTCAGCATCCTTCTCCCGATATACTCCGCTTCCCTCCTGTGCACATGTCCAAACCATCTCAATCTTGCCTCTCTCACTTTGTCTCCAAACCGTCCTACCTGCGCTGTCCCGAAAATATACTCATTCCTTATCCTGTCCATCCTCGTCACTCCCAACAAGAATCGCAGCATCTTTAACTCTGCCACCTCCTGCTCCGCTTCCTGTCTTTTTGTCAGTGCCACCGCCTCCAAACCATACAACATAGCTGGTCTCACTACCGTCTCATATACTTTTCCCCTTCACTCTTGCAGCTACCCTTCTGTCACAAAACACTCCTGCAACTCTTCTCCACCCACTCCATCCTGCCTGCACTCTCTTTTTCACTTCTCTACCACACTCTCCATTACCACATGAAATGCAATGTATATATATACTGAGAAAATGAGACAGCACCCAAGATCCTTGGATGAATTGTGGAAAGACCTACAGGGCATTTGGGAAAATATTCCACAGTCATCTTGGAAATTGATAAACTGTATGGGAGAATGAAAACAAGATGTCGTGCTCTATTAAAGGCTCACATGCAAACTACGAATGCACTATACAATGTATTAATTTTGTTTTTGTATATTTTCTTGAATAATATATTGTGATTGTATTATATCCGTGTTGTGTTGCAATTACTCATTATTCAAGCATATCCTCTGTGTTTTGTGAGAGTAATTTAGGGTCGGTACGAAAGAAATGCCCCTAATTTAATTTCACACTAAATGTGATTAAAATTAAAATGAAAGTTTTGAACGGGCAATTGGTAGAGAGCATACCTCCACCAGGTTTAGCAGGTTACATTTTCGTATCCCACTGATAGGCCGAATCTGGATCCAGGCCTAAAACAAAATCGAATAGGCTTGTTCTTGTTACCCAACCAACTCATCCACCTAATTTTGTCATAACTCGTCCAGAACTTTTTAAAACATCATGATATACATAGTTTTTGATCACATCTCTTCTTCTTCTTCTTCTTCTTTCGGCTGCTCCCTTTAGGGGTCGCCACAGCGGATCATCCGTATGATCCGCATAGTGATTTGGCACATGTTTTACGCCGGATGCCCTTCCTGCCGCAACCCTGGTCGCCTCTTACGACACAGGGATATGGTACACCTATTTTAACCGGGGTATACACCGGCCCAGTACACTGGTACTCATTTTGCCGACCTCGGAGGGATGACAGGCTGAGTCAACCCCCTGGTGTATTAATTCAGTGGCTCAACGGGGCTTGAACTCAGGACCTTTTGGATCCCAAGCCGCTGCCCTAACCACTGCGCCAACACCAAGCTTCTGTTTTTTGAATGATCTTTTTTTGAATTTTTGTTTTTTTTTTTTGAATGTTTTGAATGTTTTTTGAATTTTTGAATGTTTTGAGTTTTTGATCACATCTCTCATTGGAAAAATAATCGCTTAAAAATTAAAAAAAAATATCGTATCCGGATCCGGATTCGGATCTTCACTAAAATCGAATCACTTCGTCCTTGTCACACACACAACTTGTCCAACAAGTTTCGTCCGAATCCGTCCACAACTCTGAGATATCGTGCTATATATCGTTTTTGTCTCGATCTCTCAAGGGTGAAAAATCACTGAAAAAATTCTAGTATCCGGATCTGGATACGGCTCTTCACCAAAATCTCATCAATTTCTTCTTATCACACACCCAACGTGTCCACCAAATGTTGTTCAAATCCATTCTCAACATTTTGAGATATCCTGTTCCATCCGTCCATCCATCCATCCATCAGGACCATACACTGAACAGAGCGTCAGTGCTGCCAAGCAGTCTGCAGGGCTGTTGGACACAATCCTGGATCGGTTGCCACTCTGACACAGAATACTTGAATGGCTCAATTGTCCCAGTAAACTAAAACTCATTAATACTCATTTTGCCAACCTCGAAAGGATAACAGGTTGAATCAACCCCACCAGATATTAATTCAATGAAAAGCAGGATTTGAATTCAAGACCCTAGGATCCCAAGCCCACCACCATAACCATTAATCTATCACCAGGCATATACCCTGTGGACCTGTTCACAGACAAACAAACAGACAGGGGTGAAAACATAACCTCCATCCACCTTTGGAGGCAGAGGTAATTCTTTTTGGGTATGTGCATACATGTGTGGCAAATATTAATTTATTTTCCACATGGTCTCCATCAACAGCAATGCACTTTAATGAGTGCATCAATCCGACTTTTGTTTGCTGGTCTCAGTGTGGTTGGAAGCCTGGTGTTGGCCTAATGGTGAGGGTGGTGGGCTTGGGATCCCAGGATTCTGAGTTCAAATCTTGCTTGGTTGTTGAATTAATACCTTCCACCTTCCAAATGGCAAACAGGTGGGGTTGATTCTGCCTGTCATCCTTCCGAGGTCAGCAAAATGAGTAATAACTTGCTGGTATCCTGTGTCGGAGTGGCGACCTGTCCAGGATTGTGCTCAATAGCCCAGGAGACTGATTGCTTTGGGTGTCGTTTCTCTGGTCTCTGTATATGCTCTAACTGATGCGAGTGATCGCAACGTGAAGTACGCATTCCATGCCACGCTCCAGTCTGTGATTGATCAGTGCCTCAGGTGAGATACTCTTCTAATCTTGGAAAATTTCAATGCATCGACTGGAGCTGACAGGGATGGTTATGAGACATGTGTTGGTCCCCATGGTTATGGAACTGTGAATCAGAATAGCATTAAGTTCCTTGACTTTGCAAGAAGTCATGGACGGAGGGTGGCTGGTTCATGGTTTCAGTGCCCACAGGCTCATCGCTGGAATTCGTATTTCAACACTGGTTGTGTGGCAAAGGAGAATGACCATGTGCTTGTTGATGGTCACTGGAGGATCATCCAGAACTGCAAGGGTCTGCTGGAGTGCGAATTTCCTCAATAATGACCATAGGCTTGTGGTAGCAACTCTGAAGTTACAGCTTAAATCCAGAAGAATTGTACCATCCCAGCCTCGGCTGGATATTGGCAAGCTCAAGGAGTTTGCAATCAGGTTGAGTGGGGGATTTGAGGGGTCTGAGTGCTTTAGAAGATCATGAAGAGTTGTGGAGTGCCTTCAAGACCACTATCCTTGATGTTGCCAGTGGATGACTTGGAACTCACCGAAGGGCGAGGAAGACTGTTGCCTCTCAAGGGACACTGGATACCATTGACCATCACAGGACTAGGCTTAATGGCAGAGCTGAGCTGTTCATGGAGTTGAGGCATAAAATTGTACGTGCGCTGAGGGTGGACAAGTAGGTCAATTTGCGAGGAATCTGTGATGGGGTAGAGCATCACCCGTGGTCAAGTGATTCTTGTCCTCCTTACAGGGGAATTTGTGCATTGTGTTCCAAGCCCATATCTCGGAGTACTGCATTTGAGCGGAAGGTGGTGAGCTATTGACAGAGGAGTCGGAAGTAAAGGCCCACTGGGCAGGTTGCTTTGAGCAGCTGTACCAGGCTGATCCACCAGCTGTGGAGTTGGATGTCAGGAGTGTTACTATCCCTATTGCTGACCGTCCAATCAATTGTGATCCACCTTCGTTTGTGGAAACACAGGCTGTAGTGAACCACTTGAAATGGGGTAAATCTCATGGAATCTGTGGTATTTATGCTGAACTTCATAAGGCTGGTGGAAATTCTGTACTCATGTCGTTGCATGCACTTCTGTGCTTTACCTGGAAAACAGGCATCATTCCAATTGACTGGAAGAGGGGCCTTGTTGTCCCTCTCTGGAAAGGGATGGGTGATCGCCAGGACTGCAACAACTACCGAGGGGTGTCTCTGCTTTCAGTGCCGGGCAAGGTCTTTGCTCAGATAATTATTGATCGGGTTCACCACCATCTGCTTGAGCACCAGCACCCAGAGCAGTCAGGCTTTACACTAAGCGCAGTTCTTGAGCTAACTTGGACCTCCTCTGCAACATCTGCTGCCTTGGAATGGGGAGTTTTCTCAATGGATCGATTGTCAGCTCGAAGACACCTTTCTGAGTGCCCAGATCGACAAGAATGGGAAGCTGAGGATTCCTCGTCTTCGCTGGTGAATTGCACATTCACCCGATTGACTGTAGAACGAGGAATGCCAAGGTTCTGAGCTGTCTGATGTTGGCTGATTCCACCTTCCAAATGGCCAACAATTCATCCTCTTTGAAAATGGGAGAGTTTGTGTGCACCCTGGGTTTGAAGCACAGTTAATTGTCATACAAGACCCAGGAACTCGTTCTGCAAAGAAATCGACGAATATTCGTTCAAATCACTGAGTAAAACTGCGTTATACAGATGAAATGAAGAAATTTTAGTTGTCTATTTACTTCTGTCGTGTGTGTGTGTGTGTGTGTGTGTGTGTGTGTGTGTGTGTGTGTGTGTGTGTGTGTGTGTGTATGTGTATGAGTGTGCGTGTGCGTGTGCTGGAGACAGCTACACAATGAGCCTTATATCATATGGGAGCACCCGATTCGGGTGACGATGCATCACTTCGGGTCGTTGTACCCACACTGCACAATGGATCTTATAAAAGTCGATCGCGAAGCCTTTCAGCGCTCCTCTTTCCTCAAAAGCTGTGATCTCCACATTCACTGCTGGTTCAACCTACCCACCTGATTCCGCCTGCCTTCTCGCATACTGACTCCGCCTTCTCCACTCACCACCTGGCTCCACCTAAAGTCCTCCCTCACGCCAGTCGACCTCGCCCTTTCCCTGGATTGGTGCACGCGCTGCGCCGGCACCGTAGCCAAGCAGATGATGTGCCAACTCTCAAGGAGGGATCGTTCAGTGGAGCATCCCCCCAAAACCTACTGGGTAGCGCAATCAGTCAACCGTGCAAGGTATTACGAGACTGTAAGCCTAATCTCCTCTCTTTTCTTTTAATTAACTCTTCTTTATCGGTGTGTGTGTGTGTGTGTGTGTGTGTGTGTGTGTGTGTGTGTGTGTGTGTGTGTGTGTGTGTGTGTGTTCATGTAATGGCATCAGTCCGAGCTTTAAGTTAAGATTGGATAAGATATATCGGTATAAGTCTTCTTTTTGTCTGCTTTGTAAGTTGCTTGCCTTGCTGTTGCACCTCACAAATTTCTTTCTATACCTGCTTACACACAACAATAAATCTATTCACGTTGCCACATGCTTTTCCTCATCTGTCTGTTAATAAATTATAGTGTAGAAATTTTCCCAGCTCGTTTTTGTCTTTTCTTTCATTGATCCAGCATGGTGCATATCCTAGCCTAGTTGGGACTTTATTCCCAATGATCCGTTATTCCAGCCTGTACGTCATTCGCAGTGTTGCTCGGCTGCATCTGACCCGGTAAGGTGACCTGGTTCAGACAAGGCGTACCGAGGGCGTGTCCCCCAGTAATTAGGTCACGTGATTAATTGGGTAACTGGTTTTGACAGAGGACCTGAGGTCACGTCGTTGAGTTATTGGCGTTCACGGTCGATTAGGGACCCGCCAGGTCACGGAGTTGTCCGTGTGCAACGACCTGCAATTCCGGAGAGTCCAGTGGGAACCCGATATAGCATCCCCCCTCCCCCTTCGTGGTCTTGTCACCCCGATCCCGGCTCTGCAATATGTATGTATGTATGCATATGTATCTATATGTGTGTATGTATGTGTGTATGTATGTATGTATGTAACTAGGTGTGTGTGTGTGTGTGTGTGTGTGTGTGTGTGTGTGTGTGTGTGTGTGTGTGTGTGTGTGTGTGCGCGCGCGCACGCACACGCACATGTATTGTATGTCTGGCTTCCTTCTTGGAACAATGGTGCAGTAATTGGTCTTTATTTTGATTATTTCTCAGGCATTTCAGCATGTGCGTAAATACATACAATCATAGGAAGCACAGAAAGTTTTAATGAACATGTATTTGTACCATCGCTGTGAAATCAATGACATACAAAACGTCGTTATAACAAATGATAGTACAAAACTGCCCAAGCAGGCATAGTTCACACAATGCATATATAAAACACCTTTTTGTTATAACATGTAGTTACACCAAATGCGCTCAATTTATATTAAAAAAATATCTATACATTACTAACTGTGCCTTCTTCAACGTCTTGCCGATTGTCAGGTTTACATAATGAATCACAGAATTATGTGGCTTATATTTCCTTTGACATGCATGAAACAATCCCAGATATGCGACGCTGTACGAGAGCACTGTTCATTTAATCATAAAGACATGAATAATAATAACTACTTCATTTTGTGAACGGTGGGGACTCAGCGGTATGTTCGGCTGAACATTGTCACCAAGTTTCCTATCTGGTTGTCGTTCTTCAAAAATATTGGCATCCCATCATCCTTTGTCCGGATGTTAACACAAAGGGTGACTCCCATCTTCTTCAATTTTTCCATTTCAGAAAGGGTGATAATGGAAGTCAATCTGTACCTCGCACAACAGTGAATCACACAACGTCACTCATTCCCAAGTAAACGTCAATGGCAAAGAACAAAACCATTGTGCTCAATTCTGGGCTTGAAGTCGCCTTGTTGTTGTGTAATTATTAATGAATAATGTCATTATCTTGATCTATTACAACACTGCTTGTCTTGCCCACTGATTGAGGAGCTAGAGTCCCAACGTCATCGTTTCAAAAACAGCCTTTGCCATGAGTACAGTAAAAAAAACAAAAAAAACGATAAACTCATAAAAAGTAAAGCATTTTTGAACAATTTTCAAGATTAAAAAATTGTTTATACTGTCCTGATGCATCGCAGTGCATCGGCTAGAACATTTCTGTTAATATATAAAATATCCGAAGCTTACCTGCAGCCCCGAGACAGTCCAGCAAAACCTCCTCCTGCCTTCCCTTTCATGATCACAGCAATTAATAAAATTAAACTCCCCAGCACGTGCAATCTTTCCCAGAAACATTCCACTCCACCAGTGGGGAAAAACACCTCCATTGCATCATAACAAACAAATATCAAAATGTTAGTGGTCGAGAAAGAAAATGGCGAATAATAATAATAAAAATAATGATAATCATAAAACTTGTGATGCTAATAAAACCAACATCTGGAACCATTTTTGTTAAAATGCTCACCAATCTTCATTAGAGATATGAGCGGACCTTTCCAACCGTAACATCAATTTACCGGAAAACATTCAAATATTCCGTGATGTATTATTGATAAACCATCTTGTGCTGACAGGACAGCCGATGGGTAAGCACACTTGCTTTTGAGCTGTCGAGCCTGCGTTTGAATCTGTGCCCGGCTACAACCTGTCATCCTGGTGTTTCGCAGGCAAGACGATGCATCGATGTGTGCACCGTCCATCCTTATTGCCAGCACTGGTCATTGTTGGATGTTAAAGATCCCACAGTGTCTCTTGCGAGGAGTATGCGAGTTATCGCCGACATCCTAAATAAATTTCAAATTTCTGCTACCTTGAATCCAATGTCACGTTCCTCTCGCTGACCCCACCCCATCCCCCGCACCCCCTCACCCACAATAAGTTGGGAATGATTGGAGCAGTTGTAGTCGAAGTAGTCGTCGTAGTATATCATTGTTATACCGATTCCACGTCTTCCACTTTGCACAGTGCTTCGTATCCCACTGTAGTCTTTTTTATTCGGTCTTATTAAGTTTTTCCCACTTTTTATCCAGGAGTATCAATGATTTGCCAGCGTTAAATATCACGACAAAATGGAGAAAAATGAAAATATGGGTGGACAAGTAAATACTCGCAAGCCAAATTTTGACAAATTTCCACCACTGCATCCCCAGCATATTAAAATCTAACAAGGTTTCTATAAAATGTTCATTTTCTTTCTCATTCATAAGTGGTTAAATTAATTAATTAATTAATTATTTTTTAAACGAATTTGGTATGTTCGCTGTTGGTCTTTCGAGTCGAGTTTTGCAATTGCATATTTTAAATTAATTTGCAAATCAGTGGGCCAAGGAAGCTTCAATTATTATGATATCATTGTTTCTGCATCTTCACTGTGAATATGAAAATTGCACACTGTGGTGAGCATGTCCTGAAGGATATCAGGACGAGCATTCAGTCATGTGAGCCAGGACTGCTTAATCCTTCAAAAATGTCTGATCTAGCTTACCTCATAGAAAAAAAAGAAAAACCTCAAAGGAACAAATTGCAGAGGAAAGATAGGTCAAAAACTTTTTTTTGTTCCAGCTTTGTTCTCTTGAAATGAGAAATTTCCATTGACACGCACGCACACACGCACGCACGCACGCACGCACGCACGCACGCACGCACGCACACACACACACACACACACACACACACACACAACGAGCTCTTGGGGGAACAGAATTTGTTAGGCTAATGCTCGAGTGACTGAACCTCTCAGGTCAAAGGATGCAACAACCTGCTAACATGACTAAAAATTGGTTCCGGCATACTTATGTTGGAGGTCACTGAGATCTCACAGTTCATTGTTTACTATGCACCTCATATGCCCATGTAAACTTTCTCGTTGCCCATATTTTCTCTGCGTAAATACCCTCCTCGAGGTTACAAAAGATGCTTGCAAAAGTACATGCTGGGCATTCAAGCTGAGGCCTGTATATGAACAAATCCCAAGTGGAATGACGGTCAAACCACAAACTCGGGCAATGAGTCATCATTGAGTAGAGACAGGTGCACGCTGCCCGTTGGAGGCTTTGGAGGAGCTATTGTTGGGCGTAAGTTCCGGAGGGAAGATCTGCGGAGTTGGGCTTCAAGCAGACCTGAGGTGGGAAAGACGCGCACACTTCCTCCACGGGCAAACAGAAGAGGGGACTGTGGCTTGTGACAATCCATCATCTTGACAACCAAGCCTGGCATAAACAAGAAGAAAAAAACATGAAGCTAAAGTGCAACACAACATAAAATGTGGTGAATACACCAAGCACCATCTCATTCATCACCACCTCGAACACGAATAAATTTTGCTTTTGCAGCTTTGGTAGGTTTGGCACTTGCAATACTGATGATCTTTATCTTTATAAGAACAAATCAGCAGTAAACAAGAGGAAACTTGACCCACCTTCTGGGCTGGTGCAGCGAGAATCGAGGTCCTTTTGCGTAACGTAGATGTAAGGTGCATCAGCCACAGTGGAATCGTCTTCCACATCCGTCTCCACCAGATGTGGAAACTCTAGAGGATCATCCACCATCATCTCCACCTCTAGGTTAAAACACATCGTTTTGTTCCATTTCACTTATTGTGGTATCTGCTGATACAACATCTGATTTGATTCCATTTATTGTTCTCCTTGAAAGGAGATCAGAAGTGACTGAAGGTATCTTGTGGCAAGGCTTGCCATTGCCTTTACAGCAGCAGTCAGAGTTGGAATATGGAACTTGCGACTGTGGCCTACCATTTAGGAAAGGCATGGTGGGGTGTTTAATGCCCAAAAGTGAGCATTGTATGCAGAACAGGTGGGTTAACGAATGAAACGGAAGACAAGAAGGAACCCGGAGAAGTCGAGGAAAGATGGAGTCAACAGGAGGAACCTGGATAGAATTTGGGTTTCAGCTGCTGCTCCACTACCCTCAAACCCATCCCGGTGCAGCCAAGTGGGCCTTACAGAAAGATTTCTGCAATAATTCACTTCTATTTAGAGAGATAGATATAATGAAAGAGAGGAATAGAGAGGAAAAGAGATGAAAGAGAAGAAAAAGCAAGAATTAGAATGAATAAAGAGAACTGTGAAAAAAAAGTAGAACCAAGTGTGAAAGGAACGAAGAACAAAGATACTGGGAAGAACCCGGACAGATAGATTTCAGCAGTTACTAGCATTACTTATGAGATAACAACATGCTTTTTGATGCAGCACCCTTTCTCAAAAGTTGAAGAATGACAGTTTTTCATCATATTCTGTTCTCTTATGAATCAAACCCAGACAATAACCTCAAAGGTGAGGGAACAACCTCCGAGCTCTTTCGTGTCAGTCCAAAACATCAGTAAACCCCAAAACTATGCATCCCTTGAATGGCAGGAACAAGCAGCGAGTCTGCTTGATATGATTAATTTGAGGAAGATTGTCTGGATTTGGATGATTTCTCAGACTCGATGGTCGTAGCTTCTCCCTCATCGTTTGACCTCTGTTGTAAAGAAAATGTGATGGGATCTGCTGATATCAAAATGCAGCAGATGACTGATTTCATCCTGCAGTGATAAAATCATGGTCCACAAGTCTCAGCCAAATCCCTGGCAAGAAATGCTGCTCATAGAAAAAGTGCTGTCTTTAAGATTTACTGCATAGTTTGAGGTTAGAAAAACCACCAAGCTCCGGGAGCAGCAAGTCATTGAAAACCAGGCAGCTCGTTCGCAATTTAAAATGTTGTCGTGCCATGATTGCTAGTGAGTTTGTGCCTGAAGCTTATGAGAGGAGATACTCAGAAGCGATTTGCACGAAATTATTAGCCAACATCAGCCTTCATATGCTCTGCATAAAATACCTGAATGTCTCGAAGAAAGTTTGAATGTTGATGACATTCAAGTGATTTTGTGCTATGGTGGTTAATGGACCTTGATAAAAGATACCTCAAGGTCAAATTGAATCAGCTTTATCCTTGTTTGAGAAAATAAATAAATAAAAATCCACAGACTGAATGATTACCTCCACTCCTTTGTTAATCTCTTTTCTCCACTTGTGGAATGCCTTCTTCAGTCTGCTCGATCTCACCTATCTCTCAAGGGCTTTAAGTTGGCAGTCCACTGTCATCCCACATTACTCCCCTTGATCTTTTCTATCTCCATTAACCCGCCTCTATCCCTCTATTTCCACTGGCAGGTTGTTCTGCTCCCTTCCCTTTTCTATACCCTGTTCAGTCTTCCAATTTTCTCATAAAACTGTTGGCCCGCTATCAAACCCTCTCTCACCTTGCTCTTCGACGATTGCCGATTTAGTATGTCGAAATAAGAGCAGCCATCAAAGTTTATTGTAACTTTATATACATCTATTATTGCTGAGAGTGAATAGTATAGCTTCCATTTTATGTGAGGTTATACGAGCCATTGTTAAGAATCACTATTTGATATGTGATATGATATGATATGCATAATAGTTGAGAGGTATGCACACTCACTCCTGAGCTGTCGAGCCGAGTTTTGCATCTCGGCCCAGCTGTAAACTGAGTTTCACAGGAAGGGCAAAGCATCAATGTGTGAGCTGTCCCACAAATGAACATTAAACAGGACGTCCCATCTGATGGCATTACTTGGCAGATGTCAAAGATCCCACAATGTCGTTTGCAAAGACTGATGAGACATCACCAGCGCCATGACAGAATCCCAAATTCCTGCTCCGACTCACTGCTGGGAGGACAGCGGCAAACCACCTAGCATAAACCTTGCCAAGAAACTGCTTTGGCAGCACCAATGCTCTGCAAAGAGTATGGTGCAGCTCATCATTAGTTGCTTTGCAGGCATAAAGTGCTGATTCATTGGTTGGTCTCGGTCTCGGTCTCGGTCTCGGTCTCGGTCTCGGTCTCGGTCTCGGTCTCGGTCTCGGTCTCGGTCTCGGTCTCTCTCTCTCTCTCTCTCTCTCTCATAATATGTTTCGAAATGAGTTTCATATAATGTGTTTCGAAATGAGTCCACTCGTATAATCTCGTATGTGTTTTTAATACTGCTAGGTATCCACATCGTACACCCTCCTCACCAGGAAACCAGGTGGGGGAGACGGTTTAGTTGCCGACAACCCGACCATGAAACAGGTGAGTACAGGTTCACCTTGCACCTGCAGCAGGTCACAGATGACTTCGACGGATGCATTCAACGAACCCTCTTCTCCCCGCTCCCAATGGAAGCTGGAGTTCCCCAAAATTGTGCTTTGGATCCATTCTTCATCGTTATTGTTTCGTATGCAGCCTATGGCTAAAGTTTGCATCATTTTCTGGAAGCATGGCTGTGCCGCTGATGCAGTGCCCTTGTTACCAATGAGCTGGTACTTATTTTGCCGACGTCGGAAGGGTGACAGGCTGAAAAACCCACCAGGTGTTTTTTAAATGCCATGACAAAGGCTCAAATTCAAGACTCGAAGATTTTAAGCCAGCCACTTTCACCGTTAAGCCCACATCAGGCTTATTCTTCATCCTTGTGGAGAAAATGACCTCTCTGATGCTCTGGGAAACCTTTTCCTTTTTGCAGATGACTCCACATTGTCAAGCAGTACCCCCATCCCTCTGTTAAGCAGACCGCAGCTGTGTCTCTGTCTCTCTGTCTGTCTGTCTGTCTGTCTGTCTGTCTGTCTGTCTGTCTGTCTGTCTGTCTGTCTGTCTGTCTCTCTCTCTCTCTCTCTCTCTCTCTCTCTCTCTCTCTCTCTCTCTCTCACTCTCTCTCTCTCTCTCTCTCTCTCTCTCTCTCACTCTCTCTCACTCCCGCTCCCTCTCTCTCTCTCTCTCTCTCTCTCTCTCTCTCTCTCTCTCTCTCTCTCGCTCTCTCTCTCGCTCTCTCACTCGCTCTCTCTCTCTCTCTCTCTCTCTCACGCGCTCTCTCTCTCTCTCTCTCTCTCTCTCTCTCTCTCTCTCTCTCTCTCTCTCTCTCATAATTGCTTCAGAATTTTACCAAAATAAATTTCCGACATGTAAAACCATAAATAAATGCATTTGATGTAAAGTTGATATTATTTAAAACTCCGAAAGGTTGTTGTCACAATCCTGACCATCATCGGGTGAATCTTCGTCCAACTTTTCACGTCCACCACTTTCCACGCCCGAGGTGTATGAACTCCCTCCACTCGCCAGAGAGCTGCACTGCTGGAGGCTTCTGTGTCCTCCTACTCCACTGCTAACACTGGCCTCTGCCATCTCCAACTGGGGCGGAATGGATAGATAGTTATTATGTTTGTTTAGAAGAAATGAGTCCACTTGTTAACGCTTGCCATTTTCACTGCTCAGTAAATCGTTATATCAGAACCCAAGGCTTGAGAAATTTCAAAAGAGAGAAAGAAAAATATAGCAAGGAAGCTGACATGAAACAATCATTAAGTTTCCCTTAAGCTGTTTAACTTTTTATGGTTGTTGTCATACAAAAAGTAAATGATTGGTTCTGACATCATGGCTATTCGTAAAGTTTCTAACTATATGTAAATATTGTTTCGGATTTGGTGTAGGGGGTAAATGGGACATAGTTAAGAATAGTTATTTCCTCATACATGATAGAATAAGGGTGTTGTAATTGTTGGGATTAAAGAGATGGTGTCGAGCAGGTGTTTCGAAGGCTCTTGTTCTTACTTGCTCGAGTGTTTGTGTTTCAGCCCCTCCCCCCCCCCCCTCACCGACCCCACATTCTGCAACATCCCTGTGTACAATGTGTCTATGTGAATTTTTCCAAAAATAGCAGCAATAATGAACTGTGTGAAAGCTCACGACACTATCAAATAAGGAGGTCTGTCATGCAGTGGGAAGGAGGGTTCTACGTGATATGGAAAATCCCTGGTGCTCCCTGTAAAGCAGCATGAGCCAATGGGCATAGCTCGGTGTCCGTGTTGGCCAATATGCACGCACCATGGGGGTCTGGCCTGCAGGGTGACATAAAAGCTGGGACGCTGCTCTGGTTAAAGTGCTTCTTCTAGTGGTGTCACCTGCTTGTTTTCAACGCGTGTGTGACATGGTTGGTTCCCACTGCCTCTCTCTGGCACCTGCTGGTGCTCTCCTGCACCCTGGTTCCTGCCTGCTCGCCTGCACTCTGATGGGTTTGTGGTGCGCAGAGTACGTGCTCTGCTCACAAGGCGTCGTGAGGCCAAGCCCTGTGCGAGGTAGCCAGGAGCGATTGTGGGGTGCAAGGGGGTGGGGGGGGGAGGATAGCATTACAACATGGTGTGCTGCAACATATAGGTTCCTAAACCCTCTTCTCCCTCTGTCTCGTGTATCGCCTACTGTGTCCCGTATCCGCTGAGTTAATGTGTAAAGCTAACTATTTAAGTCCACCGAGGTCCCGAAGATGCGTAGGGGTTTATTTTAATACTTATTTGTTACAGTCTGATCACTGCTTTATGGCTGTGTCTTCTTATTCCTGCCCCATTTTGTGCAATATATCCCATTTGGAAATGAGAACTTGTGTGTGGCCATTGTCCATGGGACTCCATAGCACATAGCAAATTGGTAAGTTAAATCCATTAGTTGGGCAGTTTGGAATTCATGCACAAGCGCTTGCAAAGCGCATTGCCAACAAAACTCAGCTCGGTTATTCCTGTCGGCAGAATCATCACAGCCATGCGTCTGAGACGCCGATTCGTGCTGAAATTAATCCAGGCGGATGTGCAGTCCTTCTCGTCTCCGACCCGCCTGGTGGCACGACAGTCTTGAAGACCCGCAACCGTAACAATATTTTCGTTTAAGATGTGAATGATGTACCTTTGATTAGAGGCATACCAATAATATTATATACCTGTACTCAGGCCTTACCTTCAGGGCTGTGAGGCCCTTTCCACGCTTGTGTCGAGTGTCCAACTCGATGCCTGATGTCCCTGAGCTGCGATGACTGCACAGTGAGCTCCCCACTGGAAAGGAACCAATAAGACCACCATATGTTCCTGTGCCATTGGCTCCCCCATTGAGGTGTACAAGTTCCAACTCGAAGGTGTCGCTTATGTATGACTCGCGGCATCGCCGCAGTTCTGGGTTTGTGCATAAAAATAAACGAGCAGATGACTGATTTTTAAAATATTTTAATTTTGTGATAATACATTTTATTTAATAAATCATCATTTTTCAATCAATATGTGCAAAACTTTCTTATTCATAACGGAATTAAATGTTTTTTTTTTTTTTTTTTTTTGTGTGGTATACATTTCACATGTGCCCATTTTTAACCCAATTATATATTTATTTTGGTGATGCGTATAATGCATACACGTTTTATAGCATCCAATCGACGTACTAAAGTGGCAATAAACTTGATTTTTTGCTGTGGAAGGATGATTACATTCATCATTTTCTATCAAATGACTCATTCCATCAATAACTCAAGACTGGAGCAGCAGTGTTGCCGAAGCAGTTTCATGGCAGGCTGGCTTGCCATTTCCTTCCCAGATACCAAATGACGCCAAACCAACTCTTGCTTGGCACCTGCATTAAGCTGGAGTTGGTCCAGCATGATTTGCTACCTTGGCTCACAGATCAAAATTATTGCATTCCCGGAATTTGATTCATTCTTTCTCTGACGGGTGATTTTCGCCAAAAAAAAAACTTTTCTCCAATTTACCTAACGAAGATACACTTTTATTCATCCTCCACAATCACCTCTACGCCCCCATCTTTCATTCTTTCTGGTCTGTTAGGTTCCTTAAAATCCCATCAGGGTGATGTATGGTCCTGCTTCTAGTTTGTTTTTTGGGGGGTGGAGAGGATAGGGGTACTCAAGAGCCATTCCAACAGGATGGTGCAGAGGTAGTGCACTTGTTTTTGAGCTGTCCGGTCAGCATTTGACCCAACTATAGACTATTTGACTGGTATTTAACAGGTTGAGCAACATTGCATGAAAAAGTGCACCTTCCATCAGATGGGAGTTGGTGACCCAGCTGCTTGCATTAATTGCTGATTGACATTAACGAAACTGTAGTGTCTTTTGATGAAGAAGAGTATATGAGGTACTGCTGGCACCCTGACCAAGTTTCAAATTCCTGCCTCAACCCTTCAAAAAAAACAAACAAACCAAAAAAACCTCATCCTTCCTCATCTCCAATGGCCCAAACCAGGAGAGAAGATTGGCACTGCCAGGTCCCTTTACCCATATAAACTGTAACATGCTGCCCTTTCAATCTTCAAGGTCACAGAACAAATAAGATTGCATTCAGGAGCTCAATGCATTATAAAGCACAAAAAAGATGTTATAAAGCAGTCTATTTTACGAGTAATCCGTTATATTTACAAATCGCAGGCATTAAAGAGAGACAAAATGTAAAAATTAAATCAACCTGAGCAAAAACCCAACCTGGCTACTTTGACTGATGAACAAGTTAAATCGTGGAGAGAAGATAATTCAGTCGTGACCAACCTACCTTTCAGTTGTCTCGTGTGGGTGAGATTCTGGATGGAATAAGATCTGAGGACTAGTTGTCATACTGGTGCTTTGCAGACAGGGTAGTGGATTGTTGAGTATGACGTCTTTTCAGAGGGAAACCAGATTTTACAGCATTTGGATTCTGAGATTCCCAAATATTGGAGGGTGGGTAGAGAGATTCCTCCAGGCCCTATTATAGCTGGTGGACCTTCATCCCCCTATGTAGATCTTGTATCTGCCATAGGGGGAATGGCAGTTGACACTTCACCATTTTTCGTACAAAAGTATCCAGTGTGGTGGCTTGATTGATATTGGTGGAAATGTCGACTTCACATTACTTGTGGTTGTGTCATCCACATCATCATGCACCACACTCTATTCAGTGTCAGATCTACTGAAGCAGTTTCTTGGCTAGGGTTACAATCCTGGATGGGTCGCCGCTCCAACACAGGAAGAGGGCAGAAATTTGGAATTTGCCCAGGGTACGGGCAACAGTTTGCCAACTATTCGCAAAGGACACCGTGGGATCTTTAATGCCCACCAAATGGCAGATGATACCCCAAGTTGATGTCCATTCAAGGGATGGCACACATTGATGTCTTGCCCCAGTGTAGTGTGCCCAACCTTTAATTTATTTGTTTGGCTTTGTGATGTAGCCTGCATGTGGTGATGACAGGTACAGGGATGGCCAGAAAAGGAGAATACGGGTGAAGACGACAGCATAAAGGCACAACTGCAAGTGGCTCACGAGCGGAACTGTGGCAAAATGCCAGAAAGAAAGTCGAAGATAAAAACAGGGATGCTGAGGTAAGAGAAAAGGTGACAACAATGACAGCCATAAAAGTGAGGAATGCAAGTTGCCACTCAGAATGCTGGTATTCCAAGTAACAAATCCTTCCTCTTCTCCAATGGCTTGATTTCCAATCATCAATTTGGATTCAGACCAGGTCACTCTACCCTGGACATTGCTGCTTCTGCTTTCCCAACAATGGATGGAGGTCTTCATTTCCAGACATGAGATGAAAGCCATCTTCCTAGACATATCACGAGCTTTCAATACAGTCTGGCACCCTGCCCTGCTCACCAAACTCTCTTATTATGGTATCCAAGGCAATCTCTACTCGAGGCTCACGGACTTCCTCTCCTGTCACAGTCAATGCATGGCTCTTAATGGAATTCTCTCATATCCTCTTCCTGTACAGGCTGGGTCCAGTATGTGCTTCCTCAAGGCAGTGATCTGGGCCCAGTACTTTTTCTGGTTTTCATCAATGATCTCTCCGACTCTCTGGAAAATCCTCTTCATCTTTTTACTGATGACTCCACCTTCTGCCGTACAATCTCTCATCCCTCAGATTGGCAAGCAGCAGCCTCTTCACTCCTTGCAGACCTGGATAAAATCACAAACTGGTCCAACACGTGGAACATGTCTTTCAATCATGACAAATCTCACACTCTCAGTATGTCTCTCCAAAAGGACCATCTGGTAACCCCTGCCGACCCCAATCTACCTGCTCAACAATCCTCTGGAAGAAGTCCTTTCATTCAAGCTTTTGGGTCTCACTATCTGCCATGATCTTTCCTGGGAAAGCCACTTTTCGAAGCTGGCCTCCAAAGCCAGTCACCAACTGGGCATCCTCCATCGTGAAAGTCTTACCTTGGCACACCTGAGTTCCTGAGCACGTACGAAGCTCTCATTTGCAGCCTGATGGAGTACTGCTCCCCCCTCTGAGGTGGTGCTCCTGCCTCACACTGAGCTTGGCTTCACGCTGTGGAAACCAAGGCTTTTATGATCATTGGTATCTCCTGCAATGAAGCGGAGTCTTTGTGTCTCTCATTCTCTCGCTGCAGACAGGTCGGTGGTCTTTCTGTCTTCTACCGACTCCTCTCTGGCCTTGCACCCTCTGCTCTGTCTGTGAGCTGTCCCCCCAATATTTCCGCAGGGCATTCAATGTCTCCCAGCAACCCCCATCTGGTGAAACTGCCAAGGTCAATAATCACTGCTCACCTTCGCTCTTTCATTCCTCTTTTTTTCCCACCTCTGGAACAAAGTCCCACACATTCTTCAATCTCACTCTTCCCTCCAGGTCTTCAAAACAGCTGTTCACTGCTATCTCATATCTTCTCCCATCTAAAGCCATGATCTTTTCTACCCCCATTAATCCACATCAAACCCACCTCCTTCAAATTTCCTGTTGTCCTTCCTGAAAGTCCCTGTAGTGTCCATCTTGTTTACCCTGTGTACCTCACCCAATCCCTCTCCCTTCCACAGATCTCCTAATGTCTCTGTTCCTTAATGTTGTTGTGCTTCCCTCTTCCACCCGTTTTGTCTTATTCTCTCTTTGTTATATGTTATGTGTGTTAGTTCTTATACGAGCCTCGACAAAGTGTACAAAAAAAGAAGATCATCCAATCATCTCCCACAGCGATGCAGTGTGTGCTTGCCAGTGTATGGTGTAGTATAAGACGAGGGATCATGACTCATAGCTGTCAATCTGTGAGCCATGAACAGTATAGGGAAGGCCACATCCAGGACATGGGCCTGTACATGGGGAGAAGATGAGTATGAGTGACCAAAGCAACACCAAAAGCCACAGTTCCAGTGTGGGCCCATGTGATTAGGGAAAAATCTAAAGGACTGAGGAACTGAGCATAAGTACAGTGACACTATAGCAGGAAATGAGGCAAGTGATCGAGAGCAAACACATTCCAGGCTACTGACCAAGCAACAAACAATGATGTGATGCACCAGTGGGGCACAGGACCTGAAAGTGACTTGAGATGTACAACTGGGAATACCAAGGGCAGAGGTTTTGTGGTCTGCAAGTTTAAATTGAAGCACCTCTGACTCAGGCCGCCTAAGCCTGAATCAGAGATTGTCCCAAGACGTATGACTCGGTCATCACCCACACTTCTGAGCAAGACCAACCATGCTTTCAAATGTGAATGGCCAAACAGCTGGTATAGGCAAACACCCCTGACTGAGTCACTAACCCTGATGAACACAAAGAGAGCTACTTTGGTGGGAGAACAAAGCATGTGTGCATGCAATCACCTGCATTTGCTTGCCAAAACCTACATGTACCTGAAGGCATGTGGAAGTAATTACGTGGCTAATTGTGAGATTTTGAGTGGCATGGGCATGAGCATGGGCATGGGTGGGTGGGTAGTTCGAGAGGGGACTGGGCTCCAGAGCCAGCCTTCCTGTTGCCCATTTGCACCCATCTCCATCTGCACACTCTCTCCTACTTCTCCTCCCAATACCATAACTTGCTTTCTCCAAACTTACAGGCAAATAATGAAGTTTGCTGAGCTTTGGTCTGGTCGACATTACAACATTTTATTGGGGCAGACTGTCAACTATTAACTCTCATGAAATGTTGTCATGGTACCGACCAATATTTCTATTCCAGTTTATTGCAACAAAAATTGGGAGTTTCATGTTGTTATTTAACATTATATTCATGACTCCTATTTGTTATAGCTGGGATACGATGAACTTGTAATAATTGCTAAAAATTATTTAGTTGTGTTGGATTGATCCTTCATTAGAATTTAGGGAATTTATGATCAATAATATAAAAGGAGGTCGGTCTTGGAATGCCTGCCTGTGTGCATGCATGCAACAATTGTCCTATAGTGGATACCACTAATCAAGCAATAACAGTACCCCCAATCTGCAAACAGTGTGACATAGTAGAGTCAGATGAGTATAGATGGACTGCTTTCAAACAGTATGATAGAGTTGAGTAAGGTGACGAGAGATGGGCCGGTTTCAATTTACATTAAAACAAAAACCCTTTCTCCTTCACATGTAATAATGGTGAGTCTCATTCAATCCCATTTCACATATTGATTAGATTCAGAAAACTTGCTACATTTAGTTCCTTTTTTTTTCAACATTTCCATTTTATTCATATTGCAGTAATACATATATGAATTGAATTGAATTTATAAAAAATATATTTCAGTAATCGCCCTCTCAAACAGTATTTCTGATTATACACCACCTTTTAAAGCTTCACAAAGCAGGTCACTGACTTGCAACACAGGTGAGAAAAGGATATGAACAATAAAGCAGCTGATATTTCAATAATTTGGAGTTACACCGTCATTCAACATGCAGGTTTGATGGCAACAATGAAATCACCATGAAAATCCATCTTACTACTACATCTTTAATTGTGCCAATTATTCCCACTCTCTTGTGGAGTGGATTGTGGATGGTTTTGGACTTCAGACTTTCACAATCAGGCTGACCAGGCCTGACATTCGACTGAAGGTGGCAGGAATTTATAATTCGTTCAGGTTGCTGGCAACAACTGACCCACAGCACTAACTTAAATAAACAATGGGATATTGAACATCCATCAGCTAATGCGAGCAGACAGGACATCCGGCTTAACATTGTCTGTCGAGGAATGGCACAATTTGCGATGCAACACCCTGCCTGCAAAGCACCAATCTGATAGTTTACAGTCAGATCGGGAATCAAACTAAAACCAGACGAGTATTGTAAGTGCGCAAGCTCTTGATCATTATGTCAAACTACCATGAAAGTCTCGGGCACTAATTAGATAATAATCGACAGGACCCTAACTGAGAATTTGTCTTGCAATTCTCTTAAAAATGTGTATTATGCATTTTGCATTCACCCTTTGAAACTACATGATTTGTACATGCATTGTATCCATCCATCCATTGGGACCATACTCTGTAAAGAGCGTTGGTTCTGCCTAAACAGTCTCCTTGGATCTTGGGCACAATCCTGGACGGGTCGCCACTCCGACACAGGATACCAGCAAGCTGGCACTCATTTTGCCGACCTCGGAAGGATGACAGGCAGAGTCAACCCCACCTGGTATTAATTCAACAGAAAGTGGGATTTCAACTCAGAATCTTAGGATCCCAAGCCCACAACCCAAACCATTAAGCCAACACCAGACGTATGCATTGTATGTGTGTTACATAATAGCTCAAGCATATGACAGTCATTGATGAGGCTTTGTGTACATTCCACCAAAAAACATGGTGGTATTAAAATCAGCTACAGTTAGTAAAAAGTTGTGCTCAATATCAAGAAAGAAGCCGACTGGCCTACTTTGTACAAGTCGGTTTGACAACGAACGGTTCTTGCGCTTCAGCACAAACCAATTTGGTAATTAATCAGATGAACCATATTCCTCTGTTAAATTCTGTGGAAATCGATTTGACAAAGCGATGGCATACGATAATGTTGACCTCAACTGTGAAGATGTTGTTTTGTTTTTTACAAGCAAATGTCACCTGCAATTGGAATCTGCTGTTCTAAAAGAGATTTCAACATGTAATGAGTACCTTCAGCCTGTTCTGCATGGCGGAGCTTCTGCAGTAGAGGTTGGCAGGCCATGTGCAGCCTGTGGCTTGAGCTGAGAAGGTGCAACAGTGAGCGAGAGCGACAGGTGGATCCGGTGTAGGCCGTAAGGCGACGGGCCGATGGTAGCCCATCTGGTTCGAGTTCAAACTTCTTTCCCTGGCATCCCAAAACACGAATCATCAAAAAAAATGCTTTTAGATTTTGTGCCATGACCATTTTTAATATCTCTCCATTATCAAAATTACAAATTCAAATCACCATAAGGATTCATTTTTTTTAAACTTCATTCATGGTGTAAAACTCATGAAATATTTAAATTGCAGAATAGTACAATTTTCAACGATTCCCACAGATATAATACATGACACTTACAGTATCAAATGGGAATCCAATCTTTGTTTGTAGGCAGCACAAGGCTGCAGGGTAGCCTCATTGGTTGAAGACATGGCTGTGTGAAAAAAAAAAAAACTTGAAATGCCTTCTGCTGGTTCGGGCAGAAATTTGGAATTTGGCAAGAGTGTCAGCGATAGCTCACCTACTCTTCAAAAAAAAGGACACCATGGGATCTTTAAGGTCCAACAACAAATGCTGGCAGATAGGATGCCCAGTTTAACATCCATCCAAGGGACAGCACACACATTGATGAATCACCCTGCCTGTGAAACACCAGCATTACAGTTTATAGCTGGGTCGGGATTCAAACCCAGGATAGACAGCCTCGAGGCGAGTGTGCACAACTCTATGCCATCCTGTCAGCCCTGGGAATCCAGTGAAGGGTTAAACAACTCCAGACGGTACCACCAAATCAACAATGATGAAAATGTCTGCATTGTCCTAAATGAAATAGGCTAAATGAGATGGAAATGGAAACGGTTGTTAAATCACTTGTGACAATGAGATCACAAAGAGAGCTGGAATCTCATTAGACAAAATAATGCTTTGTTGTTTTTGCGACACACTTACCCTGCTGTCTTTGGACGTGTAACCCTTTAGCTACCTTCTACAGTTATTGTTAAATGTAGAAAATACAGGTGCCTTACCAAGAAGATTAGCTTGCCAACGTTGAACCAAGGAAAGTCATAGATGAGTTGCCTTTCCTCTCCAGATTTCTGTGAAATGGGATAAGTTTTCTGTGACCATGCCAAGGCAGCCATGTCTATAAGAATCCATTTCATGACCAACATTATTCCTTACGGCTCAATGGTTTCTTAAATTGCTTCTATAAACCAGCATCAATATAAGCAGAAAGCTTTATATGAGGGTTGATCAGAAAGTATAGTGTAGGAAAAAAAAACTTACTATTACTGACACTTATTACAGGGAAAACCACAATCATATTTTTACTTTCAAACTTACATGAATCCTATTGTATGAAAACATCAAGTGGAGTGCAACTGACAAAACCAAATGTCTTGCAGGACCATTGATGGTATAATGCTCGTTTTCTTCTTGCATATGACAAATAGTAGCTCACAGGTCCAAGTCCAGGTGAAACAGCCAAGTCTGTGTTCAGGTGGATTGCCTTGAATCCTTCGTTGAATTTCCATTGTTCACGGTCGTTCACGATGTGATGGATAGTTTGGTCTGGATGTCCACAGTCATGTGCAGGACAGTGTAACGTCTTCACAATCATGCTCATAATGTGATTTATAGAAATACGAGTTCAATCCACAATGA